>NC_087207.1:49071671-49092932 GCF_015104395.2 Macrobrachium nipponense
TCACATCCTTTGATAGGACTTAACAACATAACTTTAGCACTGAAGGCTCACAAATACAGGCAGTCCCTAGTTATCGGCAGGGATCCGTTCCCGACAGCATGATAACAGAAAATCACTTATAATAGCACTGATCCCCGGTTATTTAGCTGTGAGCCTCAGTTATCGGTGCTGGTAACCAAGGCTCTGCACTACCAGTAAGTGTGGACCGGCACCGAAAATGCAGTTATCATCATCCCTAGACAAGCTGATAACCTAGTGTGCCAATAACCGAAGGCGCCGATAACCGGGGACTGCCTATAGTATATTTATTCATAAGATGCTCGTAAATAGAATTTTGATAAAAGTTTTTCAAAGCTCAGGAAATTATTATTATTATCATTATTATTATTATTATTGTTGCTATTGAGCTCGTATTGCACCTTCTCAATTTGGCATATAAGTTTCTTTGTTTCAGTAGGTAAATTATAAAGTTAATTTATTGTTCTGATGCCTCGGTAGTCCTCGCTACCATCTAAAAGGGCTAATGAGGATTAATGAAGTTTAAGGATTAAGTGAGCTTGGGACAACTGCTTTACAATTTACCTGCTGAAACAAAGAAACATACACCAAATTGAGAAGGCACAATATAAGCTCAACAGCAGGTGGAGTGCCATTCTTTTCATAAAAGCTTGCCTTAAAGAGAGTCCTCTCCCAAGATATTATTATTATTATTATTATTATTATATTATTATTATTATTATTAATTCTGTTGTTTTTCTTACAGTCTCAACTTCTTTATAAGTAGCTTCAAAAACTCTGAGGAGACAAAGGCAGATGAATTCACCAAAGCTCTTGAAAAGTCCTTGAAGGAGATGAGAGAGGTGTTGAGTGTTCCTAATTCAAATCTCTAAAAGGATTCATCATTCCTTTCATAGGCTTCGAATGGCTTCATCTTGTATGACACGTAATTGGTTTAGAGCTGTCTTTTATGTCATGATGTCATTTATTTTGTATTAGGTATGTTATTTTATTTTTAACCACCAAACCCGGAGAAAATAAGTAAGACAATAGTAAGAATGTGAGAGATGATCACCAAGAAGCAGCGCCACTTCTTATTAATGGGAATTTCTGTGAATTGCATATATTTCATGTGATCTAGTTTTGTATATGATTTTTTGATTGAAATATGATACGAAGTGGAGGAGAGAGAACATATACTGTAGACTACAGTCAGTAGATATTCTCACAACAGTAATTTCCCCAAAAGGTTGATTTTGTCACAGATAATTGATACCAACCAAATGTATATAAAAATCATTTCAAATTCTTTCTATGTAGTGTCAAGAAGTCTACCTCCAGCATATCCTATCTTCCTGTTACACTGTATGTGTGAGACAGTGATTGAAGATTCATCCTCTGGACTGGCTGACTTCTTTTTGACACCAGAAGAATTAATTATTATTCTTTTCTTTGTGGTCATTTTAGTCCTCATATTTTGTTATATTCTCTCTTTCTCTCTCCTAACAACACAGTATAATAGCAGCTTTACTGTGGTGATAATTTCAATGCAATAATTTCATGGTTTTATAGTGTAAGGGAGTATTGTAAGGTTTAGAAAACTTACTGTATTAATGTTTATAACTTTTGGTAAATCATGTAGTTCAGAAAATAAATAAAATTGTTGCTATCTTCTGCTTGGCTCATGTCCCTTTCAATATCCTTCCAACTCTAAAATTACATTTCCATTCCTAGTTCCATCTGATATTGTCAGATTATGTTGACTAGCTATGGAGGAAAAGAGGCAGTAATTTTGTCAGCTTTGGAATCTTTTTATACAAAAATAATTACGACTTACATATGCATGAAGAACACAGCTTATTGTTGTCTTAATTTTCAAAAGAAGAGTGTACCAGAAGGGTTAATCAGATGTTTTAGTCTACGATGTTCTTCATTTGAAAGTTTTGGAACCCACTCTATGCTGGATGACATCAAATCTGTCACATATCTTTCCTCATACTACTTTGTTTTAAAGTACCTTTGTTATCTCCTAGGCCCTATCCGCACTGGCGGGCAGTGCCCGACGGATACACACTGTTTCCATAACCCGTTCCACCATACTGACCGACTGAGTATGGAGCCAGGACAATGCAATTGTCTGGTAACACTGCCTCAGAAGTGAGAGAAGATATAAACAGCTGGATGTGCCCAACGTGCATGCCCGCAATGTATAGGTTTTCACATATGAATCACTTATTAATACCAGGAAATCATTTAACCCTTAAAGGCTGACTGGACATATTTTACGTCGACATTTTTGTCTCTCGGGTGCCGACTGGACGTATTTTACGTCGACATACAAAAGTTTTTTTAAAAATTCGCGGAAAAATACTTTTAGGCTACCAGCCGAAAAACAAAAAACTTGAATCACGCGCCTTGGGGATGCTGGGAGTTCACGATCAAGGTGTTTTGTTTACAATCGTTACGCAGGCGCGCAGCGCGAATTTCTTTCTTGCCGCACTAAAAAGTATCTGTGACACATCTCGGAAATTATTTCGTCACTTTGACATAATTTTTTTACCATTTTAAATTAGCCGTTACATGAAGTATTATATATGAAAATGTGTGCATTTTTCTGTAGAATACAACAAAAAAATACTCATGATTGTAGCTTTTATCAGTTTTGAGATATTTTCATATAAATAATGATAAGTGCCAAAATTTCAACCTTCGGTCAAAATGACTCTACCGAAATGGTCGAAAAAACGCAATTGTAAGCTAAAACTCTTATATTTTAGTAATATTCAATCATTTACCTTAATTTTGCAAATAATTGGACAGTCTCTAGCGCACAATATTCTCGATGGTGAATTTATGAAAAAACTTTTTCCTTACGTCCGCGCGGTAACTCTTCCGAAAAAAATCATACATGCGATTGTGGTAATGTTTGCACCATTTTAAATTAGCTGTTACATAAAGTTTTATATATGAAAATGTGCGCAATTTCATGCACAATACAACTCCAAAAAAACACCCCATGGTTGTAGCTTTTAAAATACAATTTTGAAATATTTTCGTATAAAAAATGTGACAAATTTTGAACCTTCGGTCAACTTTGACTCTACCGAAATGGTCGAAAAACGCAATTGTAAGCTAAAACGCTTATATTCTAGTAATATTCAAGCACTTACCTTCATTTTGCAACAAATGGAAGTCTCTAGCACAATATTCGATTTATGGTGAATTTATGAAAAAAAATAACATTTTCTTTACGTCCGCAACGGTAACTCTTCCGAAAAAATCATACGTGCGATTGTGGTAATGTTTGCACCATTTTAAATTAGCCGTTACATAAAGTTTTATATATGAAAATGTGCGAAACTTCATGTATAATACAACAAAAAATAGTTGTAGGTTGTGGCTTTTTCTCATTTTTGAAATATTTGCATATAAATCACATAAATAGACAAAAAAAACCACGTTCGGTCAAATTTGTCGGACCTTCCTTACCGAAATGGTCGCAAAAAAAAAAACGCAATTGTAAGATAAAACTCTAACAGTCTAGTAATATTCAGTCATTTATCTTCATCGTGAAAACAAATTCGAAGTCTCTAGCACAATATTTAAATTTATGGTGAATTTTTAAAAAAAAACTTTCCTTCCCTACGCGCGCGGATTCTCCGCCACAAATCTCCGAAATGCGTAAGTCCCATTTTCAGAATATTTGCTCCGTTTCATATTAGGCATTTCATAGAGTTTTATATATGAAAATGTGCGCAATTTTATGTAGAATAAAACGAAAAATATTTGAAGGTTGTAGCTTTTCTTATTTTCGAAATAATTGCATATAAAAAATATATATAAAAAAAATTCGACATTCGGTCAACTTTAACTCGTCAGATATGGTCGAAAACTGCAATTGTAAGCTAATATTCTTACAGTATAGTAATATTCAATCATTTGTCTTCATTTTGAAAGAAATTGGAAATCTCTATGACTATATTTAGATTTATTGTGAAAGTTTGAAAAAAATATTTGTTTACGACGTCCGCGCGTTACGAATTCATGCATTATTTTGTGATATTATTTTCTCTGTGTTGCTTTTATCGTTACAATGTGTTATATACCAAAATGATCGCAATTTAGTGTACATTACAACGAAAAAAAGGACCTTGTTACCTTTAACCGTTTTGCGCACAGCGCGATTGAATACCATTATATATGAAATTTCGTTTTTGCGCTATCATTATATTGCATTATTTATATATGATAATGATAATTTTTTTCATTTCTGATGGTCGCATACTAAACTTCAGGCAATGACAAAAACAGGAGCCAAAAATGAACTCTTAATCTTGAAAACTAAGCGCGCTGTGATTTTTTGAAAAAAATATTTTTTCCGCTTCCCGCTCACTCTGAAACATCTCCGGCACACGGGAGACATTTTTTTTTTTACCCCTTCGGCGTTTAAGGTTTAAATGATATCCCTTAATTTAAGGTTTTAAATAAAGGGTTTTTTTATGTTCCTGATGCTTCTTTATTCCCTTGGTTGACATCTGGAAAATTTAACTATTTAAGTCAGAGAAAAGCAAAAAAGAAAAAAAATATTAGTGCTCATCATTACAAAGAAATAGTGTATCATTTGTTTTTCAAAAAGGTGAGGCTTGGCCTTACATGTCTCCACTTTCATATTTTTTCCCTAGTATCTCAGAAGACCTGCTCATCCTGTTCCTGTGATAAACCATTGCTACTATCCTTATGTTGTTAATGTTTCCTTTATCCTAATTAGTACTGTTCTTAGCAAATTATTAATATGGGTAGAAGTAAAAAAGGATCAAATTAATAAGATTAAACGAGTGTCGTAGTTTAGATAATATACAGTTAAGCTTTTATGGAATCATTATTTTTTTTTTTTTTTTTTTTTTTTTTTTTTTTTTTGTTTTTTTTTTTTTTTTTTTTTTTTTCTTTTGCGGGTGATATCCCTTATGCATAATTCCCAATATCTAAGGTTCACGAGTCAGATTGTACAGTGCGACCTATAACTCGGGAAGAATGTTGCTCAGCCGTCTCTGAGATAATAGACACATATTCCAAGACGACGAAAACACAAGCTGCTGAATGCTGTATAGTGGCTGGCCCTCAGGTAATCATACCCGAGGCTCTGCTACTGAGACCCTTACTGCCTCTGACTGACTTGCTGCCGTCTAAACCTTGACTGCCGCTAACAAAGCGAACATGACCGAAGTCACTTCAAGACACAAAATCAAGCACCACTGGACAAGGAGAGCGCTACCACAAAAAGGTAACAATCGTGAAAGACTGTCCCAAGGAAAATGAACAATCACTAACCCTTACAATACACAATGTACATAGTATTTGTAAAACTGTACTGCATTAACAAACATCCATCTTACTGTGTACTTTACACATCCAGAGAACCACATTAAAGAGCTCATTGTGAATGTGTTTGCCCATTTATTTTACTGTGTCATACTATCTTGCTCTCCCCCCCCCAGCCCTCACAACTTACACACATACATACACACACACACACACTTAATTTTGAGTAAATTCTCTTAGAATCATCTACCGAGATGATATTAGTGACAAGTTTTGAACTGAATACAGTTCACTACTCCAGGCGGCCGTTCATATTTTGAATTGATTGTAAGTTGGTTTTTAGTATGTAGTGTTGCATATATAAGTAGTAATCTAAGTATTAGAAGGACTTTTAAATTATTCAAATGCAATTGTTGATGAATTTACCCAATGTAGAGGTTCTGAATGGAATACAAAAAGATAGCGAGGCACGCAGAGACAATGAAAGTGTTTCTCGGGGACACACTAAAGATGTAAGATTTGGCAATCTGTGTCATCACTTCTAAGTCCAAGTACTAATATTGCAATCAACAGCCTGTGAAGTGTTCATATTTAATCCATTTGTTTTCGCCATACGCAGCTTGGCGAAGTCAGAGTTCAGTTATAAACTTAAGCATTCAGATATGCTGTAAATATGAAATTGTGATTTTTGCTTTTTCCTAGATCTCAGGTGTTTTTCTTCAATTTTGTAGTGTGTTTTGGATTTTACCATAGTTAATTTTATAATTTTATAATTAAACTGTAAAGAAACCTACTGGATCTTGCTGGACCTTTGCTTAGATGTTTGTTGATATTGCCCTTATAGTTAATTTATAATAAAACTGGAAAAAACCTAAATGGACCTTGCTGGGCCTTTGCTTAGATGTTTGTTGATATTGCCCTTCAGGCCTAACCATCTAAGTCCTATTCCATCTGGGGACTTAGAACTTACCCAGTTGGAAGGAAAATATCTGACATTTGGCCCTTTGAATCGGATGGTCTGTATCAGCAAGAATTGGGAACATCGAGCAAGTGAATGTTTTTTGTGTAGCTTTGATTGGCCATTCAAAACTTCCACCCTCCCAGGAAAATGAAGGTAAAAATATAGATTTTTAGATAACCTGGTGGTTTTGCTTCTTACTTTGAAAATCCTACAATGCCATTTTGGAACGAAAGGTACGATCTGATAGTGGTTTATTTAAGGGGTTGGCTTGGCTGAGGAACCAGCAAAAATAGTAAGGGATCAACTTAGGGCTGTAATAGTGAGGCTATGAGAGATCACAAGGAAAATTGCTGTGTGTAATGCGGAATCCTGTGATTATCCTGTGGCACACCGATTTAACATATCCTCTCTGGAATGCAATGCAGGGGTAAAGAATTTTAATGCTTGTGTTAGGAAGTACTGTGTGAAATGCACACAATACAAGGTGAGATACATTCCTACGAATGCACAGGTGTACCACATATGCAGATTGTAATTGGACCATTAATAAAAAAAAATTTTAATCATTTGATGAGACTATTTAGATACAAGCAACATTATTTGAGGCTAGAAGGTCTTTAGTTGAGTTGTTATTGCTAGTTTTCCTTGTTTTGACCAGACCTAATGTAACTTGAAGCAACATGGTTGCCACAACATGCAGGCCAGTTTGTTGGTTGGTCTGCTGTGTTTTATTAAGTGGCTAAGGACCTATCAGGAACTGTCAGAGACACCCTGTAACTGTGTATCAATACTGTGAAGTTTGATTCCAGTTTAGAACAGTCAATTCATCAAGTGCTCAATGGAGTGAACAAAATAATTGCCCCTCCCCTTACCAGAATTGAATTCCTTGTTAGCGTATCGCGGCAACAGACCTCACTGTCGAAGTTGAAAGAATACACTACCTTTAAATGATGTTCAGGATAACAGGTTTAGTGATCTAGAATTGTAACCAAGTTTACTTGCTTGGTGCCATTGAGAAAGAACTGCTTAGAGTAGTCAAGGCTTTAAATGTAATGGCTGCTAACTGTGACATTATGTTACAGTTGTTAGACCATTACTATGGAAAAAAGCAGTAAATATTAGTTTTATACATTCAACTTACCTGTCAGATATATACATAGCTATTACTCCGTCGTCCGACAGAAATTCGAATTTCGCGGCACACGCGGCAGGTAGGTCAGGTGATCTACCCCACCGCCGCTGGGTGGCGGGAATAGGACCATACCCGTTTTCTAATTCATAATTTTTCTGTCGCTGGAATGTAAACAACGTTTGCAGTTCCTCCTGATGGATTTTCGTGTTTCATCGCCATCGATCGTCTGGGCTAACTTTTACAGGGAAGTAATGGATCTTTGGTTCGGCATACGCTTTTGTTAACTTTTTGATAATATTAACTTCGAAAATTTCGAAGATTAGTGACGTGTAACTACCGAAGTTTTCGGTAGACACTCGTCCACTTTCACGAAAGTGAATTACGTATACTTTCATGGAAGGGAATTACTTATATTTATTCATTAATACAAATAAGTGTTAGAGTTTGATTGAGGAAATGTATTTCTTTCTTCCTAGTTGGGGAAGTCAGAAAAGTAACTATCCGTTAGAAGTTTTATTAGCTCTTGTGTTAACGAGCAATTATAGTAGTAACAGTACTAGTAGTTGTTGCATCCTCATCACCTTCTTACTCCGCAGAATCTACAATATCATATTTGCAAATTGTAGACTTTGGATATAGTAGTTCGAATGCGAACTCTTAGAACGTAAGAAGTGAATATAGTGTTCCCCCATTACAATGGAGGGTGCGTCTGATCGGCTCTGTCTCGCTCTCAGGTCTAGACCTCTTCCAAGCTCACAAGCCCAGAGGAGAAGGAATGTCGAAAACCGTAAGGAGGTTTCAGAGAATCCCCACCGGTCAGGCGTCCCCTCGGCAGGTTCTGTAGAGCGTCCCAGACTGCCAGGGATAGCCATTGGAAAGGCATCCTAAAACAGTGTTTCTCCCTTTTTATGCGTACGATTCCTCGATGGATAGAAGAACTTGAAATGAATGAAATTGGCGAAGATCCTCGTATAATGCCTTCTGGTAGAATTATTCAAAATTAGAATGACATTAATCGATCCACCTTTCGGAATCAGGCGACGATTTAGCGCCTTCTAATATTAGAGATCATTCGATAACATTTGTGATACAGTCATTGTTCGAACATTTTTTTTCGCAACTAGACGAGAGCGCTATCCAATGGGGGTATGAAATTGTTATTTCAACATAAGATTCCCCATCGGTGCATTTTTAGATATAAATCTATTATGATGAGAACGATTTAGATTGTTTGTCAATCGAATGAATTGTATGGATCTCGTTAAGTGATAAAATATATGTATGACTTTTAAGCTTCTAGCTCCTACCATGCTTAGGACAAATCGCCTTAGGACTACGGTATGGCAAGGCATAGACACATACCGAACTTTATGCTATAATGGTCAAGTGAAATCCTTACAAAATTTCCTAAATTAATACGGTTTACCTTAATGTAACAGTATTATAGAGGATTCTATTAAGCTAGAGTATGAGTTATATGATGCTATCGTGTCTTCGAGAAGTGATCGGAGAAGCATATCTTTATTGGTGGATTGAGAGTAGGATAGAACATTTTTCTTCGTGTTAGAAGAGGTTTCCATGAATTACCAGTACCCTTCTAGGACTATCCTAGGAAGGAATAGTTTTAAAAGAATTGTTTAGACGACACCTATTTAGTTTCTAGACTTGTCGAAGTCTCGTTAGCTTATTTATGCTTATATAAAAACTTCCTGAAGTTCGATAATAATTTATAAGATTCCTTTATTTAATGGAGTAACTGGCAACTCTGGAAAGGGAAGGCCAGACTGCTTTCGCTTTGAAGACCAACCAACGCAGTCGCAGTACCATCTTGTTCTCAGTCGTGAGATGTCGTTTACAGCTCTCTCTCCTGCGGAATGGGATAACTAACCGTATCTCTTCCCTACAATCGTGGTCTTAGCCTCGGATTGAGGGAATACTGAAGCTATCATAAATAATATAGTGTCTGCCTTTTGTTAGGAATCTTTCAATAAGAAGGATATTACAACCTTTCAATGCTGTTTACCTAGGTAACATGATTAAAGGATTCTAATGCAGCAGAACATGATATTATTTAATGCACTCATACTTACGAAAGCATGGCTTATTAGAATACATACTTAGTGAGAAGAGAGATGTAATAGAGATTCACTTCAAGTCTACGGTATGGTTAAGTCTTTCGAAAAAGGACACAACCGTATTTAGAATCGGATATTGCGCAGAAGTTGTATGAGTCGGATGGGAAACATTCTTTTAGTGGGAAATGGTTTCCCTGAATGGATTATACTGCGTATATAAAAGTTTTTCATAAGAACGGAATTAACATATGAAAGGATGTCGGGTACCATAAAGACACATGTTCTGGCACATAACATAAAGATAATTAGTAGGAGGCGCCAGCCTGGCGCAGATGCGCCACCCTGGCGCAGGTTGCGCCAGCCTGGCGCAAGTTGCGCCACCCTGGCGCAAATTGCGCCAGCTTGGTGCAATAAGCCTAGAGCACCATCCAAAATATTTCTCGTTTGAGCGAGTTATTAAATAAAAGCAATACAAGAATTTGCGAGTCCGTGAGAACCTCGATCGACGATAATAACTGTTAAGTATGTCTAACATTTATTGCAAAGAGTTGTGAGAGCCTGCGAGAAGTCTTCTTCATAGATCTCTTAGCAAGAAGAAGACGAACAGTCTT
Source organism: Macrobrachium nipponense (assembly GCF_015104395.2). Classification (NCBI taxonomy): domain Eukaryota; kingdom Metazoa; phylum Arthropoda; class Malacostraca; order Decapoda; family Palaemonidae; genus Macrobrachium; species Macrobrachium nipponense. Next base: position 49,081,767 of record NC_087207.1, read on the forward strand.
CCTGTAGACTGCTTCTTTTCCTCAAACCATGCCATAAGGAATCATAAGCGCCAGCCAGACGCCTGGCTCTAACTAGAAATAATTAGTTAATAGATATACCTTAGAGCAAATTATGCTTTCCTACATAGAGCTGGGAAGTTACTCAGTCCCTCGCACTGGAGTGGTCCTTCTCGTTCAGGAAAAAAAAGGGGGGGGGGGGGGGATACGGAAGAATTAACCGAGGAAAGAATAATTCCCCTTCCGATATACTCGTATTAGAGAAAAATTGAGAAGAAACATCCAACTATGGAAGTACTGTAGAATTATAGGATTCTTACAGCACCTCTTCTTATTTTGATATCGAGATTTCCTGACCAAGGTTGCGAGTAATAGGCCATAAAGGCTCCAGCCAGGCTTTAACCAAGCGATAGGCGCCAACCAGGCGCGAGCGCCAGCTAGGCGCGAGGCGTCAGCCAGGCGCGAGCGCCAGTCTTTAACCAGGCGATAGGCGCCAACCAGGCGCGAGCGCCAGCCAGGCGCGAGGCGTCAGCCAGGCGCGAGCGCCAGCCAGGCGCAAGATATCAGGATCTCCAATTTCTCAGTATTTGGAGATAGACTTTCCAAGAGTTTCCTCTTTGAGAACTGACACAAGATCAGTTTTTTCCTGACAGTGACACAAGTTGTCGCACAGGCGGCCGTGGCCCTTGTCAGGATTAACTGAAATTGCGGAAGTCTCTAACAAGAACAGACTTCTCATGTCAGGTAACATAGTGGTCGCGTGAGCGACTTCTTTCCTGGCAAGAGGAGTTGTTTTGGGAGAAACTCTTTTTGCCAGATCAACCCTCTACTGACAATTATTCTAGATATCGCACAGGCGAACGTAGTACGTGTCAGGATAAGTGGGTTCTCCTGCTTTATAGACCTTTACATGGTGAAGAGAACTGATATCTTTAGAGGTCTCTCGCTTTCCTCAACCTTATGAGACAAGGGATAGAAAATATATCGGACTCATAAGTTAATCTGGGTGCAGGTTTTAGAAAGACCTTAGCAACCCCTTTTATATTGCACGTTTCGGCTAGTCCCTTGAACCATGCAGCTCCTCTTTCTCCTCTTTCATTGTTATTAACAGGATGGTATATTATCCTACTCCCATGTAAACATATAACAAGGAATACCTTGTAATGTTTTGGTACTAGAAAAGACTCGTAGGAGCTCTCAGTATTGGGTGAGAGGCTCTTTCAAGTATCTGAACCGTACATTACGGCCTGATGTCCTAGGATAGGAATCTTGAATGATTCTCCTCGATCCTGGATCAGTTAGTAGGAGAATAGGATAATAATAATTTGTTTTGCAGAATAACGATGATAGAATTTTTCCATTCTCTCGTTGCCCAGGCACGAGGACAGGAAGAAAGAATATAAGAGAGAGGTAGCAATATACGCCATCTTTATGTTATAGAAAGGGGAATAAAATTTAGTCTTTTTCCCCTAAAAGATAAACTCTTTACAGAATGTAAGACAAAGGGCGTCAAAGAAAGAGAGGATATATGTTATGCCTCATTTTAGACTTAGTGAGGTTGGATTCTCAGAGGTCACGTTCTTCTCACAGCAGGTTTTGTAAGTCTTTTCCAAGACAGTCTGAATATTCTTTCAACATCTATTTTAAATGGACCTTAACAACCTCTCCACTCTGAGTCTGTCTGCGTGCAGACTGACCAGAAGTGGACATGAATGAGAGGATGTTTCAAGGTAAATGACAGTAGTCATGGATAAGATATATAATTACTGCAGATCGTGCTTGAGGGAATGAGGAAACTGTCCTCTTCCGATACCTCTGTGAACCACATAGCGGTTTTTTCTTCCCTTTCAGAGGGAAGAATTACCTTTGTATATATCTGCTATCAAAGAACGCAGTAAAAGGCTATACTCTGTCTCTATAAAGGGAATTGGAGATAGCAGAGCATTAAGATCTTCGGGATCTTACACAATACCTCTATACGACAAAACTTGGAGATCTTATAGTTACAATGGGATCCTATTTGGGCCTCAGATTCCGTGTTCGGACAAGATGGAACTGCTCCTCATCAATGTCTCTCTTGGTACTAATCGACCAAAAGGACGAGTGAGATTTTGGGCCTGGAATCTGGAATCAAATTCTAGAAAGACTCGGCAATGGGTTCCTGCCAGCATGGTATGTTTGGCAAAAGAATTATAACCTTTTATTCCTGGATCAATGCTTTCAGATAAAGGATTTGTTGTCCAGGCAAGGTATTTACGTTGTTATATACAAAAGAAGATAAGATTTAAACGTTTGCTGACAGAGTCTTTGGGATACGATGAGGGCTCAAAAAAACTACTTCCCAGAAGGTTCGAAGAGATATATTTAAAGAGCTAGAAATCGGGAATCCTCCCAATTTCAGCTCAGAGTCTCCTTAAACTTCCAGGCTCTTTCCCTGCCTTCGTGCAAGGATAGGGAAGATTTTGCAACGAGAGAACTCTTCAACATGTAGGAAGAGTGCTCGTTAGCAACTGAAGTATCAAGTATGATCCTCCTCGGAGGAAGACTGGTCTCTCGGACTATTAGATTTCCTATCGTTCTACTGGATGTAGCTGACTAAAATTACCTCCCCTTGTTGCAGAGGCCATAAGCTCAAAGTGAAAGAGTTTCTTCCACCCTTTTCCTTTCTCCTGATAAACGATTGTGGATGTTCAGACTTTCGGACAATGTAGCGCCAATCAGGCGCCAAATGCCAAACAGGTGTAAAGACGCCAGAGCAAGACAGTCCAATTAAACACTCATTGTCTGATGAGGAGAAGGAGTAGGCCTCCAATCTGGCGCAGATGCGCTAGAGGCGAATGAATCAGGCAAATAAAGTGTCCGAGGTGGACATCGCCAGTTTTCATCGAGACTCTTAACAAGCTCGAATCTCCAGCAAGTGGGGAGAAGTCAGCCAGACGCGAGGAGCCAGCCAGGCGCGAGGCGCCAGGCAAGCGAAGCACCAGCAGACGCGAGGCACCAGCCAGGCTCGAGACGCCAGGCAGGCGCGAGGCGCCAGGCTGGCGCGAGACGCCAGCCAGGCGCTAGGCGCCAGCCAGGCGCTAGGCGCCAGCCAGGCACTAGGCGCCAGGCAGGCGCGAGGCTCCAGCCAGGGGCGAGGCGCCAGGCAGGCGCGAGGCTCCAGTCAGGCGCGAGGCTCCAGTCAGGCGCGAGGCGCCAGCCAGGCGCGAGGCGCCAGCCAGGCGCGAGGCGCCAGGCAGGCGCGAGGCTCCAGTCAGGCGCGAGGCTCCAGTCAGGCGCGAGGCGCCAGGCAGGCGTGAGGCGCCAGGCAGGCGCGAGGCGCCAGCCAGGGGCGAGGCGCCAGGCAGGCGCGAGGCGCCAGCCAGGGGCGAGGCGCCAGACAGGCGCGAGGCGCCAGCCAGGCTCTGGGCTTCATCTAGAAGAGATCTGTTGCAAAGAAAGCCCTGGTCTTCTTTGGAAGAGTGGAATCTCTAAAGCACTTCTTGAGTAACTTGACGTTTCCTTCAAACAGCTAAGAATTAAAAGCGCTTGAAGTGCGAGCTTTTAACAATTCTTGTTCTTTCCATAACAATATGTCGTGAGAGTCATATTAGCTGTATAACGGGAGATGCAACTCTGTGTTGACTTCTCTTTGCACGAAGGAGATCAAGTGGGCCGATGAGAGATCCTTCTCTCTTTGTTATACGTGTCCACGGATGCGTTGCTGGGATAGGGAGCCGACACTGATCCTTAACTAGTGAATTAAAATTTTTTATTTTTTATTTTTTATTTTTAGCATAAGTGTATTATTTTCTGGGGTTATTTGAAATGAGTTTGGGGATAGCTCTTTTCAAATTAAGCACCACCCTGTGTTAGGATCAGGTGATCGGGATCGGTGTTGTGCTCCTTAAATTATGCCAATAGGCATTGGTGTATTGTCATGTAAGTGGATAAGACCCCATTGACAAATGACCACTAGATTCTGTCAAGTAAGTGGATAAGACCCCATTGACAGATCTACAAGAACTCTTAGCCATAGGTCACATCCTCGCTGAGGCTCTTGAGACGAAGCAGACTACTAGCAATAGCTAGGAAGTCGACCCTTCGTCTAAACACATAGGAACCAAGGTTTTATTTATTTATTACCTACAACGTATGTTGTTTACCTGTCTATTCAGTAATAGCTGTCTTTTACCCTCCACCAATGGTGTGAATCAGCTATGTATATATCTGACAGGTAAGTTGAATGTATAAAAATGATATTGTTATGATACAATAAAGTTTTATACATACTTACCTGGCAGATAATATACAATTAAATGGCCCACCCAGCCTCCCTCAGGAGACAGCTGGAAGAAAAATTATGAATTAGAAAACGGGTATGGTTCCTATTCCCGCCACCCAGCGGCGGTGGGGTAGATCACCTGACCTACCTGCCGCGTGTGCCGCGAAATTCGAATTTCTGTCGGACGACGGAGTAATAGCTATGTATATATCTGCCAGGTAAGTATGTATAAAACTTTATTGTATCATAACAATATCATTTTGTTCCGACACCGCCGTATACTTGCCTCGAACTACTTACTAGGAGATCCTGGATGCCAATCCGGCACCGACCAGAAAAATCCAGTTAACTCTTCCACACCTAGCCTGGTACATGCCCCAAGGGTCAAGGCTACATGCCCTCGACCTCAGTGCTTTCCTGGTCGCTGACCCATTCACACGCATCAGCTCGTTGTCCGTGTACCGTGTTTCCCTTGTGTGTGAGAGTCTTCTCTCCCCATTGTGTGTGTGTGTGTGTGTATCCTCATTATGGAGCCCGACGTGCCTCAATGGCGGCGTCCAGGCCCTTCGGAGGATAAGTCGTGTGGGGCTTTCTTGTCGTCGACTAAGATCGACCCTCACTCTTTGTGTAACTCGTGTCGTGGTGGCCCCTGCTCTCCAGTCTTCATGTCCAGAGTGTGTTGTTTCCTGGGCCTCCCTTCCAATGGAACCTTAGCTTCGACTAAGGAGGAAGAAGAAGGCCAAGTCGGCTGGCGAAGATAAGACAGGTCTCAATTGGGAGGTAGGCCCTCTCAGCATTGAGGCCGGTCTTGTCGCCAGTGTCACTGCCTAAGTCTTCTGTTCCCTCCCAGCGAGAGGAACTGGGTGAGTCGTTGCCAGGCCTCTGCCCATTGCAGGGGCCGAGGAGTCTGTGTCTTCTGTAAAGGTGTCTCCTGGGGATGATGGCTTCCTGAGAGAAGTGTGGTCCCGCTTCAACCTGCAACTGCTCCGTCAGCCAAGTTGTTCGCATCGGCTCTGCGCTTGGTGTGTGGGGCTCACCCCGCTTTGGAGAGCACGGGCTTTTTTTTCCCGCTCTGGGTAGCGCAGCTCTCACTGTGACGGGTAGTGCTGCGCACTCCATGCCCCAGTGAGTACAGCTCTCCCTGCTCAGCGGCCATGGCTCACCCACTCCAGTGCATGTGGCTACGGGTGCAAGCGCCTACCCCCACTGTCCCCGGGATGGCTGTCGGGTTGTCTTCCTCCACTTCGCCCGCACTCCCTTTCACTTCCCCCAAAGGGTTGCCCTGCCACAGGAGGGAGCGTGAGCTGACAGGGTCGTCAGAATTCTTGTCCTGGTCCTGGTCTGGTGCCCTGAGGACCCCCTTCAGGTCCCCCCCTCCAGGAGGATGATTTTCAAGTTGGGAGGTTCCCTTGCTCTTCCCAGGGGGGTCGAACCAGAGCGCCAGGACTCTTCCCCTGGATGAAGTCCCTCTGACAGACGCAGCCCCAGACCGCACGGGTGCAGGGCGACTCCCCCCAGTCCAAGGGTAAGAAGAGTAGGAGGAGGCCTCCCTCTTCCGAAGTTCGCTCCTCCTCGAAGTCCTCTTCCTCGGATAGGTCCTCCTGTAGGAGGCGGAGAAGAGCAAAGCAAAGGCACCGCAATGAGAGGAGTCGGGGACGTTCCTCCTCCTCCCGTGGCCACTACTCCTGTTCTCCACATTGTTGCCAGAACCGCAGGGGTCAGAGTAGGAGCAGCAGCCATCAAGACGGATTACACCATCATGGTTATTGCCACTCCCCGTCTGGTCGTTCCACACAGAGACCCGATCTCGTGGTGCCTATGATAGCCCCTCGAGCGGGGTGCTCTGCTCTTCTGCCGGATGTTTCCCCTGCGGCCTGTGGCAGCCGCGGGCAGGCTCCCTTCCTTGGTTCCTCCCCCTCCTCCAGCCCAGCTCAGGCTTGCTGTCTGGGGGGCTGGTGAGGAAGCCAGCACCAGTGGGTGGCCCAAGGGGGCCCCACCTTTTAGGTCCGAGCCCCTGGGGTTAGGGGAGCTCCCCTCGCCTGCGGACCTCCCCTGTCAAAGTTGTCCCGTGTTGCCATTAGTTCCCCCCTTGCCTGCAGAGGCCCCCCTCTGCCCATCTGGAAGATGTTCGTACAGGACTGCCTCCAGAGCGCCCTGGAAGGGCAGGCTACTGCCCAGATAGGGGTCTACCTTTAGGCGAGTCCTCGCCCTGATTAGGGCCAAGAACCACCAGCTCCACCCCTGGACACCAGGAGGTCCATAGCAGTTGACTTCCTCCTGGGCAGTCCTAAGGAGTTTAAGCCCCCTTGTGCCTCTCATTGGCGGGCAACACAGCCCAGGCTCTAGCCAAGCAGACCAAGTGGTGGAGGGTTCTAAGAACTGCTTGTGGTCCCACAGGTCTCTCAGGCTCCTTCCAGCAGCCAAGGCCAGGCAAAGGAGACTCTATACTCTGGAGGGCTTGCCAAGGCCCCCCAATCGGTGGCAGGACCCTTACCATACATGATCCCTGCTAATCCGGTCTCCTTCTCCCAACCAGAAGCCGTGGCTTGGGCTACAGTCCACGTGCCCAATCCTGGCTCGACCTTTGGTCCAGGGCAGTGGAGCCAGGTTCGCCATCGAGCATGACCTGAAGGACGGGGTTGAACTGGCTCACTTCAAGGAGCTGGTCCTGTTGTGGGGGGCGGGAGAGGTCAATCAGCTTCCTCACCACCCAGTCTGTGACTCAGTGGACCAACTGGGTGCTTCAGAGGAGGGACGCAGTCCTGGCCTAGGTTTCCCAGGAGCCTCTTTGACAGGGAGGCCAAGGCCCTTTGGAGCAGTGGAGGAAGGTGAGCAGGACTCCATCATTTATAGGGCTTCAACCTTCAGGAACCCTACCCAGAGAAAGGTTGCAGGAGGTGCCCGGTCAAGGCCCCAAAGCAGGCACGGAGGCCAGCTCTCTTCCTGCAACCTGGAACCGATTTACGGAGGTTGGGGGTCAAGGGACTCACCCCTCCTCCAGGGCTCCCTCTTCCTCCTCGGCCTCCTTTAGACCCAGGCCTTCCGCCTCCTGTAGAGCCTGGAACAGTGGCTGCTTCCCCAGGCGGAAGCAGGACGGAAGGGCCCCTTTCCTCTCTCCACCAATGAGACGGGGGGCCAGTGGGGCGTTGCCTCTCTTATCATTGGTGGAAACTGGGAGAATCTCAGAGCCGACCCTTGGACAGTGCAAGTGCTCAAGGATGGCTACCGGATCCCCTTCCTAGGCAACAAGCCCCCCGCCGCCAGAGGTTCTGAGTGCACGGTTCTTTCAACCCTGGGAACCCACCCAGGGGGAAGCGTTATGTTCAGAGATCCAGTCCTTGCTGGAGAAGGGAGCCCTTCAACAGGTAGAGGACACATCCCTGGGTTCTTCAGCCATCTCTTCCTGGTGGAGAAATCCTCGGGGGGGTGGAGGCCAGTCATTGATCTGTTTGTCTTGAATGGGTTCGTCCGGAAGACCTCATTCACGATGGAGACCCCAAGAACGGTCCTGGCGGCCCTGAGGAAAGGGGACTTCATGTTGTCCCTGGACCTAAAGGATGCATACTTCCAGATCCCGGTGCACCCTTCCAGCAGGAGGTACTTGCGCTTCAGGTGGGAGGGCAAGTCCTACCAGTTCAGGACCACCAGGGTGTTCTCCTGTTTCCTCCTGGACACGCAGGAGGGGGATCCCCCTTCTAAGGTATCTGGACAACTGGTTGTTGCTTTCCTCCTCAAGGAAGGACTAGAAGCAGAGGGACGAGCTCATGGCAGTCTGCGAGGAGCCAGGGATAGTTCTGAACTGGGAGAAATCCCAGCTGGTTCTCACCACTTGGATGGTGTATCTGGGAATGGACCTGGACATGAGGGCAGCCAGGGCTTTCCCCTCAGAGGACAGGCTGGCCAACTTACAGAGGATAGCTCTCCCCTTCTTGCAGAATTCCCCCCTCCCACCGAGAGAGTGGCAGAGACTCCTGGGCCATCTGGTTTCCTTGGAGAAGCTGATCCCCCAAGGCAGGCTGAAGCTGAGACCAGTCCAGTGGAACCTAAAGGAAGGCTGGTCCCTGAAGGAAGATCCGCTCCAAAAGCTCATCTCCCCCTTGAAGGACACCAGGGAGGCCCTCAGGTGGTGGTTGGACCAGTCAAACACCCGCAGGGGGGTTCCCTTGTTGGACCTCCCTCCAGAGATGCTCCTGTTCACAGACGCATCGAAGGAGGGGTGGCATGCTCACCTTCAGTCAGAAACGAGGGAAGGGGTCTGGTCGAAGCAGGAGAGGCTCCTACACATCAACTGTCTGGAGTTGCTGGCAATCCAGAGAGCCCTGAGGGAGTTTGAGCACAGGGTCAGGGACCGGGCAGTAGCATTAATGTGCGACAATGCCATGGTGGTAGCCTACATCAGAAAACAGGGCGGACTGAAGTCCCGTTACCTGTGCAACCTCCTTAGTGACAACCAGAAACCGTCAGTGGTGGACGACAGGTTCTCAGAGTTCTCCATTCCCTCCATTGCCAGGTCAGACGATCCTAAGGACCTACTCTTATGACGGTCCGGGCAGTGAGAAGGTAACTTGGTAGGACCGCCCGGGTTCAGGCCAGAGATTAGGAACCTGTTATTTTCTACCGGGCGGAGAAGAAGGCGGTTTCCAAGAACACTATCTCCTTCTGGTTGAGGGAAACGATCAGGAGAGCCTACAAAGGGATGGGCATTCCTCTCCCGCCGAAAAAAGCCAGGCCCCATGACATCAGGCCTCTCTGACCTTCTCAAAGAACCTTTTCAGTCAACCAGATCCTAAGGGCTGGGGTGTGAAACAGACAGTCCACCTTCACAGCCCACTACCTAAAGGACTGCACCTGAAAATCACTCTATTCTTTTGAAATTGGTCCAGTGGTGGCGGGCCAACAGCAGAACTAGGCCACCTCTGGGCAAGGAACTCTAGCGTATTGTTACGAACCGAGAGAGGTCCGCTTCAGGTTCGATATTATTATAACAAAAAGAATTCAACACCAACAGTTGAAACTGGGGATACGAATATAGAAAGAAACACTAACACAACAAAGGTTTATTTACAAGCTTACTAACAAAGATAAATGCAGAATGGTGTCCCATTTACATAAAAAAAGGTAAAGTCTTACACTGCATGAACTGGGGGAACAGTGAGGTAATGAAATTACTTGCTGACCAATTTTGCAAATCGAAGCGATGGCTTCACAAAAGGAGAACTCTAATTGTAGACGCCTTCTTGCCTCCGTATTGCAGAAAATAATGTCTACTCTTGATGCTTGAAGGGCAGGAACTCCCCAAAACCTCTAGCAGAACGTTTCTTCTCTGAAGTCTTGCTCAACGTCGAAATAACTCCGTCATCCACTCCTGAAGACGACTTGACCAGAATTCGACCAATTCTCGAGCGACTTTTACCCTCTGATCCTTCGTCCTTCTTCTCTTATCTCACTCTGGTGATCTCTCACTGATAATCTGCTCTGTGGCTCCTACTGATGATCTCTTACTCTGTGACTAACTGATGATCTGCCTCCTCCTACTTCGTCCGTTGTATTTATACAGCATTCTGGGGGCGGGGCCTGCGGCGAACGTCACAGACTCCCGAGATTACGGAACATTTAGAAGTTTCTCGACGAAGTATTGCATCAGAAGTCGCGGCATTTCTCACGACACTTCGGCGCCTGTTGCATTCCACAACACGCCCAACGATTCCAGAGAACACGAGAACAGGCGCCTCCAACACAGGCGTGAATGCCTCCTTGCTGCAGAATTTCTCGAAGATGTGTTTTTCTTTCCTTTATCTTTCTTTGCTATACAGCAATTACCATTACAGGTATGAGTGGCAGAATGAATGAGTGTCCCCCCTTATCCTAGTCCCCCCATCCCCCTCCTTTCCTTTCTCTGGACCTCAGGAAAGAGTCATGGATCACTGCGAACCTGAAGGTAAGGAGGTGGAAGTATGTGGTGTTAAGGTTACAAACCTTTGCCTTGTAATAGCTACTAGTCCAGGTTACCTTTACTCCATCCTCCTAAGGATGAGTCTCCTAGTAGGTAGTTTGAGGTAAGTATACGGCGTCAGAACAAATCACAAATTTATTGTAATTTGTATTTCTCCTAGCTATACTTACTTCAAACTACTTAGGTTTCAGGCCCTCCCTACTGTCCCCAAGTACCTTAGGGCAGGAACCAAATGGAGTGGAAAGCACTTAGGTCGAACGTCGAGGCACGTAGCCTGACCCTCGGGGCATGTACCTGGCAGGGTGTGGAAGGGGTAACCGGATTTTTCTGGTCGGTACCGGATTGACATCCTAGATAAGTAGTTTGAGGTAAGTATAGCTAGGAAAAATAAAAATAAAAAAACTTTGCATTTGTGATGTTTTTTTTTTTTTGCATCAGCAACTCACAAATATCTTGTTCCAAAGTTTGACCATGAGGATTTGAAAAATTTTTGCGTCAAGTTGACCGAGTTGTAAGAACAAATTAAATGTCTGAGTACAGTAGCTTTAGGGCAGAGAATGATCATGAGTTTTATTAATCAGAAACTCTCAAGGTAGTGTATATTGTACATTAGTGGATTACTTGCGAAGTGTGATTACAATTTAGATGAGATTTTTTAGGCACTTGATTTCCCCATTAGAAGTTTGGGAGACAATGCATTGCAATAGGGAGAGGACAAGTTTGTAGGCCAAAGACAGTTACGTTTCAAATCCATCATGCTAGAATGTGTCCATTTTGCCAAGGGTGAGCATTCATCCAATTGTACAAAACACACCACCGTTAAAACCAAAAAACAAAAACAGCAATTGGTAATGTGTTCCCATAGGTGCTTTAAATGTTCAGGGCAAAGGCCATAGTAGCATTCATATTGAAAGATGTAAGTGTGCCAATTGATGCCGATTAATTTAGTCAC
>NC_087207.1:49093432-49145367 GCF_015104395.2 Macrobrachium nipponense
GTCTGTAAATATGTTCAAGAAGTACTCTTGTCAGGCAGATTGCATATATAAGTAGTAATCTAAGTATTAGAAGGACTTTTAAATTATTCAAATGCAATTGTTGATGAATTTACCCAATGTAGAGGTTCTGAATGGAATACAAAAAGATAGCGAGGCACGCAGAGACAATGAAAGTGTTTCTCGGGGACACACTAAAGATGTAAGATATGGCAATCTGTGTCATCACTTCGAAGTCCAAGTACTACTAATATTGCAACCAACAGCCTGTGAAGTGTTCATATTTAATCCATTTGTTTTCGCCATCCGCAGCTTGGCGAAGTCAGAGTTCAGTTATAAACTTAAGCATTCAGATATGCCGTAAATATGAAATTGTGATTTTTGCTTTTTCCTAGATCTCAGGTGTTTTTCTTCAATTTGTATTGTGTTTGATTTACATAGTTAATTTTATAATTAAACTATAAAAAAACCTAACTGGATCTTGCTGGACCTTTGCTTAGATGTTTGTTAATATTGCCCTTATAGTTAATTTATAATAAAACTGGAAAAAACCTAACTGGACCTTGCTGGGCCTTTGCTTGGATGTTTGTTGATATTGCCCTTCAGGCCTAACCATCTAAGTCCTATTCCATCTGGGGACTTAGAACTTACCATGTTGGAAGGAAAATATCTGACATTTGGCCCTTTGAATCGGATGGTCTGTATCAGCAAGAATTGGGAACATCGAGCAAGTGAATGTTTTTTGTGTAGCTTTGATTGGCCATTCAAAACTTCCACCCTCCCAGGAAAATGAAGGTAAAAATATAGATTTTTAGATAACCTGGTGGTTTGGCTTCTTACTTTGAAAATCCTACATTGGCATTTTGGAACGACAGGTACGATCTGATAGTGGTTTATTTAGGGGGTTGGCTTGGCTGAGGAACCAGCAAAAATAGTAAGGGATCAACTTAGGGCTGTAATAGTGAGGCTATGAGAGATCACAAGGAAAATTGCTGTGTGTAATGCGGAATCCCGTGATTATCCTGTGGCACACCGATTTAACATATCCTCTCTGGAATACAATGCAGGGGTAAAGAATTTTAATGCTTGTGTTAGGAAGTACTGTGTGAAATACACACAATACAAGGTGAGATACATTCCTACGAATGCACAGGTGTACCACATATGCAGATTGTAATTGGACCATTCATAAAAAAAAATTTAATCATTTGATGAGACTAATTAGAGACAAGCAACATTATTTGAGCCTAGAAGGTCTTTAGTTGAGTTGTTATTGCTAGTTTTCCTTATTTTGACCAGACCTAACGTAACTTGAAGCAACATGGTTGCCACAACATGTAGGCCAGTTTGTTGGTTGGTCTGCTGTTTTATTAAGTGGCTAAGACCTATCAGGAACTGTCAGAGACACCCTGTAACTGTGTATCAATACTGTGAAGTTTGATTCCAGTTTAGAACAGTCAATTCATCAAGTGCTCAATGGAGTGAACAAAATAATTGCCCCTCCCCTTACCAGAATTGAATTCCTTGTTAGCGTATCGCGGCAACAGACCTCACTGTCAAAGTTGAAAGAATACACTACCTTTAAATGATGTTCAGGTTAACAGGTTTAGTGATCTAGAATTGTAACCAAGTTTACTTGCTTGGTGCCATCGAGAAAGAACTGCTTAGAGTAGTCAAGGCTTTAAATGTAATGGCTGCTAACTATGACATTATGTTACAGTTGTTAGACCATTACTATGGAAACCAGCAGTAAATATTAGTTTTTTCCGACACCGCCTTATACTTGCCTCGAACTACTTACTAGGAGATTCTGGATGCCAATCCGGCACCGACCAGAAAAATCCAGTTAACTCTTCCACACCTAGCCAGGTACATGACCCAAGGGTCAAGGCTACGTGCCCTCGACCTCAGTGCTTTCCTGGTCGCTGACCCATTCACACGTGTCAGCTCGTCGTCCGTGTACCGTGTTTCCCTTGTGTGTGAGTCTTCTCTCCCCCATGTGTGTGTGTGTGTATCCTCATCATGGAGCCCGACGTGCCTCAATGGCATCCAGGCCCTTCGGAGGATAAGTCGTGTGGGGCTTTCTTGTCGTCGACTAAGATCAACCCCCACTCTTTGTGTAACTCGTGTCGTGGTGGCCCCTGCTCTCCAGAGTCTTCAGGTCCAGAGTGTGTTTCCTGGCCTCCCTTCCAATGGACCTTAGCTTCGACTAAGAGGAAGAAGAAGAAGGCCAAGTCGCTGGCGAAGAAGACTCAATCGGAGGAGCCCTCAGCATTGAGGCCGGTCTTGTCGCCAGTGTCACTGCCTAAGTCTTCTGTTCCCTCCCAGCGAGAGGAACTGGGTGAGCTCGTTGCCAGGCCTCTGCCCATTGCAGGGCCAGAGGAGTGTGTGTCTTCTGTAAAGGTGTCTCCTGGGGATGATGGCTTCCTGAGAGAAGTGTGGTCCCGCTTCAACCTGCAGGGTGCTCCGTTGGCCAAGTTGTTCGCATCGGCTCTGCGCTCGGTGTGTGGGGCTCACCCCGCTTTGGAGAGCACGGCTTTTCCCGCTCTGGGTAGCACGGCTCTCACTGTGATGGGTAGCGCAGCGCACTCTGCCCCAGTGAGTACAGCTCTCTCCGCTCAGCGGCCCATGGCTCACCCCACTCCGGTGCATGTGGCTACGGCGCAAGCGCCTACCCCCGCTGCCCCCGGGATGGCTGTCGGGTTGTCTTCCACTTCGCCCGCACTCCCCTTCACTTCCCCCAAAGGGTTGCCCTGCCACAGGAGGAAGTGTGAGCTGACAGGGTCATCAGAATTCTTGTCCCGGTCCTGGTCTGGTGCCCTGAGGAACCCCTTCAGGTCCCCCCTCCAGGAGGATGATTTCCAAGTCTGGGAGGTTCCCTTGCTCTTCTCAGGGGGGTCGAACCAGAGCATCAGGACTCTTCCCCTGGGTGAAGTCCCTCTGACAGATGCTACCCCAGACCGCACAGGTGGGCAGGGCCACTCCCCCCAGTCCAAGGGTAAGAAGAGTAGGAGGAGGCCTCCCTCTTCCGAAGTTTGCTCCTCCTCGAAGTCCTTTTCCTCGTCTGGTCGTTCCACACAGAGACCCCGATCTCGTGGTGGCCATGATAGCCCCTCGAGTGGGGTGCTCTGCTCTTCTGCCGGATGTTTCCCCTGTGGCCTCGGTGGATCCGGCCTAGGTACTGGCGCACCCTGTGGCAGCCAAGGGCAGGCTCCCTTCCTTGTCGTTCCTCCCCCTCCTCCAGCCCAGCTCAGGCTCGCTGTCGGGGCTCCCACCTCTTAGGTCCGAGCCCCTGGGGTTAGGGGAGCTCCCCTCGCCTGCAGACGTCCCCTGTCAAAGTTGTCCCGTGTTGCCATTAGTTCCCCCCTTGCCCGCAGAGGGCCCCCTCTGCCCATTTGGAAGATGACAAGGACGCGGCGTTTGTACAGGACAGCCTCCAGAGCGCCCTGGAAGGGCAGGCTACTGCCCGGATGAGGGATCTACCTTTAGGCGAGTCCTCGCCCTGATTAGGGCCAAGAACCACCAGCTCCACCCCTGGACACCTGGAGGTCCATAGCAGTTGACTTCCTCCTGGGCAGTCCTACGGAGTCTAAGCCCCCTTGTGCCTCTCATTGGCGGGCAACACGGCCAAGGCTCTAGCCCAAGCAGACCAAGTGGTGGAGGCTTCTAAGAACTCCTTGAGGTCCCACAGGTCTCTCAAGCTCCTTCCAGCAGCCAAGGCCAGGTAGAGGAGACTCTATACTCTGGAGGGCTTTGCCGAGGCCCCCCAATCGGTGGCAGGACCCTTACCTACATGACCCCTGCTAATCCAGTCTCTTTCTCCCAACCAGAAGCCATGGCTTGGGCTACAGTCCACGTGCCCTCCTGGCTCGACCTTTGGTCCAGGGCAGTGGCCAGGTTCGCCATCGAGCATGACCTGAAGGACGGGGTTGAACTGGCTCAGTTCAAGGAGCTGGTCCTGTTGTGGGGGGGGGGCGGGGGAGGTCAATCAGCTTCCTCACCACCCAGTCTGTGACTCAGTGGACCAACTGGGTGCTTCAGAGGAGGGACGCAGTCCTGGCTAGGTTTCCCAGGAGCCTCTTTGACAGGGAGGCCAAGGCCCTGAGGAACTCCCCGCTGATGGGGGAGTCTCTCTTTTCAGACCAGGTCGTAGAAGAGTCTTTGGAGCAGTGGAGGAAGGCGAGCCAGGTCTCCATCGTTTATAGGGCTTCAACCCTCAGGAACCCTACCCAGAGAAGGTTGCAGGAGGTGCCCCAGTCAAGGCCCCAAAGCAGGCATGGAGGCCAGCTCTCTTCCTGCAACTTGGAACCGATTTACGGAGGTTGGGGGTCAAGGGACTCACCCCTCCTCCAGGGCTCCCTCTTCCTCCTCGGCCTCCTTTAGACCCAGGCCTTCCTCCTCCTGTAGAGCCCGGAACAGTGGCTGCTTCCCCAGGCGGAAGCAGGACGGAAGGCCCCCTTTCCTCTCTCCCACCAATGGAGGGTGGGTGGGGCGTTGCCTCTCTTATCATTGGTGGAACTGGGAGAATCTCAGAGCCAACCCTTGGACAGTGCAGGTGCTCAAGGATGGCTACCGGATCCCCTTCCTAGGCAACAAGCACCCCCTGACAGAGGTTCTGAGTGCACAGTCCTTTCAACCCTGGGAACCCACCCAGGGGGAAGCGTTATGTTCAGAGATCCAGTCCTTGCTGGAGAAGGGAGCCCTTCAACAGGTAGAGGACACATCCCTGGGTTCTTCAGCCATCTCTTCCTGGTGGAGAAATCCTCGGGGGGGTGGAGGCCAGTCATTGATCTGTTTGTCTTGAATGGGTTCGTCCGGAAGACCTCATTCACGATGGAGACCCCAAGAACGGTCCTGGCGGCCCTGAGGAAAGGGGACTTCATGTTGTCCCTGGACCTAAAGGATGCATACTTCCAGATCCCGGTGCACCCTTCCAGCAGGAGGTACTTGCGCGTCAGGTGGGAGGGCAAGTCCTACCAGTTCAGGACCACCAGGGTGTTCTCCTGTTTCCTCCTGGACACGCAGGAGGGGGATCCCCCTTCTAAGGTATCTGGACAACTGGTTGTTGCTTTCCTCCTCAAGGAAGGACTTAGAGAAGCATTGGGACGAGCTCATGGCAGTCTGCGAGGAGCCAGGGATAGTTCTGAACTGGGAGAAATCCCAGTTGGTTCTTACCACTTGGATGGTGTATCTGGGAATGGACCTGGACATGAGGGCAGCCAGGGCTTTCCCCTCAGAGGACAGGCTGGCCAACTTATAGAGGATAGCTCTCCCCTTCTTGCAGAATTCCCCCCTCCCACCGAGAGAGTGGCAGAGACTCCTGGGCCATCTGGTTTCCTTGGAGAAGCTGATCCCCCAAGGCAGGCTGAAGCTGAGACCAGTCCAGTGGAACCTAAAGGAAGGCTGGTCCCTGAAGGAAGATCCGCTCCAGAAGCTCATCTCCCCCTTGAAGGACACCAGGGAGGCCTTCAGGTGGTGGTTGGACCAGTCAAACACCCGCAGGGGGGTTCCCTTGTCGGACCTCCCTCCAGAGATGCTCCTGTTCACAGACGCATCGAAGGAGGGGTGGCATGCTCACCTTCAGTCAGAAACGAGGGAAGGGGTCTGGTCGAAGCAGGAGAGGCTCCTACACATCAACTGTCTGGAGTTGCTGGCAATCCAGAGAGCCCTGAGGGAGTTTGAGCACAGGGTCAGGGACCGGGCAGTAGCATTAATGTGCGACAATGCCATGGTGGTAGCCTACATCAGGAAACAGTCCCGTTACCTGTGCAACCTCACAGAACCGATCCTGGAGTCGGCTGCAAGCAGAGGAATGTCCCTGAGGGCGAGGTTCATTCCAGGAAAGCAGAACGTAATCGCTGACTGGGCTAAGCAGACAAGATCAGGTGATAGGGTCAGAATGGTCCCAGCACCCTGAGGTGGCCGCGGAGCAGATCGGGATTTGGGGATCCCCCTCCCTGGATTGGTTTGCCACAAGGCTAAACGCAAAGCTCCTGGTGTTCTGCTCCCGAGTGGCAGACCTGGCAGCAGTCTGGGAGGATGCCTTCCAGCATTCGTGGGATGGGCTGGATGTGTATGCATTCCCGTCCTTCGCTGTAATAAGGCAAGTGCTGAACAGGCTGAGAAGCTCAAGAGGGGCACAAATGACATTGGTGGCCCCCTTGTAGCCCAAAGGAAAGTGGTTCTCGGACCTCCAGGCCCTAGCAGTGTGGGATCCCTGGAGGCTGCCCCTCAGGCCGGACCTTCTAAAGCAACTCCGATTCGAGAGGTTCCACGAAGGTCTCCAGGCTCTATCCCTTCTTGGATGGAGACTATCAAGCAGTTATTGAGCAAAGCAGGCTACTCTCAGAGGGTGGCCTCGCAGATGTCAGGGCACCTAAGGAAGT
This sequence comes from Macrobrachium nipponense, assembly GCF_015104395.2. Taxonomy (NCBI): domain Eukaryota; kingdom Metazoa; phylum Arthropoda; class Malacostraca; order Decapoda; family Palaemonidae; genus Macrobrachium; species Macrobrachium nipponense. Next base: position 49,099,816 of record NC_087207.1, read on the forward strand.
TTACCAGGCTAAATGGGCCATGTTCAGGGTCTGGTGGAGAGAGAAAGGTTCAAGCCTCTGCAAGCCAAGATCCCACACAGCAGAATTCCTGGTATACCTGAGACTGGACAAAGGCCTCTCGGTATCAGCCGTGAAGGGGGTCAGGGCAGCCCTAGGTCAGGTCTTCTATCTGAAAGGGCTGGATTTGGGGAACTCCAGGCAGCTGTCGATGCTTATCAGGAGCGTTGAACAATCTTGCCCCACACCCCCTAGTGTCTTGAAGGGCCCACAGTGGGACGTCGCAACGGTGCTGGATGCCCTGAGGAAGCCCTAGTTCAAGCTCCTCAAGGATATCTTGGACAGGGAGCTAATGCTGAAGATGGTCTTCCTGCTGGTCTTAGCTTCCACCAAGAGAGTGGGGGACCTTCATGGCCTGTCCTACGAGGTTTCCCACTCGAGAGGGTGGCAGGAGCTCTTCTTTTGTTATTTACCCTCCTTAGTGGACAACCCAGAACCCGTCAGTGGTGGACGACAGGTTCTCAGAGTTCTCCATTCCCTCCATTGCCAGGTCAGACGATCCTAAGGACCTACTCTTATGTCCGGTCCGGGCAGTGAGAAGGTAACTCGGTAGGACTGCCAGGTTCAGGCCAGAGATTAGGAACCTGTTAGTTTCTACCGGGCAGGAGAAGAAGGTGGTTTCCAAGAACACCATCTCCTTCTGGTTGAGGGAAACGATCAGGAGAGCCTACAAAGGGATGGGCATTCCTCTCCCGAAAAAAGCCAGGCCCCACGACATCAGGGGCATTAGGGCCTCTCTGACCTCAAAGAACCTTTGCAGTCAACCAGATCTTAAGGGCTGGGGTGTGGAACAGACAGTCCACCTTCACAGCCCACTACCTGAAGGACTGCACCTGAAAATCACTCTATTCTTTTGAAATTGGTCCGGTGGTGGCGGGCCAACAGCAGAACTAGGCCACCTCTGGGCAAGGAATTCTAGGGTATTGTTACGAACCGAGAGAGGTCCGCTTCAGGTTCGATATTATTATAAACAAAAAGAATTCAACACCAACAGTTGAAACTGGGGATACGAATATAGAAAGAAACACTAACACAACAAAGGTTTATTTACAAGCTTACTAACAAAGATAAATGCAGAATGGTGTCTCCCATTGACATAAAATAGGTAAAGTCTTACACTGCATGAACTACTTGCCGACCAATTTTGCAACTCGAAGCGATGGCTTCACAAAAGGAGAACTCTAATTGTAGACGCCTTCTTGCTTCCATATTGCAGAAAATAATGTCTACTCTTGATGCTTGAAGGGCAGGAACTCGCCAAAACCTCTAGCAGAACGTTTCTTCTCTGAAGTCTTGCTCAACGTCGAAATAACTCGGTCATCCACTCCTGAAGATGACTTGACCAGAATTCGACCAATTCTCGAGCGACTTTTACTCTCTGATCCTTCGTCCTTCTTCTCTTATCTCACTCTGGTGATCTCTCACTGATAATCTGTTCTGTGGCTCTTACTGATGATCTCTTACTCTGTGACTAACTGATGATCTGCCTCCTCCTACTTCATCCGTCGTATTTATATGGCATCCTGGGGACGGGGCCTGCGGCGAACGTCACAGACTCCCAAGATTACCGGAACAATTTAGAAGTTTCTCGACGAAGTATTGCATCAGAAGTCGCGGCGTTTCTCACGACATTTCGGCGCCTGTTGCATTCCACAACACGCCCGACGATTCCAGAACAACCGCGAGAACAGGCGCCTCCAACACAGGCATGAATGCCTCCATGGTGCAGAATTTCTCGAAGATGCGTTTTCCTTTCCTTTATCTTTCTTTGCTATACAGCAATTACCATTACAGGTATGAGTGGCAGAATGAATGAGTGTCCCCCCTTATCCTAGTCCCCCCATCCCCCTCCTTTCCTTTCTCTGGACCTCAGGAAAGAGTCATGGATCACTGCGAACCTGAAGGTAAGGAGGTGGAAGTATGTGGTGTTAAGGTTACAAACCTTTGCCTTGTAATAGCCACTAGTCCAGGTTACCTTTACTCCATCCTCCTAAGGATGAGTCTCCTAGTAGGTAGTTTGAGGTAAGTATACGGCGTCGGAACAAATCACAAATTTATTGTAATTTGTATTTCTCCTAGCTATACTTACTTCAAACTACTTAGTTGTTCTGATACGTAATACAAACCCTCGGTCCTTTAACAATAGGAAGTAGCTAGCTGCATCTGGAACGGTCGTAAGCTTCGAACAAGGGAGAATGGTAGTTAACTGCTTGTCTGACAGTGCGCGCGCCGTGCGCCTGGGAGGTGAAGAACCACTTTTGCTTTCGGCCGTGGTGTGTGAGGACGTTGTTTGTCATCGCTCTCTGCCCGGTTCATTGTCGTATTCTTTGTTTATATTGTGTTTTCCACTACTGGTTTGTTTGGTTTGAAAATGAAATTGTAAGTACTCTGTTTTCATTTTCATTAGTTAAATAAATTATGGGTCAAGAAATGGAGCTATCGCCATAGATGCGGCGGTTTCCGCTCTTTTCCTGAAGTTGATCCTCATGAATAATGTGCTCGGTGCCGAGGGCGGGAGCGCGCTCGTGCAGAGTCGTTTTTTTCTGGGTGAAATTGTGAAAGTGAAACTTGTAAGTACAGTACTCTTTTTCATTTATATTTTGCCCTGTGCGCTCGGGGCCGAGGGCGCGAATGCGCGCTGCATGAGCCCTTTAATTTGTATGAAAGTGAATGCAAGAGGAGTATTCTTTTTCATTTTCATATATTATTTGATTATGGATCAAGTTTTCAGCTCTTACCCGGGAATTGATCCTTCCCCTTTTATATTGTGTGAAAGTGAATCGCAAGTGTAGTATTCTGTTTCACTTTTATATATATTTCATTGCATCATTATGGATTAGTTCCCGCTCATACCGGGAATTAATCTTTATACTTTGCGCTCAGTGCCGAGGGCACGTTTGCTCTCTCGCCGTAACGTTATTAGTGTAGGTGCAGTGGATGCTGTGCAGGGGCAGGGGAAGCAAAGGCTTGCCAAGAAGTCGTCGGAAAGCTCTCCCGCAACTCCCTTGGTAACCGATTCTTCGTCGTCTTTCCTGCCCCCCAGCTCAGCTCCCACGAATGGCACCTTCCCCTGGGGGGGGGGAGGAGTATCCGGGTCCTTCTCCTCGCCCGACCTGTCGAGCGTGGAGGAGAGCTCTCGGTGCCCCGACGTACAATTGTATTCGGGGTCTCCCGTTCGTTCGGGGTGGGGCTCCCCCCCCCCGGCCGAGGGTGCCCCCCCACTAATCACCCTTTTGTTGCTTCCGCAGAACGAGTGACCTTGGATAGGTGTGGGCGTCCTTGGGTCTGCAGGGCGTGCCTAGTGTCCAGGGGTTGATTCAGCGTCTGGCGGGGTCGGGGGGCAGTTACCCATGGAGCGGTGACCACCACTACACTACCCCAGGGTACGCCACCCCTCCTCACCTTGTGTATACCTCGCATGTGATGACGGTTCTTTGTGCTGCCGACCCCAGACTTCCGCTGCCCTAAAAGCTCCCCCCTGGACCTGCCTCTGGGGCTGAAAATAAGCCTCCTGGGTCGCCTGACTTGATAGCCGTACCTGCCGTACCTACCGCTACCGCTGCTCCTGCTGCTGGCCCAGCCGCTCTCGCCGCTCCTGCTGTTCCCGCTCCTGCCCACGTCGTTCCTGTCCACGGTGTTGCTGCCCCAGACTCAGGTCCTTCTGGACAGGTGCAGCCGGGCCCTGTTGCTTTGGCAACTGCCCCGGCTTCGTCCTGGATGGAGGATCTGACGTCTGTCCTGCGTGAGCTGACGAAGAAGAAGAAGAAGAGGAAGGTGTCGTCGTCTTCTTCGTCGTCTGCTGCCGCCTCTTCCCCTTCGACTTCTAAGGCTACCAAGCTGAAGAAGAAGAAGGCTGCCTCCTCCCCCCCTAAGAAGGCTCCTTCGGGACCTTTTAAGGGCCAGTCCCACTGGGGGTCCTTCTGCTGGTCCTCCTGCTCCTTCGGGAACAGGGCCTGTCTCCCCTTCCGCAAGGAAGAAGAAGACGGCTACCACTGGTACTTCCTCGCCTGGTGTTAGCGGCGCTGCCGCTACGCCAGGTTCCGGCTCGGTCTCTCGTTCGCGAGAGATTCCGAGTGTACGGTCTCCCACAGGAGACCGTGCAGCCAAAGTTCTGGCGCCAGAGTTCGCTCGGCACCAAGACCGCGGCACGGAGCAGAAGGCTGGTGAGAGCTGCTCAGGTGACTCTCGCCAGGCCAGCGGCCGCTCTCGCAGCAACCAGCTGGTAACCCGGGTAGACGTGACTGTTCCTGACCAGACACGGGCTGAGACTGGGAAGAGGTCCCCCCTCCCGATCGTTGGCGCCAGCCCCGGCTGGTACCAGTGGTATGACACGCCGCGAGGACACGCACCGGTCTCACCGCGACATTGGTCTCTGCAGGTCTCCTGACCTCCGCTCCCACAAGGGACCGGGCGGATAGGGGGACCAGCGGCAGCTCCTCTGCACACGAGATCGGGGCCGCTGTTCTCGGTCCAGCCGTTTTTCCCAGGGAAACGGCTCGACTAGGCCTGCAAGTTGGGGATCGCCTGCAGCCCTCCAAGCCCGCTGGTTCTGCCAGTGAGCGAAAGAGGAGCGTTATGTCTTCATCTCCCATGCCTGCAACTTCCTCGGTTTGCACCGGGAAGAGCAAGGCACAGCGGGGTGATCGTGAGGGACATGCCCCGCGCGATCCCGTCACGACGCCGTAAGTACCAGGTACGATCTTCGGACCGACCAGGATGTACATGCAAGTGGCTGTTCCCCCTCCTAAAGGGGGAGGTTCTCGGGATATGCTCTTGTTCGAGGGGCTTGACGGTCCTACTCTGCAAGATGCTGTGACTTCCGAGATCCAGAGGAACTTTGCCGAGGTTATGGCACTGATTCGTCAGCACAACGACCTCGGGGAAGGATCGCTGCTCCCACCAGCAGAGCCCACGTCTCGGCTCGAGTCGTTTTGGGGCCAAAAGAGGGAACCCAAACCGACAGTGGGTCTGCCGCGATCGGAGCTTGCTGACTGTGTTGAACCAGGTAGAGTCTCTCGTCTCCGGACAAGAAGGCTCTCTCAGATCTGGCCGGTCGAACAAGCTACTTCCACCTCCTCTACTGCGACAGCGGCGTTTCTACATGTCTTCGGACACTGTATTTGAATACCCCTTCAGTCCTCCTGAGAGGTTTCGACCTCGACGAGGACTGGAATGAGTTGGAGGACGGTATCGGCTCTCTCCTGTCAGGTGTCGATCAGCCCCACCCAGTGGCGGCAGACCCTTACCTACAGTGCGAGTTCGTAACCCTCCTCGGGAAAACGTTTTCTCCTGTCGATACGTTTTCCGAGACTCTGAGAGGCAGCTGCTCCTACTCTTCTCCAACTGCTAGTTCCGCTGGGAAGGCGAGCGAGTATCCAATTCCTCCCCCATTCCCTCTCTCCTTACGGCTACGAGGGAAAGGGGAGGGATCTTACAGAGATTTCTCTGTAGGTTCCCACGTTGGGGACTGCGCTACCGGGGGAACCTTCGGGTCCTACCTGACATAAGCCCCGGTCGTTGAGTAGGGATTCTGCCCCATCCTCGATTTCTACGGGAATCGAGAGGACCACCAGCCGATAATCGTTTGACGAATTCGGTGGGGGTTTCGCAGAGTGCTTAGAATTCTGCGGAATTTCTAGCACTCTCAAAGTGTTCGAGTTTTTTACAATCTCCAAACACTTAGGCGAGACCACGGTCCAAAGTGAGCGAGACGAGAAACCCCGATAATTGTTACCACGATAATCGGGAACCTCGCCTAATGCTCGAATTCCTGGAATTTCTAGCATTTGGAAGAAGACTGCTGCTGAAAGAAGAGTATCTCACAGTAGGCGACCAACCTGTATTTGAATACCCCTTCGGTCCTCCTGAGAGGTTTCGACCTCGACGAGGACTGGAATGAGTCGGAGGACGGTATCGGCTCTCTCTTGTCAGGTGTCGATCAGCCCCACCCAGTGGCGGCAGACCCTTACCTACAGTGCGAGTTCGTAACCCTCCTCGGGAAAACGTTTTCTCCTGTCGATACGTTTTCCCAGACTCTGAGAGGCGGCTGCTCCTACTCTTCTCCAACTGCTAGTTCTGCTGGGAAGGCGAGCGAGTATCCAATTCCTCCCCCATTCCCTCTCTCCTTACGGCTACGAGGGAAAGGGGGGGGGATCCTACAGAGATTTCTCTGTAGGTTCCCATGTTGGGGACTGCGCTACCGGGGGAACCTTCGGGTCCTACCTGACGTAAGCCCCGGTCGTTGAGTAGGGATTCTGCCCCATCCTCGATTTCTACGGGAATCGAGAGGACTACCAGCCGATAATCGTTTGACGAATTCGGTGGGGGTTTCGTAGAGTACTTAGAATTCTGCAGAATCTCTAGCACTCTCAAAGTGTTCGAGTTTTTTACGATTTCCAAACACTTAGGCGAGACCACGGTCCAAAGTGAGCGAGACGAGAAACCCCGATAATTGTTACCACGATAATCGGGAACCTCGCCTAATGCTCGAATTCCTGGAATTTCTAGCATTTGGAAGAAGACTGCTGCTGAAAGAAGAGTATCTCACAGTAGGCGACCAACCTGGAATAGAGAAGAACGGACAGGAACATCCAGTTTGGCTTGAACTTTCGTCTTCAGTATTCTGCTCACCATTGAAGCTTTCCTTCGGGGAAGACTTCTCCTTCACTCTCTTGACTAGAGAACGAAGGTGGTCGATCTCCAATCCTTATTCTCATTCCTTGAGGGGAAAAGAATTTTGGATGGAGGTCGTCGTACAGAAACCTACAAATATACTACGTATATTACCCTCGCGACATGATTATGTTAAGCAGTTGAATTGTCCGGGTTGTTGGCGCATACCATAGTTAACTCTACGGATTGTGACCGAGACGAATAGTATCTTAATTGAACTGCAACTCGGGGCTGCCTGCAACCTCCCAGGAGTTACCAGTTTCGATTTTAGATACTTGGTATTGTCACGACAACACCAAATTAGCTTTTGTATTTACCGAAATCCGTTTTGTTTAAAAATAATTGCTCGAGCGTATTTTTTTTTTATGCTCGATGGTTCTAGCCGAACGCATTCCTTCGTGGAATGCATTACCTGGCAACTCAGGATGACTAGTCAGCGAGCGCTACTGTGTATTGAACTGCCTGATAGCAGCTCAGTTACCAGTTGGCTCTCCGAGATGCACGGTCGGTTATGTCTCTCTCCCCTGCTTTGATTGACTACCGAACTGTATCTCTGCCCAACAATCACGGACTTAGGTCTCTGATTAATGGGGATTCTCGCATACATGAAGGACCATCGACTGCTGTGACGCTCGATTTCATCGCCTTCAACATTGCAAGAATGTTCAACAGAGATATCTCTTCGACTCTTTCATCTTTCTGTTTACCGCACGGTAACAGAAGTCTGTACTAGTCTACCGCTGCATCGCACTGCGATAATGCGAATTAATTTTGCAGACATCTGAGTTTGTCTTCAAATATCTCGTATTCGTAGGTGTGCAATTGTTCATTGTTCACCCCGAATTAACAGATGTATCAGAAGACATCGCCTACTCCCCGACCTGACAGCTCTACTTCCAAATGTTCAGCCCATGAGAAGCAGTTCTACAGGCAGTACTTCCCTGTGTTTTCATTACTGAAAAGCACTCCGCTTTCATTGCAACTACGACTCCTCACCGGACAGCAATGAAATAGCGGTTAGCGTTTTCAGTCACTTGTAAGCACAGGTACAGAATCTTGAGAATCCTTCTCTCGATTCGGCTATGAAGACGTAGGTTGCATTCTCTGTCCACCTTCGTCTTCAACGGCACATAGTGTTGTTTCTCCTTAGCTGAGATTCAACTATACTATGAGATGTCTTGCCATCAGGGACCTCGGTCTCTAGAAGGCAATTGACTTTCGCCTGTTGGGCACATGCCTTAAGAGAATCATCACCTCGCCGGCTGGCATCGGTGACAAACAAATACGATTTGTTTAGTCTCTCGGCATAACCCTTTTAGGGCGAAGGTCACGTGACTTGCTCGGATGCTTGGACAACTTGCCTCCTACCGAACGCAGTCAGTCGGCAGCTGTCAGAGCGCCCGAGTCAGTTACGAACTTCGCTGTGGACTTAGTTCGGTTGTTCCAGATCAATCTTTCTTCGTCCTAATGGCTTGTCCCAGTACCCATACCTTCGACACCCACCATGGAGTGTCGGTGTCCTATCCACTACCGAGAAGAAGAACTTCACTGCATGGGGATAGGAGAATGCGAGACACTTCGCTGCAGACGGATAGACCAGTATGGGTACTGGACATCACCGAAGTCGAGAAGAGGGATAGGTCATGCGACTATTCCCTTCTTTTCCTCTGAGGTAACTGCATGACTTTTCCTGCGAAGTCAAGCATCCAGGGGATGGAGAACCGTGACGCTCAATTTCGTGCCGAACTTTGTAGTGAAGACTCAGAACCCTTCGGTCCCTGACGATCGGTTAGAGTCCTTTACAATCCCCTCCCTAATGGACTTCACCGCCTTCGATGCGAAGGAAATGCTGCTTTGTCCTGTGAGGGTGCGACGGTGCTATCTGAAGAAACTCGACACCCCAGGCTGAGTGTTGAAGCCTCTTTGTCAGCACCAGGATGACCTAGAAGAAGTATATTCCCTCGCGTTCCGCAAGAACTTCTCCGTGGCGCAGGTACTGAAGGCAGGGGTCTGGTACAACCAGACCACATGCACCTCCTTCTACCTTGGGATATTGCCCACAGGTCCTTGGATCTTTTTCCTTTGGACCCGTGGTGGCTGCTCAACACGTTGTGTAGCGAACCCAGACCCTAGCAGGCTGAACAGCATCGAGTCCTGGTGTGACTGTAAGAATGGATGAGTGAATGAGAGTGTGACTGGCTCCTCTTCCCATCTTTTTCTCCCCCTCTACCTGTGGCAGTAAGTTCCAACTGCGGGAAGAGGTGGCGTAATTTAGCTTGCTTGGCGGATTCGCAATACGATGAGGTAGCAGGAAGGGAACTGGCATTTCTCATCTATGAAATCAGCAACAGTCCTAACCAAAAAGATACAAAAGCATTCATAGATATATTAGAAGGATATAATCCTTCAAACTGGAACAAATCTAATGAAAACATCTTGAAAATAATTGAAGAAGTTCCAAATAAAATCCAAGTGGTCAAGAGACTCATAAAGAAAATATACATAAACCAACATATTCCGACAAAGAAAATGAATAAGGTGAATCTTGTGAATATCCTAATTGATGCATTTAGGAAAAGAATGCCAAAGCATGCAAACGTGTGTAAGGTTTTGTATAGCATAGTCAATCCACAAAACCTAATCAGAAAATGTGCTGCATGCAACATTCCGACCCATCCACAGTGTGCTGAGGTAATGCAAGATTTGAGAAAAGATACAAGAATTTTTTGTTCAACATGTCTATCATGGATAGACAATGTTATTAAATCAAGATTGAATGTACAAATAGTTGAGGATGAAGAAGAAGAGGAAGAGAAGAAGAAGAAGAAAAAGAAGAAGAGGAAACGGAAGAGAAGTAAACAAAAATGAAATGACAGAAAAAAATAAGGAAAACAAAGAACAAGATAAAAGTATGGATGCAGAAATACTCATTGATACTACATGTAGGCAATAAAGCAGCATACCTACGAAGAAATAAAAAATTACGATATGACAACAGAAAAGCAAATCCCGAAGAGGCTCTACCCAGATCTACACAATGACGGGAAAGAGGAAAAAATAGACAAGAAAGACAAAATCTGCAACCTTTTGAAAAGAGGGAATTGCAGATTTGGAGAAAGATGTTACTACAAACATCCTAAGGTATGTCAAAACTATGAAATATATGGTAAATGTGCATACTTAGATGGCTATGGGATGATTGCAGAGATCTGCATCCAAAAATATGTAAAAACCTAAAAGAAGGAAAAGGATGTAAGTTCGACAAAAAATGCAAATATATGCACCCTGTAGCCATGAATCATAATCAAATAAATAACCAACCAAGTATAAAATCCAAAATAAGAAAGAAACAAATAAAGAGAGAAATCAAGAATATCAGGTAAAAGAGAAAAGCAAACCACCAATGAGATATGCAGAGGTGTCAGCAAAAAATTTCAAAGCATCAGCTCCGAAATTCTACTCAAGAGATAATAACTGTATTTATTATGCAAGAGGATATTGCAGAAACGGAGAAAATTGCAGATTCAGACACAAAATGAATAATTATGATGAGGAAGATCAAATATTATGGAAAAGTTGGATTTTTTAATGTCAGAATTTCTGGAAATGAAAAAAAGAACAACATACCAGAACAGGAAAGAGACATGGGAAAAATCCTTATTACTACCAATATTAAATGAAGGAGAAACACGCAAACCATCATAGTGATGAATGCGCAGGGTTTAGTTACGAGTAACTCAAAAAGAAAATAGAGTACTTAGAAGAACTAACCCAAAATGAAAAGAAAATAGATATAATGAATATAAGTGAAACCTGGTATTCCAAGAGACTGGGAATGATGATCAAATAAAAGGGTTCCAAACTTATAGATCAGATAGAAAAAATAGGAATCAAGGGGGAACCGCAATATATGGGAAAGACAAAAAACAAGGAAAATATATGAGAAATATAGTAACTCAGAATGGTGAACTAATAGCGGTAGAATTTGAATCTGAAAAATTGATGGAACCATAGTAATATATAGACCTCCTAATACTACAAAGAGTTTGACTTAATAATTGAAAAATTGGATGATATATGTAGAAATCACAGGACTGGACTATTCTCCTATCTGGTGACTTCAACTTTCCTTTCGTAGAATGGAAAGAACGAAATAGGAGACTGTGGTTGTACTTATACATATAAAAAAGAGAGTAATAGTAGTGCAGAAGATAAGAGGCAATTTGAAAAAGCTATTAGATATGCTACTAGAATACAACATTCAACAAATAAATCACCTGCCAACAAGAAAGGAAATACTTTAGACCTAGTATTTGTGAACGAGATGAATTATGTTAAAGAAATAATAGTTTATAATGCGAGTATTTCAGATCATAATGTCATAGAATTAACAGTTCATTCAAAGCAAGTGAAAATAGAGATAAGCAAGAAATGAAAAAGTGGGAAGGATATGGAAAATACAACTTCTACAGTAAAAATATAAAATGGTCAGAAATTAATGAAGAATTAAACAAAGATTGGGATAACATTTTCGTAAGTGTGTATGACATAGGGTAAATACGGAGATATTATATAAAATATTGGAGAAAATAGAGGATAAATATATACCGAAGAAGAAAAGTAAACATCATTCATGCATACCAAGAGACAGAAGGATCTTGTTCCAGAAAATCAGAAGTGGAAAAAAGGTCTTGCAAAAGAAAAAATGCATGGAAAGTTATAGAACTAAAAAGTAAGATAGAAAATGCAGAACAAAAGATTATCAATCAAAAGAAAATGAAAACGGGACTTGGAAGAAAAAACCCTATTAAATATCAAGCAGCAAAACCCCAAACTATTATACTCATATGCGAAGAAGATGAATAAAAGAAGATAGAAATAGGCCCTTCTGAGAATTGAACGGGGATTAACGAACTGAAAAAAAAGGAAATTTGCAACATACTGGCACGAAACGATATAAGAGAGAATTCACCCCTAGAATAGATAATGAAGATAATGATATAGAAGTAAGGGACGAAAATAGTGAATATTTAGCTGACATAGAAATTAATGAAGCTGATATTGTGCAGGCAATTAATGAAATTAAAAATGGAGCTGCTGCAGGGCCGGATGGAGTCCCTGCTATTTTGTTTAAAGAAAGTAGTTCATTCTATCGCAAAGCCACTTGCAATATTATTAAGACAAAGTGTAGATACAGGCAAGATTTATGATGAGCACAAATTAGCATATATCACCCCTACTTTCAAAAGTGGATCAAGACTAGAGGCAAGTAATTATAGGCCTGTGAGTCTAACATCACATATTATGAAAGTGTATGAAAGGGTAATGAAGAAAATATTATGAAAACATTTAATAAAAAATAATTTGTTTAATATAGGACAACACGGTTTCGTACCCGGAAAAAGTACACAAACCCAACTGTTAGTCCACCGTGAGAACATATTTAAAAATATGAAAAGCGGAAATGAAACAGATGTGGTTTATCTAGACTTTGCAAAAGCTTTTGACAAAGTAGACCATAATATATTAGCAAAGAAAATTAGAAAACACAATATCGTAGATAAAGTAGGAAGATGGTTAAAAGAATTTTTATTTTACACAACAGAAAACAGATAGTTATTGCAAACGATGAGAAATCGGATGAAACCAAGGTAATATCCGGTGTGCCACAAGGTACGGTGCTAGCTGCAATATTGTTTGTTATTATGATTGAAGACATAGACAGTAATGTTAAGGATTTGGTAGTGAGTAGTTTCGCTGATGACACAAGAATAAGTAGAGAAATTACTTGTGATGAAGATAGGAACGCTCTACAAGAGACCTTAACAAAGTATATGATTGGGCAGAGGTAAATAGGATGGTATTTAACTCTGATAAATTTGAATCAATAAATTATGGAGACAGAGAAGGAAAGCTATATGCATATAGGGGACCTAATAATGAGACAATCACAAATAAGGAAGCAGTTAAAGACCTTGGTGTGATGATGATAGGAACATGTTATGCAATGATCACATAGCCATTCTGTTGGCAAAATGTAAAGCAAAAATGGAATGTTGTTACGGCACTTCAAAACAAGAAAAGCTGAACACATGATTATGCTTTATAAAACATATGTTCGTAGTCCACTTGAATATTGCAATATGATATGGTACCCACACTATCAAAAGGATATTGCACAAATAGAGAGTGTACAAAGGTCCTTTACAGCTAGAATAGAAGAAGTTAAGGACCTAGACTACTGGGAAAGACTACAATCCTTAAAATTATATAGTCTAGAAAGGAGAAGAGAACGCTACATGATAATTCAGGCATGGAAACAGATAGAAGGAATAACAGAAAATATCATGGAACTAAAAATATCAGAAAGAGCAAGCAGAGGTAGATTAATAGTGCCCAAAACTATACCAGGAAAAATAAGGAAAGCACACAGAACATTAATCCACTACGCACCAGCATCGATAATGCAGCGTCTATTCAATGCGTTGCCAGCTCATCTGAGGAATATATCAGGAGTGAGCGTAGATGTGTTTAAGAATAAGCTCGACAAATATCTAAACTGCATCCCAGACCATCCAAGATTGGAAGATGCAAAATATACCGGAAGATGTACTAGCAACTCTCTGGTAGACATTAGAGGCGCCTCACACTGAGGGACCTGGGGCAACCCGAACGAACTGTAAGGTCTGTAAGGTAAGGTGGGTAGAGGGATACGGTCGTCACCCTGCTGGATAAGGACGAGATGCAGGTGAGCTACTCAACAGAGCCCCATCCTATCCCTTTCACGAGGGATGGGAGCAATTATCCACCACTTCCCCCCCACACAAGGGGGGGGAAGTGGTGCTGGTACGAAGAGATACGCTTGCCTCTCTCTTAGTACTCGGTCCAGAGGTCTGACCATTGATCCTACAGTGCACACCCCGATCAATCGGACAGAGGCTTGGATCCCTCCCTCGCTCTTACGACCAGGGAGGCATTCCAAGGTTGGGCGAACACCAGTCTGTTCACAAAAGACTCATATTCCTCCCACCAAGAAGTGAGTCTTCCTATTGTTAAAGGACCGAGGGTTTGTATTACGTATTGGAACAAATGACAATTTGTCGAAAATTGCATTTTTCCTAACTATACAAACCTGAGGTCCTTTACATATAGTCCCACCTCATGCCATCCCTCACTCTGCGATTTTTTGCATGGGCCTAAAGCAAAAGTGATTCTTCACCTCCCAGGCGCGCGGCGCGCGCACTGTCGGACAAGCAGTTAACTACCGTTCTCCCTTGTTCGAAGCTTACGACCGTTCCAGCTGCCGCTAGCTACTTCCTATTGTTAAAGGACCTCAGGTTTGTATAGTTAGGAAAAATGCAATTTTCGACAAATTGTCATGTTTCAGGCCCTCCCTACTGTCCCTAAGTACCTTAGGGCAGGAACCAAATGGAGTGGAAGGCATTTAGGTCGAAGGTCGAGGGCACGTAGCCTTGACCCTCGGGGCATGTACCTGGCTAGGTGTGGAAGGGGTAACCGGATTTTTCTGGTCGGTACGGGATTGACATCCTAGTAAGTAGTTTGAGGTAAGTATAGCTAGGAAAAATAAAAATTACTATGAATTTGTGATTTTTTTGCATCAGCAACTCACAAATATCTTTGTTCCAAAGTTCAACCATGAGGATTTGAAAAATTTTTGCGTCAAGTTGACCGAGTTGTAAGAACAAATTAAATGTCTGAGTACAGTAGCTTTAGGGCAGGGAATGATCATGAGTTTTATTAATCAGAAACTCTCTCAAGGTAGTGTATATTGTACATTAGTGGATTACTTGCAAAGTGTGATTACAATTTAGATGAGCTTTTTGAGGCACTTGATTTCCCCATTAGAAGTTTGGGAGACAATGCATTGCAATAGGGAGAGGACAAGTTTGTAGGGCCAAAGACAGTTACGTTTCAAATCCATCATGCTAGAATGTGTCCATTTTGCCAAGGCGAGCATTCATCCAATTGTACAAAACACACCACCGTTAAAGAACAAAAACAGCAATTGGTAATGTGTTCCCATAGGTGCTTTAAATGTTCAGGCAAAGGCCATAGTAGCATTCATATTGAAAGATGTAAGTGTGCCAATTGATGCCGATTAATTTAGTCACTTTTTCATTAGTATGGACAAGTGTGATGGAATCAAGACTTTTCATAACTCATCAAGGGATATCCCTGTATAGGAAGATCCCTCAGTAGGCACTTAAGGAAGTTGATATGACTGTTGTAAAAGCCTTGCATGTCCATCGAGTGGTAGAAATGACCCATGATGTTGATGAAAGGTGGCAACTTGACACGATTGGTATCAGTCCCAGAAAGCAGTTTTCTATGTTAGAGAACGTAGCCATGCAAAAAGTAGAATACAGTGTAGTGCGAACTGACCAGAGTTATCAGGTAAATCTCCCCTTCTGCAGCGAACAACGTCCGTCTTAATTACCGGAATGCCATTGCACAAATGTTTTAGAATTAAAGTTTGAGAAAGATCCTAGTTATCAAACAGTTTACGATCAAGTCCTTTAGACCCATCTCGAAGTTTGGTTCATAGAGGAAGTCCCCAACTCAAGAATAGAGGCCACTACATGCCTCATTTTGGCTTTAGGAAAGTGAGCTCTAGTACCCCCTTTAGGATTGTATTTAAAGCCTCCTCCAAGTCGAATTGAGGACTCTCCTTAAATGATTGCTTATATCCAGGTCCCAACATGTTGTTAAAGTTTAGAATAAATCCCTACACATTGATCTCTGACAAAATTAAAGCCTTTCATCGAGTCCTTTATCTATAGGACACAAAGTATGCTCAATTCCTGTAGTACAATACATTGACACGCATGACGACCTTTGCCTTCAGAATCACTTTCAGGGAGGCAGGAGGGAAGAGTTAGTAAAATTGTTTTCTGTTGACGATTAATTGACCACCTTTGCTACTGAGGGAGAAATGTGGAATGATTAGTTAACTGTTAAACAGCTTTCGAATGAAGCTAAAATGACATTAGGAGGGTGGGATTTGAAGAACTTTCTGAGCTTTCTGTGTTAGCAATGTTTTTTCGCAACATTTGGTCCTTTGACCCGGCTAACCAGATTCAGTGTGCATCGGAAGCGTTCGGAGAGTGATGGTCTTCAGGGTAGTAGCCACTCTCAGTTGCCCCGTACCCCATCTCCTACTGAATAGCAATGTTGAGATTAAGATCTTTAGGAAGTCCAGAGGCTTTATTTCACACTTTGAAGAAGAAACGTTACCATTTTGGCAGAGAAGGTACAATTTGATAGTGGTTTATTTAGGCGGTAATGGCCTGGCATCTCACTTATTGAAACCAGTCTAGGACCACTTGAAGTCTAATTGAGCATTAGATTCGAATAACTGTCACTATTGCTGTCTGCATTGCAGAATATGAAGATTATTCCCCAGCAAATCGCTTCCACATTGATCCGCATGAGTACGATGCAAAAGTCAGAAACTTTAATGCACATTTGAAGAAATTTTGCACTAAACGTAACAATTATGGTGTCCGACATCTATCCATGAACACCAAAGCCTACAAGACAGGCAAGAAATAAGACTGGGTACATTTCACATCGCAAGTAAGCACAGTTTTTCTCAACTGCTTAATGCAACTTGTCAGGGGAGAACACACTCGCCAATCCGAGAAGACCTAGGTCTACCAATTTATCACTCACATCTCCATCTTTCATGACGTAAAT
Source organism: Macrobrachium nipponense (assembly GCF_015104395.2). Taxonomy (NCBI): domain Eukaryota; kingdom Metazoa; phylum Arthropoda; class Malacostraca; order Decapoda; family Palaemonidae; genus Macrobrachium; species Macrobrachium nipponense. The sequence continues at coordinate 49,116,262 of NC_087207.1, forward strand.
AAACTAACTTCCTTGATAAATTGGGTCCCTTATTCTATAGCATAACGTAAATCCTAATTATGGCTGCAGCCAATCTTGTGTTGATTGATTTGAACATGGGTCTCCTGACCAACCTGCTAACCGAAGCTTAACACGAGCTGAGGGAAACGCATACTGCAATTGTATACAAGAATCTTGTATTTAGAATTCAGATGTAGCAACTGTGCACTCTGTATTTAATTACTACTCTTAAGCTGGAAACCAATGTTGAGGTTAGGCTATGAAAATTGCTCAGTGAGGCTACTAGACCCATAAGTTGAAACCTCTCCCTCTTCCTGTGTTCAACGGAGAGGTGAGTGAATACATATCGTTTAAGGAACTGTTCTAAGTTCATGTGAATAGATGCACTGACTTAGATAAAGTCACGAAATTTATGTACCTGATCAGTATTCTGGGGAAGAAGCTGCTCAGAACCATTAGAGCTCTGGGTGTAACCACAGTCCGCAGCAAACTATCACGTACCATTAGATTTATTAGACAAATATTATGCAAATGAACACCAGACATTGGTGATTCTTCACAGGCTGCTTGCCAACATTTTTGTGCCAAAAATGAATCATGTCGAGTTAAAGAAGTTCAGGTTCAAGCTAACCATTCTCATTGAAGAAATCAAGCTGTTGAATAAGGCCGATGTAGGCCAGGTCATGATAATGAATTTGATCAACCAAAAGTTATCAGACGGGAAAGTTTACAGAAAAATCGTAGAGTATTTGCACAAATACAATTATAATCTAGATGAATTCTTTGAGGCTATAGATATCCTGATCCACACGGTAGAAGATGATGTGTTGCAAAGAGGCAAGGGAGGAGCTCTAGAGATTAAAGTAAGTAATAAGTAAAACACTCGTGGCAACTGTTGTCCATTTTGTAATGGCACACACTCCACGCATATGAGTGTGAAAAGCATAAAGACATCACCCCTAAACGTCATCAATTAGTCAGCTCCTGTTGATGTTTCAGTTGTCTAAGCATAGAAACTGTAGTGAACAGTGCCAGAGTAAAGTAAGTTGTACCTTGTGTGGTGCTAGGTACCACAGTTTGGTTTATGATAATCAGAACCCACCCAAATCCTCATCACATTTTTCCAACCAGTTTGAATCACAATCACATAACATAAAGACCCATAAAGAGTGAGAATCCTAGAGTAAGAAACAGAAGTAGTAAGTAAAAAGAAAGAGAGTGATGCAATACCATGAGTGAATGCTAAAGTAGTACAAGAAAGCCCAGCATTAGAGTTACCAAGCTACCATGCACTTTATTACTTACTGCTACAGTAAAATGCACATACGTAATCATTGTACCAAAGCCAGACTTTTCCTGGAACAGGCAGTCAATGCAGCTTTATTTCCATACCTCTCGCTAAGAAATTAAATCACCTTTTAGTCAATAAAGTTTTGTTAAATCTTGCTCCTTTTAGTTCATCAGTAATTCAAAGGGAATTTGATATAGTATCTTGTAAGTTAAAAATGGCCATGGAGCAATAAGGACTAAATTGTTCGTACACGAAGATGTGCATATCCCTATCCACAATGTAGGCTAAATTAATGTCAAGAAACATTTGCAGAGAAAAGGGTGAAAAATGGCTGATAAGTTAGTACAGGATTTGGTAAAGAAAGTTGACATTCTGGTGGGTGCAGATTATTTCCGCTACCTATTTTGTTTTGGGAGTTAATAAAATAAACAGCATAAGCCTCTTCCAAATGTATGAGGAGTGTACTCCTATGGGAGGGTACCCAGTGGTGGAAACTAGACACCCTAGGAATCACTCCCTCAGTGCAGTACACATTAAGAGAGTTCCACGCTGGACGAGTGGTTTTCGAGCTGGGTGCCAATCCGGCAGTCCCAGGTTCGATTCCCGGCTCGGTCAACGCGGAATCAGAGGAAATTTATTTCTGGTGATAGAAGTTCATTTCTCGATTTAGTGTGGTTCGGATCCCACAATAAGCTGTAGGTCCCGTTGCTAGGTAACCAATTGGTTCCTAGCCACGTAAAAATATCTAATCCTTCGGGCCAGCCCTAGGAGAGCTGTTAATCAGCTCAGTGGTCTGGTAAAACTAAGATATACTTAACTTAACACATTAAGAGATAGTGAGGCTATCAAGAGAGTTAGTGAGAACGTATTTTCCACTGGACAGGGATATCAAGTAAGTCTTACTTTTCACTCCAAAGAACGACCTCAAAATAACTATAGTAATGCAGTAACTCAGTTGGAGACCTTGGATGTAAAATTTCAGAAAGTCCCTAGTTATCATACGGCCCACGAGAAGGTCTTACAAAAACCTACCTTGAGGCAGGATTCATTGAGGTAATCAGAAATCCCAAAGTTGAACAGTATTACATGCCACACACTGACATAAAGAAAGAAAGTCTAACAACTCCCCTAAGCATTGTGTTCAATGCATCATCTAAGACAAAAGGAAATCGTTCCCCAAATGAATGTTTGCTAGCAGGGCCTAATTTAGTGGAAGTTTTGTATGATTTACTCATCAAGTTTCATAGTAATTCGCATGCACTGATTGCTGAAATTGGCAAAGTCTTTCATAGAGTACTACTCGATCCCCAAGATGCTAAATATATGTGTTTCCTTTGACGTAAGATGTACAACTTTGTGTCAACCTTCGCCTTATGAGTTGTAGTGTCTGGCTAAACTGCCAGTCCCTTCTTCTCCAACAAGTCCTTCAAACTCACTTGAAGAAGGGGAATACTAGATCTCATCAGAAACCTCTATTTAGACAACTAAGTAGGAGTGTTCAAAACAGAACATCATATGAAGAGGCTAAAGAACTTCTGGGTATTGCATAAATGCCATTGATATGGTGGGCTAGTAATAGTAAAGAGTTTGATGAAAGGATGGGATGGGAGTAAACCAGTGCAGATATGTGTTGAGGCTAGTTTGGGATAGAGAGAGGGACACGCTCAGCTTGGAATCTTGTTTCCATAAAATATAATGTTGTGAATAAATCCACGATTTGAACACCGGTAAGGCCTCGATGTTGTGAGGCGGACAAACCTGCCTGAAGGGGTAAGTACTAACCCTTGCACGAGGGTAACAGGAGCAATAGTCAACGACATTTTTACAATTTTAATGCAAAAATAAAGCTTTATGAATTAAAAATCTGACAAAATAGTGACACATGAATAACGGGGAGGTATTACCCCTAAACTAAGGCAAAAAACTCATAGTGGTCATGTGACCACTTAAATGTATGAAAAATCACTCAAAATGTAGTAAGAATTTTGGCAAATCAACGAGGGACACATTCCAAAAAGTTCACTAAACAATGATAATCACGATTCTAGAACACTAGCCCATTGTTGGCTAAATCAAAGAACGATTACTTACTTCTAGATTTCATGATCACATAGCGTCGCTCGCAACTTCCCCTCATGGTTGTGTTCACACACATGTAGCCCCTACTCTGCCCGTAAAAGATCTGGATTTGGATAGGTCTGATAGAAGAAAGAGGACGAGTGGTGGCTGCAGGCGCTTGTTATACTCAGACGGGCTAGTCAATTTCAAGCAATTTTAGTTCTTTAAAAAGGATACATTTGTTACTCTCATATGCAATTTACGTTATCACAACAAATGTGTCCTTATTCCAGGGGGGTGGTGAAGCGAGGAATGACTAAATCAAAGATGTCATAAACACCATTCTGTTTGTGCTACCAGATTGTCGTATACGTGGCAATTTGTCTAACAAGGAATGTTTTGCCTACCAACAAAAGGCAGGAAGGTGTAAGTGGATGAGCGGGATTACGTCACGGAAAACTTGTGCACGAGTTTTTCACGATATTCTCCACCCTCCAAAAAGGGGAAGGAAGGAAAGCAGGCAACAAGGCAATAGGGTGGAGCAGGCAGACATGGTCAAACAGGGTTGTTGAATCCTAGGATCGTGTGCAGCACTTACAGCATGGGTCTAGCCTTCGACAGCAAACAGGTACAACACAGAGGGATCACTCAATAAATGCAATGAAATGTATTAGCATTCAAATGAGAATCAAAAGCAATGTACAAATTGAAACTTTATCAAGGCAATAATTGCAATAAAAGGGTCAAGCATAATTCAAGCAAAGTTAAGCAATGGCAAATTCATTTTAACATGCTACACAGAAACACAGACCATCTAATGGCAACAGGATCATATCAAAAATTCAATTTGAATAATATCATGGCATCAATGCAACAGACAGTGCATGGCACATCACAGCAACTGCAATCACATGAAAAGCAATGTAAGCATACAGTTAGGTTATCAACACTAATGTATCTCAAAGCACCAATATCATAATCAAATCAACGGTAATGCTCAAGCTTAGCTCGATCAATGGTAAATGCAATATCGTGAAATAAACACAGTCAAGATTCCTCTTCAGGGAACTTGCAACTCATTCAGTGCTCGTCATAGAGTATACTCATATCCGGGCCATCATCAATGGCAGAAAATTAGATAACACACTGATACAGTTGTGCATTGGTAATGTAGCAATTGTAAAAGGTGGAAAAATATGTCATGTTACCAACCAATTAAGGCAAGAATAGCAACAGAAGATCACTTACATAGAGAGATGCCAAAAACACTCGTACAAGAGCTCTTATTCATGTGGTGGGAGTTCCTCCTGTGTAATGCAAAAGTTACAAAATGTACAAAGTTCACAAACCAACGTATACAACTCTCTCTGCTGAGCCAGTTCATGGACTACTGGATCGGCTCTCATGCAAGGTCTCAACAGAAAACGCGAATACAGAAAACAGAATCTCAGCCCTAACTCCTTCAAAGCTCTTTCCAAAGTACACACTTTCAGAGTTCACCTCTTTAGGATCAACAAACACATACATTACACTATATTAGATTTTCTCTTACCCACTCTGACATCATTTTCCTCTGTTCCTTTGCAGCCTTCCTTTTTGGTCGGATACCTGCATCACGTACTGTCTCACTCATTCCACTCCTAACACTATTTACTCCATGACCACCTTCATCAAGTTCATCAGTTTGTCGATTCACTTCATCAATAACGTCTATCTCTGCCTCATTATTACCTATGTTGTCTTCACTTTCATTGTCCTGGACATCTTGTCGCTCGTCGTCGTGGGCGTTTACCTCAGGTGGGACAATATGTTGCACTACACGCAGATGTTCCTCTCCCTCAAACAGTACTCTCAGTAACCTGACAACGCCTTTATCATCAGGGTAAAGCTCGAGGATTCTGCCGGGGGGCCATTGACTGCATTTGCGCTGGTTTGCTTTCACCAGCATGATGTCACCTACATGCAGTGCAGTTGGGGGAGGTGGCCTCTCGCAGGTCATGATGCTTTTGCAAGGATTTCAGGTAGCCTTCCCTCCAGTACTTCTTGAAGTGACCGAGGGTCTCGGTCAACCTGAAATACTGGTGGCGGAATTGATGTGTCATCAACGTCAGATGCATTTCCTCGTGAGGAACCACAGGCTGCAGTAACCAAACAACATCTCCACAGATGAGGTGTGATGGTGTGAGGGCTTCCTCCTCACTCATGTTCCTAGTGTACATCAAGGGGTGGTTGTTAACCACAACTTCGGCTTCTTTAATCAGGGTCCAGAGTTGTTCCTCGTTGAACACGTTCCAGCGTAACATGGTAGCGAGCGTTTTCTTGACAACCCCAATCAACCTTTCACAAAATCCCCTCTTCCAGGGAGATCTGAGTGTCTGAAAGATCCATTTGATCCCTGTTCTGTGCAGGAATTCTCTCGTGACATCCCGTCATTTACCTCCTGCAGAAAGGTGCTTGCGACCCTGAAGGTCATGGTATTATTGCTGTAGATGGTCGTAGGAGCACCATGGGTAGCTGCAAAGTGTATAAGCAGCAAAACAAAGGTATTGGTCTGCTGCAGTAATTGAGATATACTGCATGGCTGGCCAAGCAAGTGATGGTGAGAATATACCCCACTCCTCCTTCTATGGGTATGAGGCCCATGTGGTCTACTCCTACCTTGTTGAAGGGACAGATCATAAGTGCTTTATCAGTCGGTAGGGGTGGAGGTGCTGGCTGTTGGTGAAGAGGTCTGAAGGCTGACATGCATGCCCCACATCTCCCCATTACTCTCTTGGCAGTAGACCTCAATCCTGGGCTCTAACATTCCTGCCAGAAAAGTTATTAGAATATTAACTCCACAATGCAAGTAAGTTACATGGAGATGGGTGAGATACAATGATACTAAAGTACCCTTGGAGGGCAACAACACTAATTCATTCTTAGTATTAGTAACATTAACTAGTCTAGTCTGTGTGAAAATGACGCCATTGCTCATGACTAGGCTAAGTTGCCGGATAAAGTTGCTAATGAGAGTGGTTACTGGCACACCACTCTCTAACTTACTACAGACCATAGGAAGGTGATGTCTCTGTTCTAGATAAACTAGTTTTATGAAAGGGTCTGCCTGGCAGTTCCAAAATGTCAAAACATAAGACATGACCCTCATAAGACATGCAAAATCTACATTACTCCCCTGCAACTTCCATAGTTCAGCGGGCGAAGTAAGAGTTCCTTCTTTCCTGAGCTCCCTCAGGGCGGCTATGATCACACTTTGTCAGATTGGAGATTCTCTTTCTTCAACATATGGCCCAGGGTCCCCTCACTGTGCAGAAAGGACAGTCCTTCATGCCACAGGCAAGTTGTGCAACGTTGAACCTCAGGCCAAGATGTCAGCTGGATTCTGCTTGGTGGGAACATACTTCAACTCGATGCCACACTCCTGTTGGATCGAAACAATCTCCCCCACTCTATTAGAAGTGAATGTGTTTTTATTTCCCATGTGGCTTCCTACCCTGGCAATAGCTACTTTGCTATCAGTCCAGAGCACTATGGTTGTAATGCTAAGCAACTTACGAAGATGTTTTCCTAATCTAAGGCTAATAACAAAGCTAGTAACTCTAATTTTGGAATAGTTAGTTTGGCTTCCTTGTGAGGCATGACTCTCATTTTAGAAGTTAAGAGACTTACATGTTCGGATCCCTGTCTGCCATAGGATACAGCACTGTAAGCTTTGCTCGACACGTCGGTAAACAGATGTAATTCACTATCTCTTTTCACAATTCCTCTTTTAAGTTTACACGTGTGGACATCATTAAATTCAGTGAGCAGTTTGCTAGCTTCTAGTTGATGATCATCTGACAGCACATCGTCCCAGCCCACCCTCGTCCCAGCTCACCCCAGCTTCCCACAATTCCTGCAGGAGAATTTTCTTTTCCCGTATGGAAAGGGGACTGGCTAGCCCTAAGGGGTCAAAGTTGGCTACTAAAAGGGACAGTAGCTTTCATCTGGTAAGATGATTGGAACTAATCCTACAGCTTTGGACATTCCTGTCTATTCCAATTCATTCCCAGAACTCTCACTTCTATGGGTTCCATGCAACCAATCTGCTGATCAAACTCCCTACAATTTCTTACCCACCCTGTCAATGGCATGTGAGCCTCGTCTAGCAAGGATTTGACCTGGCAATAATCTCTTTCCATCGTTGCTTAGCTATGTATGTCTACAGATAATTATCCACATAAAATGATTTGACGAGTTGCCGTTCGTTTCGGGTCTCGTCGTCACAAAAAGCGTGCATATTTCGTATTGTCAGGATGCAGCAATACTCGGTGGGAAGCTTTCGATATGTCTGACACTAATGCATAGGGATCATGTTGAAACTTAAGGAGCAAATCATATAGGATTTCTACTAAGTTGGGACCTGGATAAAGGCAATCATTTAGGGACAGTTCTCCCTTGATCTTAGAGGATGCGTTGAAAACAATACGTAAAGGAGTTGTGAGGCACTGCTTGACCCCAAAGTGAGGCAAGTAATATCCCTCAATCTTTGAATCAGTTACTTCAGAAATGAACCCGGCTTCAAGATAGGTCTGAAGGACGTTCTCATAGTCTTTGCGGTAATCAGGATCTTTCATAAATTGCATCTCTAATGTGTTCAATTGAGGGAATGCATTACAATAATTTGCATCTGGACTTTATTCATAGCAACGTGCTCTGAGGTGGTGTACTGTTCATGGGGAGCGATGCCTACTGTATCTAATCTCCACCACATATCAACGTTGATCTCTGGCGTGACTCGACAAACTTATAATATGCGGGCAACAGATACGTCTACCCCTTCCAGGGTCTACTGTGGAACTCAACCATATGGCATTACACCATTATGTGTCACAAACAAACTCACTCCGTCAATCTTGTCCATACCAAGGGCGAACAAACTGAAATAATCTGCCCCAATCAGAATATTAATATTAGTAAGAAGATCGCCATTTATTTGATCATTGGCCATAGTGCAACCTTTGCGCTGCAAGTGTGCTTTTACGTTAAAGAGGCCAACATTGTGAATAGGGGTGTTTACATCATCATGGACAACGTCTAGTGGGGATTACTCAGGCACCCACGTGTATTCGCCATGAAGTGACATCATACTTGCCTTAAACAATCTTCGAGCTGAATGGTGCAATATTCAACGAAACACGTTAAACGACTCGCAATCCTAACTTCTTCGCAAGCCAACTCGAAATGAAACTGCGTTGGCTACCAGTATCCAAAAATACTCAGGTGGAAAAAGGCTTGCTACAGGAATACACAGGCTGTAGTCAGCAGCCTGGTCGAAGGCTCGTCCTTGACTGTCCTTGCAGTTATACACGGTTTCTCATTGTTGGCTTTTGGCTGCGTTCTTTGACTTATCTTTCAGTTAGCGCCTGGGTTCTTCACAGGCGGCGAGACTACTTGTGATGTTTTTGAGGACTGATAACTAGGGTTGTTGGTGGGCAAGACAGATCTGGGTTGCGGGTTGTCTCTCTCACAGCTCAAACTGTGATGTCGTCCATCACATAACTTACAATTACGTTTTACGTTACATTGCCTACTGGTGTGACCTGACTAACATTTTTTTAGCCGCCTTGGTAGAATACTTTACATAATTGGATGCAGTGTGATTGCCATTGCAGAATGGGCAAGCGGTTGCACGTATTCCTTTCGCTTCGAATCCCTTCTTTCAGGCGGTCGATGACAATTCCTCTCCCCTCTGCAACGTATCATCCTCCATTGATCTTATAATGAAGTCCAGCGCTTCGAACAACTTGTTCAATGAAAAATCATACACAGATATTCAACTAATTTAGAATAGACTTGTCCTTGCGACAACTTCTGATTAACAAGACTTAGTAACATGCCGTGATGTAACAGGGACCTGCTCAGACGTTTGATTTGTTTGATTAAGACAGTCAGTTCTATGTGAAAATTTTTGAGGTCAACATAATTGCATTTGTGCTACCCAGGAAAAACTGCAACACACCAGGTAAAAGCCTCACCAGGGATGTGAAAAACCAGATAAGGACAAATCAGATCAGCATTAAACTCACACCTGAGATGCCACTGAACAGCGACTCCTTCAAGACATTGGAAAAAGACAACAACCTTAACATCTATTGTGGCGGAATCAGAAGCTTAAAAAACAAGCGGGCAAATCCCCCCCCCCCCATAAACCTAATCAATCCAGCTGCCCAACTCACCCTCAGTCACACTTTCCTCTTTACACTACAGAATATGCAGGACAATTGACCTATACCTACACACACACACAAAAACACAAACATATGTACTTACCAACTCCAGATACTCAAGCTATGCTGTGCTATCTGCTGGTTGAGGTCACTGAGACACCACCAACAACAACCAAGAACCACAACCCACAACCCAATAACACAACAACCAAGGACTGCAACCCAACATAACACAACAATCAAGGACCACACCAACACAACAACAACCAAGGATCACAACCACAACTCAACAACACAGCAAACAACCAAGGAACACAACCACAACCTCGCACATAACAACAAAAACTCAACAACACAACAAAAGACCACTGCACAAACAGCACAAAAAATCACAACAGCACAGGCACAACAGCTATAAGCAAACAATACTAACTTAACAACAACCAAATAACAAATGAAAACACACAATTCAGCTGAATATCAATACCTTCACCAAAATGTTGCCAACACTACTGTCTCTCACAGCTTCTGACTAAAGAATCACTAAAAAGACAAAACACAGAACTCTGATCTCCAACAGCACCAGCAGACAACCCAGAACCCACCAACATGGCCAATTCAGTAGTTAACCATCCAACCACCAATTACCCTCTCTCTCTCTCTCCCCTCTCTCGTCTCCTCTTTCCCTCTCCTTCCCTCCTCCCCCCTCCTTCTTCTCTCCATCTCTCTCTCTCTCTCTCACACACACACACACACACACACAGACTTTGTCAAATGGAACTCCTCCTCCATACTATGTGTACAAATTGTGTGAACTAGTCATGGGAAAACATCAGAAAAAAAAAGATGGAATGTGCATCTTGCTAGAAAGGGGGGTAACATGTCATGTCACCGACTGGTCTCTTTACTGCTAATCACGGATGACCACCTCGCACTCATCAAAGACATGCTCGGGTAAAGACAACGAGGAGAGAATACACAGGTGGCATGTGTTATCACGGTCTAACTTTATTTAATACCCCTGCCATTCGCGATGCCCACGCTCGAAGTTGTTCAACCCGAACCACAGTTCTATACCCAGAGCCCCACCAATTTAAACAGTTTGAAAAAGCGAAAGCACTAAATAAAGCCTCACACATTGCCTTCTTAGATTTTGAAGCGTACAACAGACAGCTTGATGCGGATGAAAACCAGAGAGTTGTGTCAAAGCAGAAAGTGTACACATATTGCTACCCAATTGTCGATGGCAGAAACAATGTATACTGTATGCACAGTTTGAACAGGCTGCACACTGCTAAAGTTGCAACATTAAGTTCACCGATAACATTTATCAAAGTGCGGCATCACTTGCACTAAATACCGACAGACAACTATGTGTGTCAGACAGAGCCCTACCAGTGTTAGTACACAATTTGCCTTACGATGCAGCACTCATCTTGAAAGAAGCGGCCACCAAGCATAGCTTTGAAATCTTGAAAAGTGATGGAGGTACATTTTATTCACTTAAAACTGGCAACATCAGATTGATGGACAGTGCCCACGTGATCAGAGGATCACTTTCCAGCCTCGCATCGAGTCACATTAAGCAGAAAGAAGCTTTGGAAATCATACGCCAGATGTTATCCAAATATCCCGACAAGTGCACCAAACTAGTTTTGAGCACAGGTAAACAGTACTACCATTACAACTTCGTCACAGGCTTCGAAGTGTTACAAAAACCTGGCATCCCTCCCAAAGTGTGTTTCATTTCCTCACTGACAAGGGAAAGCATACCCTGTGGAGGATATGAACACGTCTGTAAAGTGTGGAATGCTGCAAACTGTTCTAACTTACTGGATTACACTGTTTTATACCTTCTCATGAACGTGGGATTATCCGGGGATGTTTACTTAGCTTGGAGGAAGGCTTCTTATACACAGTTTGGACTGGACCCAGTTTACTATTTAATGTCTACCTCCCTATCACTAGACGCTTTTTTCCACACTTCGCGAAAGCGCCTCCCCCTGATTTCCGATGGGGAAACTTACCAACTGATCGCTAGCAACATCAGAGGCAGTTTCTGCAGTCTAGTCCAAAGGCACGCCATAGCAAACATCCCCGAGTTAAACCCACAATTTAAAGCTGGTGACCGACAATCATATATACTGTATGTCGATTTTACCAGTCTTTATCCTACAGTGATGAGCAGATATAAAATGCCTTTGGATGAAATAGCAGAGCTCTCCCCAACCGAACTAGAGAGGTTTACCACCAGCAATATCACACCCATCAATTCGCAGGGGGGACACGGTTATTTCATCCTCCTCGATACTAAGGTTAGAGATGATGTCGCTCTCAGGACAGATGAGTTCCCTCTAGCTATACATCACATGAACGTAACCCTCCAGGATCTATCCCCTTACACTAAAAGTCTATTGGAAAAGTTTAATGTGAAGCTCCCTAAAAAAATGTCAAACTGGTAGTCACACACTTGCCAATGCAAAACCACTTAATTTGCCTTCCCCTATTGCAACCATTAAAAGGATTCGGTCTGGAAGTCGACATTATAAGAAAAGTTTACAAGTTCAAACAAGGATTTTGTTTAAGGGAATACATCACAGGGAATGCAGAGAGGAGAGTGAAAGAATCAGACCCTGACAAGAGGAACACCATCAAAATCTTGATGAACGGTCTTTTTGGGGTGACCATTAAAATCCCTTTGTGTCGCGGGAGGATTTCCCTCACACGACATTAAGATACGAGAATAATAATACTATTTGTATACATATACACTTGTGTCAGTCTTCTTGCCTGGAGACACGGGTCAGAGAATGGTGCTGTCATAGTTGACACGGTGAGTATGAAGACTGACGTTTATGCTGCCTGGGAAATAGGGTAGGCCTGTCCTACCTGCCATTACATGATATTCCTTGTGTGTATGGGTCTTACTACAGATGAGGCCAGGTGATGTCTTCCCACTGGGAGGCAGGTGAAGTGATGATTTCCATTTTAGGGGTATTGAAGAAAATTCCTGGTATTCAGCTTGTTTCTTTATTACTCGTTACATCATGCCAAATTTCTCCCAGGCCTAGTCTCCTGGACTTGATTAATTTACCTAGTCTTCAGAACTCCTGGACTAGATCTCTGGACTAGATCCCCTGGACTAGATCCCTTGCAAGGGATAGATAATAATTTGCATTATTAATTTGGTAAAATAGCCAAAATGAAGAATGGACCGGCTGACGTCGTTCTCACATGAAAGCATTCGTGATTCTTACATGTATTGCTAGTGTTACCAAAATGCTCAAAGTGAAAGACAAACAAAATAAGGGACTGGCTACACTGCCACACTCGTGTCCACAACAAAAACGAAAATATTTCACAGTTCCAATCACTTACAATAGCAGTGTAAAGATATTAGAGGAGGATGATGAATCAATTCCTAAATAAATCACTAACAATTAAAGGAATATTTTTCCCATTACATTTGAACTATTCCACCAGGACAGTTGTCACCACCGATGAACCCTCACTACTTAGAAATGTGTCTAAACATACATTCAAGTCCTTTGAAAGGTTGAACAATTAACAATACATTGTGAATCACTGCAGAGACCGTTACAGCAGAATCTGCGATATATGTCAGGTTCAGCATACTGGACCTGGCTAAGGACATGATGAACAAGTTCTGTTATGACATCCTTCAAAAGCTGTATGGTGATAGAATTAAGCTCCTGTACACTGACACTGACAAACAGTTTGATCTTCTCCCTGGAGACTGACAACCTCACACGCGAATTGAAAGATGTACTTAAACTGTATTTGGAACTGAGCAACTTTCCCAAAACTCATGAAGTGTATGACAATACATGCAAGGGGGATGAACTAGCTGAGGGAGGGGAAAGAGTTGACGAAGAAGAAGATGAGGAGGTCCTGGCACCCCTGCCGCCGCTGCCGCCACCGGCCATGGCAAGCACATCAAAAGCCTCTGCCCAACCTTATGACTTTCAACAGGCATCGAACTTATCAGAGAGTTCATCGGTGTAAAACCCAAAGTTTATTCATATGAAACGCAAAACAGTCGGTGTAACACTTTAAAGGGGATTCAAAGATGTCGCCAAAAGACTATTAGTCATAGCCAATACCGAGATGTAATTGAGAATAATGAGACCACTTACACCACAGTTCACAATTTGCAGATGGTGGGAGGAGCGATGTGTCACACCTGACAGAGGAAGGTAGCTCTATGTCCTTCAGAAGATAAGAGGTATTATATCACCCCTTATAAATCCCTCGCTTACGGTCACCCTCAGATCCCGATGAATGAACGAGCTGGGGGAGTGGAAAGAGTTGGCGAAGGAGATGAGGAGGTCCAGGCACCCCTGGCGCCGCCACCACCACCGCCCATGGCAAGCACTTCCAAAGCCCCCACCCAACCTTATGACTTTCAAACCCCCACTCCTTCACACTGCTTCCCCAAGATAAAAGGTTGTTCCAAAAGACAGAGAGTAGACAGCAAATTGGAGGTTAAGCAGCAGCAGCAGCAGCATTCGATAACTGCCCTCACAAATTCTTGGGCGAAGTTGATGTTTCCTCCCCCTGCTAAGAAAAGTCGACTCGGTCTGAGTAGACGTGTCCCAAACTAAATTGTGTGCCTGTATATACAAATTTATGAATAAACTTATAGTTTAGATTATTGTGAATGTATGTAAAAAATTATAACTCATGAAATCAAAGCACAATCAAATTTGTTTCTCTACAACCTTCACCAGTATACAAAAAAATTATGATGAATAAAAACATTTCACAATCAAATTAATTTCTCAACAACCGTCACCAGTACATAACGCTCAGTTTCACAATTTGCAGATGGTGAGAGGAACGATGTGTCACACCTGACAGAGGAAAGGTAGCTCTATGTCCTTTAGAAGATAAGAAGTATTAATAATATCACCCCTTATAAATCCCTCGCTTACAGTCACCCTCAGATCCCGGGAATGAACTAGCTGAGGGAGGGGAAAGAGTTGACGAAGAAGAAGATGAGGAGGTCCTGGCACCCCTGCCGCCGCCGCCGCCGCCGCCGCCACCGGCCATGGCAAGCACATCCAAAGCCTCTGCCCAACCTTATGACTTTCAACTCCCCACTCCTTCACACTGCTTCCCCAAGATAAAAGGTTGTTCCAAAAGACGGAGAGTGGACAGCAAATTGGAGGTTAAGCAGCACCAGCGTCCGATAACTGCCCTTACAAATTCTTGGGTGAAGTTGATGTTTCCTCCCCCTGCTGAGAAAAGTCGACTCGGTCTGAGTAGATGTGTCACACACTAAAATGTGTGCCTGTATATAAAAATTTATGTATGAATTTATAGTTTAAATTATTATGAATGTATGTAAAAAATTATAACTCATGAAATCAACACACAATCAAATTCGTTTCTCTACAACCCTCACCTATATATAAAAAATTATGATGAATAAAAACATTGCCTTTTTGGGTTGTTGGTGGTCGTTTGTGAATTGGTCTTTTGTTGTGGTTGTGTTCCTGGATTGTTGTTGAGTTGTGGTTGTGTTCCTTGTTGGTTTGCTGTGTTGTTGAGTTGTGGTCCTTGGGTGTGTTGTGTTGTTGAGTTGTGGTCGTGTTCCTTGTTGTTGTTGAGTTGTGGGGTTCAGGTCCTGGGTTGTTGGGTTGTGGTTCTTGGTTGTTGTTGTAGTTGTTGGTGTCTCAGCGACCTTGACCGGCGTAGGCACAGCATAGCCTTGAGTATCTGCAGTTGGGTGAGTACATGTGTTTGTGCTTTTTATTGTGTAGTTGTATGACAATTTTCCTGCATGTATTCGGTAGTGTAAAGAGCAAAGTGTGACTGAGGGTGAGTTTGGTAGCCAAATAGATTAAGTTTATGTGGGGGGGATTTGCCCGCTTGGTTTTAAGCTTGTTATCCCGCCACAACTCAGGCATTCACTGCAGGATGGCATTCGGGCATATCAGTGATTTTCATAACCCAGAACATATTCCACTCAGGTAAATTCAGCAGGAACATCAGTCTCTATTGCTCCCATTACATCCTCATGAAGAACCGTGACACTAGACAGATTGAAACTTTGGGTCGACAGTTGTTCGGCCGGCAAAGGGGTGCGGAGTTTTTGGACATATATAAAAGAGCTTTAACACATAATCGGTACGGTTATCTGTTAGTGGACTTCGCTCCGTCAACACCCAAACTGTTACAGCTCAGAACGAATATCCTCGGAGAGACCAAATACCAAATCGCGTACAAATATGACTGAAGAACAGTTCCAACTGCTCAGGAATTTATATGAGAATGTAATGCAACCTAGCTATTTTAGTGATGTGATTGCGCCACTTAAAGGAGCAAAAAATGAGGTCAGAAACATAACTAAAGTGGATGTCACAGGTTTTTTACGGGGTCAGCCATCATACACCCTACATAAAACCACACGTATCTTCCAAACCTTGAGCTGTGGCCAGCACAGATCTGGCCAACATGTCAAAACTCACTCCACACAATGAAAATTATAAATATCTACTATTCTTGATTGACCAATTTTCAAGGTATTTACGCATCCTCCCTCTGAAAGAAAAGACAGTGTCACAGTGCGCGATGCTCTGAAAGTGCTTCTAGATCTAGCGATTTTTCAGGACTGTCCCATCTGAACAGCGACGAAGGTAGGGAATATTATAACAAATATGTGAGGAAATATCGAAAAGTAGGAACATCTTGTTATATAGCATCTACTCGCAGGAAATTAAAGCTTTTATAGCTGAAATGGTAATATTCATTACAAACCGAATATGTAGATACCTTACACACAAGAACACATTGAAATATATCAACATTCTGCAGGACATAGTCGAAAGCTATAACACCTCCCCGCACAAGAGTTTAGGGAATGGGCAGACACCCAAGGAGGTGCATGTGATGAAGACGAAAGCAGACATTAAAAGTCAGTTCTCGAGAATGTATAAAAACGCCTTTCCAACCACGGGTCGCATCAGTTCACCCTTAAATGTTGGAGACACCGTATGCCGTATGCATAGCTGACGAAAACCAGAACGTTACTTTCAGGAGAGGATACACAGTTCAAAACACTCTAGAAATTTTTGAAATCAAGAAGCTCGTCACTCTGCAAAATCCCACAGTTTACATCTTAGAAGATTTAGAAGGAGAAGAAATATAAGGTATATTCTACAGAGAATTAATACCTACCGAATTGCCTGAAACCTATGACATCGCCATCTTAGGGAGTAGGAGGAGAGGCAACAGAGCGCAATATTATGTTAATTGGAAGGGTTATCCTGCTCAATTTAATTCGTGGGTCGAGGAATCCCAAATTGTGCAGACATGAGTTGTAAAAAGGAAGCTTTAATACGTAAAAACAAATATTTTATTTTATGCATCTCCCGTTTGTCCCCTTCCAAGAGGAGTAGAGTAATTCCCACATTAAGCAGAGGGTTTATCGCTACCATATCCTAAATATTTAGAAATTTTATGCACGGTAATCTAACCAGAGAAACAATCCTCATTAAAAAGCTCAGAAGGTGTAAGAGGGAAATCCGTCAAGTATCCTTGAAAACGACAACGTTAGCAGGGAAGAAAAACATATTGAAGAGTTGCAAAGGGGCCACTATTCTGTCCATATTACTTCCTCAGCAGCCAGTTTGATAGGAAGTCTTTTTAAATAGGAAAATTTTAAAAAATGAAGGAGTTCTACGTTATACCAGCCATCATGTATAAGAGGTTAACAAAAGGTCGGGAAACTTGTGGTAACAGCGTTGGCAATAACCACAATAACAATTTTAATAACCATAGCATCAGTAGCGACTACAATAACAATAATAATAATGTTAACAGCATCAGTGGATGTGGTGAAGACAATAGTTGGGGAGGTAGGGTAAACACAGGTGCGGGTGATGCATACATTCCTTTTAACATGCAGAGAAGTGCGAATTTTCCCATTAATGCTAAAACATTTACACCTCCATCTCCTTTAACCCCCGTTGGGGATGACCGTGCGAAGAAGGAAGAACTGCTAATTTTAAATGTGCTCAACTGCGAAGTTACCCACAAAAGAGTAAGTCCCGACCTGACTAGTGTTATTCCTATATTGTTCAAAGATCATCAGATAGCGTATGTAACATCCCTAGTTAATCATCTGCAAAGTTCAGACGCGATTGAATAGAATGAAGAAGGAGACCTGTCCCACCCGCTTAACGGATATAGCATTTTAGATATGGCTAGAAAATTTCAAGCGAATAAGAGGACGGATGATAGCAACATACCCAGTTATATTTATTTAATCAAGCATGGAGGTATTAGTGAACGAATGGTGAGAAATACCGCTATAAAAAGACAGATAGAAGCATGGCACAATCCAGTTAAGAAAGGAGGTAGCAGAACAATGAAGAACAGGGTAGCAAAGAAAAAGGGGGATGTCTGGCTGCCGTATTGATGAATCACGAAATTATCATCAGAGGTGGACCCGTTCATTCCTGTGGGTGTGATAAACTTTCGAAGGGGGAGCGGTTGTATTAGCATATCGCAAAATGATCAGAGATGAACCTGTTCAATCATGTGGGTACGATCAAATTTCGAAGGGGGGCCGGAGCTTAGCATGAATCATGGTGGTGGGGAGGAGAGGATGTGGAAACCCTGGCAAGTTTAAGAGTGCATTAGCGTATTTAGGCTCACTGAGTGTAGATGTGCACACTCCCATTCATTGTTCGAGATGGCTTTTTCACCTTGCAAGCTGGTTTTGGGGAGTTTATCCGAGACCAAGTTCAAGAAGGAGGTTGCCTGGTTGTAGCCACTAACTGTGTAATATGTCGAAATTATGGATTAGTTGAAGACATCGTGAGAGTTTACCCCTATGCTGACATCGTGGGTCACCATTACAACAGAGCCGGGACTAGTTACGCTTCACTCCATCACCGTGGGAGAGAAGGTATCGCCATTCTGACAGCACCTGAGGGAGAGAATACGTTCCATGCTGAAGAACCGGACCTTCCCATCATCTTCACGTTGTTAACCCAATATGGAATTGGTGCGCCCATGGAAGACAATGAATTTGCTAAATCGAGTATAATGTATTCTAAAGATGAAGACCATGTGGAAAGGTTGGTGGACGATACGAGAGAAATGAGATACAATCACTTCTATTCAGTGTTGAAGAGTTTAAAAATTCAATTAAAAAAAGTATCGTTGGAAAATGTGGCGGATCTATCCCGCAGGGATAGGACAAAGTGGTCCCGTGAACTGTGTCTGGTTAAACCAATACCTACGCCACAGAAAGGTCAAATGTATAGTTGTCAAGGAATCAGTTTTATCCTTCATGGCCACAGTCCCACACTGAAAGTTCAGCTGCACTGATCTACTCATTTTACTCCTGACCAACAACCAACGTGCAGTTGGCATCCGTCAATAATTCTTACAACAGTGTTATTTGTCATTAGCAAAGAAATATAGTGCGTTGTGAATTATGTTCGGTAATTGATTTAGTATTTAGGATTTCACTCTTTTGTTAGATAGTACTACTCGTTCTCTTCTTTAGTTCGATTCTCGGCTCGGCCAACACGGAACCAGAGGAATTTATTTCTGGTGATAGAAATTCATTTCTCGATATAATGTGGTTCGGATCCCACAATAAGCTGTAGGTCCCGTTGCTAGGTAACCAACTGGTTTCTAGCCACGTAAAAATATCAAATCCTTTGGGCCAGCCCTAGGAGCACTGTTAATCATCTCAGTGGTCTGGTAAAACTAAGATATACTTAATTTTCTTCATCAAAGAAGCACAGTATAGTGCATTGTAAAGCATGTTCGTTCATTTATTTAGTGGATGTCATATTTACTGTGATAGTATCTGATTTTTAGTTGAGCAAATAAACTTAATGTGTTGTGAATTATATCTATTAATTCCATGCCCATGATAATCAGTGGCGGATCTATCAATTTTTCATGGGGGGGGCGGGCGTCGGAGCACTTAGGATTCTTAATATATATGTATAATATATATATATATATATATATATATATATATATATATATTATATATATATATATATATACATATACATATATATATAACTATATATATATATATAATATATATTAATATATATCTATATATATATATATATATATATTATATATAATCAGATATATTAAATCATATATATTCAGCATACATACACACACTCAGACACACACACAAACACACACACATATATATATATATATATATATATATATATATGTTAATATATATATATATATATATATATATATATATATATATATATATATATATATATATATATATATATATATATATATATAGTCTCCAGTCGGCGAAGATAACAATACTTCAGGGGGTACCATGATACATTAGTAGAATGCCATAATTTATTAAAAAACGTTTCGCACACAATTCTCGGTGCATCATCAGTCTGTGAACAATAAAAGTAAATACATTATAAAAAGGAATTCACAAAATTACAAGGTAATTAAAAATTAATGGTTTAAAAAAGAAAAGCAGAAGTTAAAAGTTAAAATACGTTAAAACACTGTAAAAAGAGAGAGAGAACTAAGACACCAACCATCCAAGGCAAAAGACGAAGAAGGAATAGCAAAACCTGACGTCTCAAACAAAAAGTCAGTTATGCCAAATACAGAGGGGAAGCCGTGGTGTGATTGTTCAAAGAGGGAACTAGCCTTTTGATAAGTAATGACTCCAGAGTAGTTAGATGATCTGGGTCCTTTGTATATCCAATAATAGAGAAGTGCTGTTTCAAGACCTCTATTTTGCCTATAGCAGCATGATTTTTAATGTTAGAAAACTCTGGTTGCTTAATTCTCTGGCCTGTGCGAAAACTGAAACCCATGTGGCTGCAATATCTCACTTGCAATAGTCTACGAGTAGATCCGATGTAAGAGCCCGGACATCCAGGGCATGTGAATTTATATACAACATTAGATATCATGAAGGATTGCAAGCGATCTTTACAGTTGAAAAATGAACCTATCCTGCATGGATTATTATAAATAAGTTTTAACTGAAGACAGGGTATTTCTTGTTCAATGATCTGTGTTAGTCTACGTGAGAATTTTGTATCAAACACAAAAGGGATGGAAGCAAAGAACAGTTTCTTAGGAACATCAAAGTTGGGCAACGGTGGCTGGAGAAATATGGTTAAAAGTTTATTGATAACTCTAAGGACTACGTCTTTGGGATAGGAATTTTTCTGAAAAAAAACCTAATAAAAATTCTATTTCATTATGGAAATTTGGCCAGTTAGACGAATATTTTAATGCTCTATGGACAAGAGTATAAATGGTGTTTAATTTGAAGGTTCTTTGGCATGAACTATAATAGTTGTTAGCTAAACCTGTATAGGTCTTTTTTCTATAGACAGCTGTGGTGAATTCAGAATACTTCTTGTAATATTGATGTCGAGAAATGGCAAACTGTCTCTGTTCTCCACCTCCATCGTAAACTGAATATTTGGGTGTTGCTGATTAATATATTCCAGAAACTGTGTGCTTTGCCAAGGGTACTTAAAAAGAGCAAAAGTGTCGTCTACATATCTCCTGTAGTATGCTGGTTTAAAGGAAGACTCACATTGATTTAAAAATTTTGTTTCTAAGTCACACATAAAAAAATTTGCAAAAATGGGGCCTAGAGGGGATCCCATAGCAACTCCATCGACCTGCGAAAAGAGTTGCTGGTTAAAAACAAACATGGAGTCTTGCACAGCAAGTTCCAGAAATTGTTTAAAAATATATACAGACAATTTACGTCATGTGCATATATATATATATATATATATATATATATATATATATATATATATATATATATATATATATATATATATATATATATGTATGTACTGAATTGCAAGGATTAGGTTGTCTCAAGAACTTATTAGTCCATTCGAGGAGACATCATGCGCTCACTTTTCTTTAGGAGCAGACTTTACAATTCATTCATAGTGTTCTAATGATTTTGTCTAGCTTTCTTTTGAACTATTCTACACTGCTGCTGTTTACAACTTCTGGTGGCAGTTTATTCCATGTGTCTCATATCTTGTATATAAAAAAGTTTCCATAATTCCTTATCTGGTTTTCGTTTAATGCCTTTCAGTATTTTGAATTTCTCTATTAGTTGTCCTAGCAATCGTCGTGTTCAGGCTCTCTAGCTGTCTTTGGTAACCTATTTGCCTGATGGATGGAATTAACTTTGTGGCACTTGCTTGTACTACCCCTTCTAGTCTTTCATGTCCTTTCTTAGTGTTGGTGACCAAAACTGTACTGCATATTGATGGGTAGAACTGCAGCACCGTTTCCTTGTTTCTGTGTCTGAACTGCCTCTTTATGTATCTCACTAGTTTCTGTACCTTATTTTTCACATTTATGCACTGCTCTGTGGATTTTAAGTCCTTGTTAATAACTCAAAGGTCCTCTCTCGTTCTACACTATTTATGTCATTCCCAAGCAACGTGTAGTTGGCATGAGAGTTATTTGTTCCTATTTGTAACACTTTACACTTGTCCAAGTTAAAAGGCATTTTCCATATTTTTTACCACTCTCCTATTTTCCTTAGAATTATCATTTCTTAATTTTCCACTGTCTATGGGCCAGCTGCATTTACGCCTAGTTTGATGTCATCTGAAAATTTGGCTATCCTACTAGTTAAACCTACATTAATGTCAATAATGTAAATCAATAACAAGAGCGGCCCAAGGACAGAATCCTGAGGAACTCCGCTTGTCACATCTACCTATTCCGATTCTTCACCAATTATTACGATTGTTTTCTGTTAGTTAGCCAATCTTCGATTCAGTCTACTGTTTCGCCAACAATTCCTAAAGCTCTAAATTTTGTTATTAGTTTTTTGTGTGGAACTTTGTCAAAGGCCTTTTGGAAATCTAAGTAGAGAATATATATCTATTGCTCTGCTACTGTCGTAAATACCAAGCATGTTATGAAAAAACTCCAAGGGGTTTGATAGGCAGGATCTGTTTTGTCTGAAACCGTGTTCGCTATTTAATAACAAGTTGTTTCTGTCAATGTGCATGTGTGTGTGTGTGTGTGTGTGTGTGTGTGTGTGAGAGAGAGAGAGAGAGAGAGAGAGAGAGAGAGAGAGACCTTACCTTACAGACCTTACATCTTTTTCGGGTTGCCCTAGGTCCCTCAGTGTAAGGCACCTCCAATGTCTACCAGAGAATTGCTAATGCATCTTCCGGTATATTTTGCATCTTCCAATCTTGGATGGTCGGGGATGCAGCTTAGATATTTGTCGAGCTTATTCTGAAACACATCTACGCTCACTCCTGATATATTCCTCAGATGAGCTGGCAACGTATTGAATAGACGCTACATTATTGATGCTGGTGCGTAGTGGATTAATGTCCTGTGTTCTTTCCTTAGTTTTCCTGGTATAGCTTTGGGCACTATTAATCTACCTCTGCTTGCTCTTTCTGATATTTTTAGCTCCATGATATTTCCGGCAATTCCTTCTATCTGTTTCCATGCCTGTATTATCATGTAACGTTCTCTTCTCCTTTCTAGGCTATATAGTTTTAAAAATTGTAGTCTTTCCTAGTAGTCAAGATCCTTAACTTCTATTCTAGCTGTAAAGGGCCTTTGTACACTCTCTATTTGTGCAAAATCCTTTTGGTAGTGTGGGTACCAAATCATATTGCAATATTCAAGTGGACTACGAAGAACTTGTTTTATAAAGCATAATCATGTGTTCAGCTTTTCTTGTTTTGAAGAGCTGTAACAACATTCCCATTTTTGCTTTGCATTTTGCCAATACAATTGCTATTTGATCATTGCATAACTTGTTCCTATTCAACATCTCACCAAGGTCTTTAACTGCTTCCTTATAAGTGATTGTTTCGTTATTAGGTCCCCTATAAGCATATACCTTTCCATCTCTATCTCCATAATTTATTGATTCAAATTTATCAAAGTTAAATACCATCCTATTTACCTCTGTCCATTCATATACTTTGTTAAGGTCTCTTTGTAGCACATTCCTATCTTCATCACAAGTAATTTCTCTACTCATTCTTGTGTCATAGGCTAAACTACTCACTACTGAGTCCTTAACATTACCATCTATTTCTGCAATCATAATAACAAACAGCAATGCAACTAGCACCGTACCTTGTGGCACACCAGATATTACCTTAGTTTCATCTGATTTCTCATCGTTTGCAATAACTATCTGTTTTCTGTTGTGTGAAAATTCTTTTATCCATCTTCCTACTTTGTCCACTATATTATGTTTTCTAATTTTCTTCGCTAATATATTATGGTCTACCTTGTCAAAAACTTTTGCAAAGTCTAGATAAACCACATCTGTTTCTTTCCTGTTTTTCATATTTTTATATATGTTCTCACGGTGGACTAACAATTGGGTTTGTGTACTTTTTCCAGGTGCAAAACCATGTTGTCCTATATTAAACAAATTATTTTTTATTAAATGTTTCATAATATTTTTCTTCATTACCCTTTCATATACTATCATAATATGTGATGTTACACTCACAGGCCTCTAATTACTTGCCTCTAGTCTTGATCCACTTTTGAAAGTAGGGGTAATATATGCTAATTTGTGATCATCATAAATCTTGCCTGTATCTACACTTTGCCTTAATAATATTACAAGGGGTTTTGCTATAGAATGAACTACTTTCTTTAGCAAAATAGCAGGGACACCATCAGGCCCAGCTGCTGCTCCATTTTTAATTTCGTTAATAGCCTGCACAATATCGGCTTCATTAATATCTATGTCTGATAAATATTCACTATTTTCATCCCTTAATTCTGTATCATTATCTTCATTATCAATTCGAGGGGTGAATTCTCTCTTATATCTTTCTGCCAATATGTTGCATATTTCCTCTTTTTCATTCGTTAATCTCCCTTCATTTCTTAGAGGACCTATTTCTATTCTTTTATTCATCTTTTTTGCATATGAGTACAATAGTTTGGGGTTTTGCTTGATATTTACTAGGGTTTTTTCTTCCAAGTCCCGTTTTTCATTTTCTTTTGATTTTCTAATCTTTTGTTCTGCATTTTCTATCTTACTTTTTAGTTCCATCACTTTCCATGCATTCTTTTCTTTTGCAAGACCTTTTTTCCACTTTCGGATTTTCTGGAACAAAATCCTTCTGTCTCTTGGTATGCATGACTGATGTTTACTTTTCTTCATAGGTATATATTTATCCACTATTTTTTCTAATATTTTATATAATGCAGCCTTACTTACCTGTATATCATCACTTACGAATATGTTATCCCAATCTTTGTTAAATTCTTCATCTATTTCTGACTATTTTATATTTTTACTGTAGAAATTGTATTTTCCATATCCTTCCCACTTTTCCATCTCTTGCTTATCTCCGTTTTCACTTGCTTTGGAATGGACTGTTAATTCTATGACATTATGGTCTGAAATACTTGCATTATAAACTGCTATTTCTTTAACATAATTCACCTCGTTCACAAATACTAAGTCTAAAGTATTTTCCTTTCTTGTTGGCAGGTGATTTATTTGTTGAATGTTGTATTTTAGTAGCATATCTAATAGCTTTTCGAATTGCCTTTTATCTTCTGCACTATTATTACTCTCTTTTTTATATGTATAAATACAACCACAATCTCCTATTCGTTTTTTCCAATCTATGGAAGGAAATTTAAAATCTCCGGATAGGAGAACAGTCCAGTCTTTGTGATTTCTACATATATCATCTAATTTTTCTATCATTGTGTCAAACTCTTTAGTATTAGGGGGCCTATATATTACTATGTTCATTAATTTTTCAGATTCAAATTCTACCGCTATTAGTTCACATTCTGAGTTACTATATTTTTCATATGTTTTTCCTTGTTTTATATCTTTCCCATATATCGTAGTTCCCCCTTGATTCCTATTTTTTCTACCTGATCTATAAGTTTGGAACCCCTTTATTTGATAATCATTACCAGTCTCTTGGGAATACCATATTTCACTTATATTCATTATATCTATTTTCTTTTCAGTTTGGGTTAGTTCTTCTTTTTGTGTTACTCGTAACTAAACCCTACACATTCATCCCTATGATGGTTTCCGTGCTATCCCCTTCATTTAATATGGGTAATAATATGGATTTTCCCATGTCTTTTTCCTGCTCTGGTATGTTGTTCTTTTCTTCATTTCCGGAAATTCTGACATTAAAAAATCCAACTTTTCTAACATATTTGATCTTCCTTCGACATAATTATTCATTTTGTGAATGAATCTGCAATTTTCTCCATATCTGCACCCTTGCATCGTAAATACAGTTCATGTTTTTTTAACTATATCTTGGAGCTGATGGTTGCATTTTCGTTGCTGGCATACCATAGCACGGTGATGGCTTGTTTTTTTCCTTCACCTCATGTTCTTTGTTCCTTTCTTTATTTGTTTCTTTTTTTATTTTGGATTTTATTGTTTAGTTGATTTTTATTCATGGCTACATGGTGCATATATTTACATTTTTTGTTGAACTTACATCCTTTTCCTTCTTTTAGGTTTTTGCATATTTTTGGATGTAGATCTCTGCATTCATCCATAGCCTTCTAGGTATGCACATTTACCATAGATCTCATAATTGTGACATACCTTGGGATGTTTGTAGTAACATCTTTCACCGAATCTGCAATTCCCTCTTTTCAAAAGGTGCAGACTTTCTTTCTTTTATATTTTTCTTGCTTTTTCCCATCAGTATGCAGATCTGGGTAAAGCCTCTTCGGAATTTTATTATGTGTTGTCAGGTCGTAATTTATTTCTTCGTATGTATGCTGCTTGATTGCCTTACATGTAATATCTATGAGTATCTCTGCATCCATACTCTTGTCCTGCTCTTTGTTTTCATGATTTTTTTCTGTCATTTCAGTTTTGTTTTCTTCTCTTCCATTTTCCTCTTCTTCCTCTTCCTCATCTTCTTCATCCTCTACTATTTGCACATTTAATTCTTGATTTAATAACATTATCTATCCATGAGAGACATGTTGAGCAAAATACTCTTGTATCCTTACTCGTATTTTGCTGGACTTCAGCGCACTGGGGGATGCGTGGGTATGTTGCATGCATAACATTTCCTTATCAGGTTTTGTGGATTTACTATGCTATACCACACCTTACACAGTTTGCATACTTTAGGCATTCTTTTTCCTATTGCATCAATTAGTATATTCGCAATGTTCACTTTATTCATTTTCTTTGTCGGAATGTGTTGATTGATGTATATTTTCTTTAAGTCTCATGACCACTTGAATTTTATTTGGAACTCCTTCAATTATTTTCATGATATTTTCTGCTGATTTGTTCCAATTTCAAGGATCACATCCTTCCAATATGTCTATGAATACTTTTGTATGTTTGATTAGGGCTGTTATTGATCTCATAGATGAGAAATGCCAGCTCCCATCCTGCTAACTCATCATATTGCATATCAGCAATGCAAGCAAGATTTTGCCATCTCTTGCCACAGTTGGAGCTTACTGCCATCCTGATCGAATTTACAATAATTCAATCGATAAACTAACTTAGTAGATGCTTTATCCTATGTCATGACCACTTTCTCCATGACAATCAGATTCATAAAATATTAAAAGAAATGGGACTGGAATGGACTGATGAAACTGTAACAACCAAAGGAGTAGGTGTAAAAGAAAATTCCTAAGTACCTTAGCCTAGTTTATTATGCACAAATTATGTTACATATGTACAATGAGTACAGGTTTTAGAAAGCAGACAGAAATAAATTACAGTTATCACAATTATGTAAAATAAACTCCCAATAAGTTACACTTAAATTCCTTTAAGTTCCAAAGCATCAATTGACAAAAGAAAATCTAAATCGGCAGCAATACTATTAGTTACAATAAAACCAACAGTAATAATAACAAACACTTAAAAGTCGACAACAGAATACAATGCAATAATGAAAGATGGCGTACAGTGCATAACAGAAAAGAGCCACATTCTTGCTCATTACCAACAGATACTAGTAAACATACAAGAGCCATACACTTGCTCATTAACCACCAATACTAGTAAAAATACAAGAGCATAAACTTGCTCATTATCAAACAATACTAGTAAAAATACACTGAAATCTGTAAGAACCACAATCCAAAATACTAGAGGCCGACCATTGAACATCACTATGTTCAATGCGACAGCTTTGAAGCTGCCACAGAAGAATACTTCTGAACAGGGGGCTATGGGTTAGCCACCACCTCGTCCTCAGGAACTGGATTGATGCCATCCTCAACGATCGACAACTGCTGCACCAAAATCCATCACCAGCAACCAGGTGATCCTCCAAAACTGCTGCTGCTGTGGACTCAACAGAACGTTGTCGAGAACCTGCTGATCTGCTTTCCAAAACCTGACTGACTCTTGTCACTCTAAATGTGCCAAAAGTAAACTAGTCTCCCGACTAAAAGAAGAGAGGGCAGTTAAAAAATTGAAACTAGGTTGTTTCAAAGTCAAACAACCTGACACCACGTTAAAAAAAAAAAATTTACAAAGAAAATTTTTTTTCAGATTACACTTTCACACACCCCCAAGGATGCCACAGAACCACCAGCCAAAACAGACCCAATCCTGGCAAGGTCGCCATTTATGTCATGACCACTTTCTCCATGACAATCAGATTCATAAAATATTAAAAGAAATGGGGCTGGAATGGACTGATGAAACTGTAACAACCAAAGGAGTGGGTGTAAAAGAAAATACTTAAGTACCTTAGCCTAGTTTATTATGCACAAATTATGTTACATATGTACAATGAGTACAGGTTTTAGAAAGCAGACAGAAATAAATTACAGTTATCACAATTATGTAAAATAAACTCCCAATAAGTTACACTTAAATTCCTTTAAGTTCCAAAGCATCAATTGACAAAAGAAAATCTAAATTGGCACCAATACTATTAGTTACAATAAAACCAGCAGTAATAATAACAAACACTTAAAAGTCGACAACAGAATACAATGCAATAATGAAAGATGGCGTACAGTGCATAACAGAAAAGAGCCACATTCTTGCTCATTACCAACAGATACTAGTAATCATACAAGAGCCATACACTTGCTCATTAACCACCAATACTAGTAAAAATACAAGAGCATACACTTGGTCATTATCAAACATTACTAGTAAAAATACACTGAAATCTGTAAGAACCACAATCCAAAATCTCGAGGCCGACCATTGAACATCACTATGTTCAATGTGACAGGAACTGGATTGATGCCATCCTCAACGATCGACAACTGCTGCACCAAAATCCATCACCAGCAACCAGATGATCCTCCAAAACTGCTGCTGCTGTGGACTCAACAGAATATTGTCGAGAACCTGCCGATCTGCTTTCCAAAACCTGACTGACTCTTGTCACTCTCAACGTGCCAAAAGTAAACTAGTCTCCCGACTAAAAGAAGAGAGGGCAGTTAAAAAAAATTGAAACTAGGTTGTTTCAAGTCAAACAACCTGACACCTACTATTCTCAC
>NC_087207.1:49145867-49189554 GCF_015104395.2 Macrobrachium nipponense
GTGAGAATAGTAGGATAAAGCGTCTACTAAGTTAGTTATCGAGTGAATTATTGTAAATTCGATCAGGATGGCAGTAAGCTCCAACTGTGGCAAGAGATGGCAAAATCTTGCTTGCATTGCAGATATGCAATATGATGAGTTAGCAGGAAGGGAGCTGGCATTTCTCATCTATGAGATCAATAACAGCCCTAATCAAAAAGATACAAAAGTATTCATAGACATATTGGAAGGATATGATCCTTGAAATTGGAACAAATCAGCAGAAAATATCATGAAAATAATTAAAGGAGTTCCAAATAAAATTCAAGTGGTCATGAGACTTAAAAAGAAAATATACATCAATCAACACATTCCGACAAAGAAAATGAATAAAGTGAACATTGTAAATATACTAATTGATGCAATAGGAAAAAGAATGCTTAAAGCATGCAAACTGTGTAAGGTGTGGTATAGCATAGTAAATCCACAAAACCTGATAAGGAAATGTTATGCATGCAACATACCCACGCATCCCCAATGCACTGAAGTCCAGCAAAATACGAGTAAGGATACAAAAGTATTTTGCTCAACATGTCTCTCATGGATAGATAATGTTATTAAATCAAGAATAAATGTGCAAATAGTAGGGGATGGAGAAGATGAGGAGAGGAAAATGGAAAAGAAGAAAACAAAACTGAAATGACAGAAAAAAAAATCATGAAAACAAAGAGCAGGACAAGAGTATGGATGCAGAGATACTCATAGATACTACATATGAGGCAATCAAGCAGCATACATACGAAGAAATAAATTACGACATGACAACACATAATAAAATCCTGAAGAGGCTTTACCTAGATCTGCATACTGATGGGAAAAAGCAAGAAAAATAGAAAAGAAAGATAAAGTCTGCACCCTTTTGAAAAGAGGGAATTGCAGATTCGGTGAAAGATGTTACTACAAACATCCCAAGGTATGTCACAATTATGAGATCTATGGTAAATGTGCATACCTAGACGGCTATGATGAATGTAGAGATCTACATTCAAAAATATGCAAAAACCTAAAAGAAGGAAAAGGATGTAAGTTCAACAAAAAATGTAAATATATGCACCCTGTAGCCATGAATCAAAATCAACTAAACAATAAAATCCAAAATAAAAAAGAAACAAATAAAGAAAGGAACAAAGAACATGAGGTGAAGGAAAAAAACAAGCCATCACCGTGCTATGGTATGCCAGCAACGAAAATGCAACCATCAGCTCCAAGATACAGTTAAAAAAACATGAACTGTATTTACGATGCACGGGGATGGTGCAGATATGGAGAAAATTGCAGATTCATACACAAAATGAATAATTATAACGAAGGAAGATCAAATATGTTTGAAAAGTTGGATTTTTAATGTCAGAATTTCTGGAAATGAAGAAAAGAACAACATACCAGAGCAGGAAAAAGACATGGGAAAATCCATATTATTACCCATATTAAATGAAGGGGATAACACGGAAACCATCATAGGGATGAATGCGTAGGGTTTAGTTACGAGTAACACAAAAAGAAAAATAGAGTTCTTAGAAGAACTAACCCAAATTGAAAAGAAAATAGATATAATGAATATAAGTGAAATCTGGTATTCCCAAGAGACTGGTAATGATTATCAAATAAAGGGGTTCCAAACTTATAGATCAGGTAGAATAAATAGGAATCAAGGGGGAACTGTGATATATGGGGAAAAATATATGAGAAATATAGTAACTCAGAATGTGAAACTAATAGCGGTAGAATTAGAATCTGAAAAATTAATGAACATAGTAATATATAGGCCCCCTAATACTAAAGAGTTTGACACAATGATAGAAAAATTAGATGATATATGTAGAAATCACAAAGACTGGACTATTCTCCTATCCGGAGACTTTAAATTTCCTTCCATAGATTGGAAAGAACGAATAGGAGATTGTGGTTGTATTTATACATATAAAAAGAGAGTAATAATAGTGCAGAAGATAAAAGCAATTCGAAAAGCTATTAGATATGCTACTAAAATACAACATTCAACAAATAAATCACCTGCCAACAAGAAAGGAAAATACGTTTAGACTTAGTATTTGTGAACGAGGTGAATTATGTTAAAGAAATAGCAGTTTATAATGCGAGTATTTCAGACCATAATGTCATAGAATTAACAGCCATTCCAAAGCAAGTGAAAACGGAGATAAGCAAGAGATGGAAAAGTGGGAAGGATATAGAAAATAGAAAATACAATTTCTACAGTAAAAATATAAAATAGTCAGAAATAGATGAAGAATTAAACAAAGATTGGGATAACATATTCGTAAATAAGGCTATATTATATAAAATATTAGAAAAAAAGTGGAAAAAAGGTCTTGCAAAAGAAAAGAATGCATGGAAAGTGATGGAACTAAAAAGTAAGATAGAAAAGGCAGAAAAAAAGATTAGACAATCAAAAGAAAATGAAAAACGGGACTTGGAAGAAAAAACCCTAGTAAATATCAAGCAAAACCCCAAACTATTGTACTCATATGCAAAAAAGATGAATAAAAGAAGAATAGAAATAGGTCCTCTAAGAAATGAAGGGAGATTAACGAATGAAAAAGAGGAAATATGCAACATATTGGCAGAAAGATATAAGAGAGAATTCACCCCTAGAATTGATAATGAAGATAATGATACAGAATTAAGGGATGAAAATAGTGAATATTTATCAGACATAGATATTAATGAAGCCGATATTGTGCAGGCTATTAACGAAATTAAAAATGGAGCAGCAGCTGGGCCTGATGGTGTCCCTGCTATTTTGCTAAAGAAAGTAGTTCATTCTATAGCAAAACCCCTTGCAATATTATTAAGGCAAAGTGTAGATACAGGCAAGATTTATGATGATCACAAATTAGCATATATTACCCCTACTTTCAAATGTGGATCAAGACTAGAGGCAAGTAATTAGAGGCCTGTGAGTCTAACATCACATATTATGAAAGTATATGAAAGGGTAATGAAGAAAAATATTATTAAACATTTAATAAAAAAATAATTTGTTTAATATAGGACAACATGGTTTTTCACCTGGAAAAAGTACACAAACCCAATTGTTAGTCCACCGTGAGAACATATATAAAAATATGAAAAACGGAAAAGAAACAGATGTGGTTTATCTAGACTTTGCAAAAGTTTTTGACAAGGTAGACCATAATATATTAGCAAAGGAAATTAGAAAACATAATATAGTGGACAAAGTAGGAAGATGGATAAAAGAATTTTTACCCAAACAGAAACAGATAGTTATTACAAACGATGAGAAATCGGATGAAGCTAAGGTAATATCTGGTGTGCCACAAGGTACGGTGCTAGTTGCATCACTGTTTGTTATTATGCTTGCAGACATAGACGGTAATGTTAAGGACTCAGTAGTGAGTAGTTTAGCCTATGACACAAGAATGAGTAGAGAAATTACTTGTGATGAAGATAGGAATGCGCTACAAAGAGACCTTAACAAAGCATATGAATGGACAGAGGTAAATAGGATGGTATTTAACTTTGATAAATTTGAATCAATAAATTATGGAGATAGAGATGGAAAGGTATATGCTTATAGGGGACCTAATAACGAAACAATCACTTATAAGGAAGCAGTTAAAGACCTTGGTGAGATGTTGAATAGGAGCAAGTTATGCAATGATCAAATAGCAATTGTATTGGCAAAATGCAAAGCAAAAATGGGAATGTTGTTACAGCACTTCAAAACAAGAAAAGCTGAACACATGATTATGCTTTATAAAACATGTTCTTCGTAGTCCATTTGAATATTGCAATATGATATGGTACCCACACTACCAAAAGGATTTTGCACAAATAGAGTGTACAAAGGCCCTTTACAGCTAGAATAGAAGAAGTTAAGGATCTTGACTACTAGGAAAGACTACAATTTTTAAAATTATATAGCCTAGAAAGGAGAAGAGAACGTTACATGATAATACAGGCATGGAAACGGATAGGAGGAATTGCCGAAAATATTATGGAGCTAAAAATATCAGAAAGAGCAAGCAGAGGTAGATTAATAGTGCCCAAAGCTATACCAGGAAAACTAAGGAAAGAACACAGGACATTAATCCACTACGCACCAGCATCAATAATGCAGCGTCTATTCAATGCGTTGCCAGTTCATCTGAGGAATATATCAGGAGTGAGCGTAGATGTGTAATCCACTACGCACCAGCATCAAAAAAATGCAGCGTCTATTCAATGCATTGCCAGTTCATCTGAGGAATATATCAGGAGTGAGCGTAGATGTATTTAAGAATAAGCTCGACAAATATCTAAGCTGCATCCCCGACCATCCAAGATTGGAAGATGCAAAATATACCGGAAGATGCATTAGCAATTCTCTGGTAGACATTAGAGGTGCCTTACACTGAGGGACCTAGGGGGGCAACCCGAAAAAGATGTAAGGTCTGTAAGGTAAGCTCTCTCTCTCTCTCTCTCTGTCTCTCTCATACACACACACACACACACACACGAACATTGACAGAAACAACTTGTTATTAAATAGCGAACACGGTTTCAGACAAAACAGATCCTGCCTATCAAACCCCTTGGAGTTTTTTCATAACATGCTTGGTATTTACGACAGTAGCAGAGCAATAGATATATATACTCTACTTAGATTTCCAAAAGGCCTTTGACAAAGTTCCACACAAGAAACTAATAACAAAATTTAGAGCTTTAGGAATTGTTGGCGAATCAGTAGACTAAATCGAAGATTGGCTAACTAACAGAAAACAATCGTAATAATTGGTGAAGAATCGGAATAGGTAGATGTGACAAGCGGAGTTCCTCAGGATTCTGTCCTTGGGCCGCTCTTGTTACTGATTTACATTAATGACATTAATGTAGGTTTAACTAGTAGGATAGCCAAATTTTCAGATGACATCAAACTAGGTGTAAATGCAGCTGACCCATAGACAGTGAAAATTAAGAAATGATAATTCTAAGGAAAATAGAGAGTGGTGAAAAATATGGAAAATGCCTTTTAACTTGGACAAGTGTAAAGTGTTACGAATAGGAACAAATAACTCTCATGCCAACTACACGCTGCTTGGGAATGACATAAATAGTGTAGAACGAGAGAGGACCTTTGAGTTATTAACAAGGACTTAAAATCCACAGAGCAGTGCATAAATGTGAAAAATAAGGTACAGAAACTAGTGAGATACATAAAGAGGCAGTTCAGACACAGAAACAAGGAAACGGTGCTGCATTTCTACACATCAATATGCAGTACAGTTTTGGTCACCAACACTAAGAAAGGACGTGAAAGACTAGAAGGGGGTACAAGCAAGTGCACAAAGTTAATTCCATCCATCAGGCAAATAGGTTACCAAAGACAGTTAGAGAGCCTGAACACGACGATTGCTAGGACAACTAATAGAGAAATTCAAAATACTGAAAGGCATTAAACGAAAAGCAGATAAGAAATTGTGGGAACTTTTCACATACAAGATATGAGACTCATGGAATAAACTGCCACCAGAAGTTGTAAACAGCAGCAGTGTAGAATAGTTCAAAAGAAAGCTAGACAAAATCATTAGAACACTATGAATGAATTGTAAAGTCTGCTCCTAAAGATAAGTGAGCGCATGATGTCTCCTCAAATGGACTAATAAGTTCTTGAGACAACCTAATCCTTGCAATTCAGTACATACAATATATATATATATATATATATATATATATATATATATATATATATATATATATATATATATATATATATATATATATATATATATATATATATATATATATATATATATATATATATATATTAATATATATTTATATATATGTGTGTTTGTGTGTGTGTATGTGTGTGTCTAAGGGGGTGTATATATAATATATTAATTATAATATATATAGTATAGTATATATATCTATATATATATATATATATATATATATATATATATTAAGAATCCTAAGTGCCCAGACGCCCGCCCCCCCCATGAAAAATTGATAGATCCGCCACTGATTATCATGGGTCAATACGAAGTTAATGGATATAATTCACAACACATTAATTTTATTTGCTCAACTAAAAATCAGATACTATCACAGTAATTATGACATCCACTAAATAAATTACCGAACATGCTTTACAATGCACTATAACTGTGCTTCTTTGATAAAGAAAATTAAGTACGTATATCTTAGTTTTACCAGACCACTGAGATGATTAACAGTTCTCCTAGGGCTGGCCAAAGGATTGGATATTTTTACGTGGCTAGAAACCAATTGGTTACCTAGCAACGGGACCTACAGCTTAATATGGGATCCGAACCACTTTATATAGAGAAATGAATTTCTATCACCAGAAATAAATTCCTCTGCTTCCGCGTTGGCCGAGCCGAGAATCGAACTAAAGAAGAGAACGAATACTATCTAACAAAAGGGTGAAATCATAAATACTAAATCAATTACCGAACATAATTCACAACGCACTATATTTCTTTGCTAAAGACAAATAACACCAATAACTACTTGATAGCACTGGAAAAATAAACAATTGATAATACTGTTGTAAGAATTGACGGATACCAACTGCACGTTGGTTGTTGGTCAGGAGTAAAATGAGTAGATCAGTGCAGCTGAACTTTTCAGTGTGGGACTGTGGCCATGAAGGATAAAACTGATTCCTTGACAACTATACATTTGACCTTTCTGTGGCGTTTCATCTCCTCACCAAAGGAGATAATCACAGGTAGGTATTGGTTTAACCAGACACAGTTCACGCGACCACTTTGTCCTATCCCTGTGGGGAATAGGACATATTTCACATTTTCCAACGATACTTTTTTTAATTGAATTTTTAAACTCATCAACACTGAATGAAGTGATTGCATCTCATTTCTCTCGTATCATCCACCAACCTTTCCACATGGTCTTCATCTTTAGAATACATTATACTCGATTTAGCAAATCCATGGTCTTCCACGGGCGCACCAATTCCATATTGGGTTAACAACGTGAAGATGATGGGAAGGTCCGGTTCTTCAGCATGGAACGTATTCTCTCCCTCGGGTGCTGTCAGAATGGCAATACCTTCTCTCCCACGGTGATGGAGTGAAGCGTAACTAGTCCCGGCTCTGTTGTAATGGTGACCCACGATGTCAGCATAGGGGTAAACTCTCACGATATCTTTAAGTAATCCATAATTTCGACATATTACACAGTTAATGGCTACAACCAGGCAACCTCCTTCTTGAACTTGGTCTTGGATAAACTCCCCAAAACCAGCTTGCAGGGTGAAAAAGCCATCTCGAACAGTGAATGGGAGTGTGCACATCAACACTCAGTGAGCCTAAATACGCTAATGCACTCTTAAACTTGCCGGGGTTTCCACGTCCTCTCCTCCCCATCGCCGTGATTCATGCTAAGCTCCGCCCCCCTTCGAAATTTTATCGTGCCCACACGATTGAACAGGTTCATCTCTGATCATTTTGCGATATGCCAATACAACTGCTCTCCCTTCGAAAGTTTATTACACCCACAGGAATGAACGGGTCCACCTCTGATGATAATTTCGTGATTCATCAATACGGCAGCCAGACATCCCCCTTTTTCTTTGCTACCCTGTTCTTCATTGTTCTGCTACTCCTTTCTTAACTGGATTGTGCCATGCTTCTATCTGTCTTTTTATAACGGTATTTCTCACCATCCGTTCACTAATACTTCCATGTTCGATTAAATAAATATAACTGGGTATGTTGCTATCATCCGTCCTCTTATTCGCTTGAAATTTTCTAGCCACATCTAAAATGCTATATCCGTTAAGCGGGTGGGACAGGTCTCCTTCTTCATTCTATTCAATCGCGCCTGAACTTTGCAGATGATTAACTAGGGATGTTACATACGCTATCTGATGATCTTTGAACAATATAGGAATAACACTAGTCAGGTCGGGATTTACTCTTTTGTGGGTAACTTCACGGTTGAGCACATTTAAAATTAGCAGTTCTCCTTCTTCGCACGGTCATCCCCAACGGGGGTTAAAGGAGATGGAGGTGTAAATGTTTTAGCATTAATGGGAAAATTCGCGCTTCTCTGCACGTTAAGAGGAATGTATGCATCACCCGCACCTGTGTTTACCCTACCTCCCCAACTATTGTCTTCACCACCTCCACTGATGCTGTTAACATTATTATTATTGTTATTGTAGTCGCTACTGATGCTATGGTTATTAAAATTGTTGTTGTGGTTATTGCCAACGCTGTTACCACAAGTTTCCCGACCTTTTGTTAACCTCTTATACATGATGGCTGGTATAACGTAGAACTCCTTCATTTTTTAAAATTTTCCTATTTAAAAAGACTTCCTATCAAACTGGCTGCTAAGGAAGTAATATGGACAGAATAGTGGCCCCTTTGCAACTCTTCAATAAGTTTTTCTTCCCTGCTAACGTTGTCGTTTTCAAGGATACTTGACGGATTTCCTTCTTGCACCTTCTGAGCTTTTTAATGAGGATTGTTTCTCTGGTTAGATTACCTTGCATAAAATTTCTAAATATTTAGGATATGGTAGCGATAAACCCTCTGCTTAATGTGGGAATTACTCTACTCCTCTTGGAAGGGGACAAACGGGAGATGAATAAAATAAAATCTTTGTTTTTTACGTATTAAAGCTTTCCTTTTTACAACTCATGTCTGCACAAATTGGTGATTCCTCGACCCACGAATTAAATTGAGCAGGATAACCCTTCCAATTAACATAATATTGCGCTCTGTTGCCTCTCCTCCTAATCCCTAAGATGGCAATGTCATAGGTTTCAGGCAATTCGGTAGGTATTAATTCTCTGTAGAATATACATTTTATTTCTTCTCCTTCTAAATCTTCTAAGATGTAAACTGGGATTTTGCATAGTGACGAGCTTCTTGATTTCAAACATTTCTAGAGTGTTTTGAACTGTGTACCCTCTCCTGAAAGTAGCGTTCCGGTTTTCGTCAGCTATGCGTACGGTGTCTCCAACGTTTAAGGGTGAACTGATGCGACCCGTGGTTGGAAAGGCGTTTTTATACATTCTCGAGAACTTTCTTTTAATGTCTGCTTTCGTCTTCATCACATGCACCTCCTTGGGTGTCTGCCCATTCCCTAAACTCTTGTGGCGGGGAGGTGTTTATAGCTTTCAACTATGTCCTGCACAATGTTGATATATTTCAATGTGTTCTTGTGTGCAAGGTATCTGCATATTCGGTTTTTAATGGTTATTACCATTTCAGCTATAAAAGCTTTAATTTCCTGCGAGTAGACGCTATATAACAAGATGTTCCTACTTTTCGATATTTCCTCACATGTTTGTTACAATATTCCCTACCTTTGTCGCTGTCCAGACGGGACAGTCCTGGAAAATCGCTAGATTCTGAAGCACTTTCAGAGCATCGTGCACTGTGACACTGTCTTTTTTTCAGAGGGAGGATGCGTAAATACCTTGAAAATTGGTCAATCAAGAATAGTAGATATTTATAATTTTCATTGTGTGGAGCGAGTTTTGACATGTTGGCCAGATCTGCGCTGGCCACAGCTCAAGGTTTGGAAGATACGATTTTCCTCCTAAGGAAACGCTTGCGTGTGGTTTTATGTAGGGTGTATGATGGCTGACCCCATAAAAAACCTGTGACATCCACTTTAGTTATGTTTCTGACCTCATTTTTTGCTCCTTTAAGTGGCGCAATCACATCACTAAAATAGCTAGGTTGCATTACATTCTCATATAAATTCCTGAGCAGTTGGAACTGTTCTTCAGTCATATTTGTATGCAATTTGGTATTTGGTCTCTCCGAGGATATTCGTTCTGAGCTGTAACAGTTTGGGTGTTGACGGAGCGAAGTCCACTAACAGATAACCGTACCGGTTATGTGTTAAAGCTCTTTTATATATGTCCAAAAACTCCGCACCCCTTTGCCGGCCGAACAACTGTCGACCCAAAGTTTCAATCTGTCTAGTGTCACGGTTCTTCATGAGGATGTAATGAGAGCAATAGAGATTGATGTTCCTGCTGAATTTACCTGAGTGGAACATGTTCTGGGTTATGAAAATCACTGATATGCCCGAATGCCATCCTGCAGTGAATGCCTGGGTTGTGGCGGGATAACAAGCTTAAAAGCAAGCGGGCAATCCCCCCCACATAAACTTAATCTATCTGGCTACCAAACTCACCCTCAGTCACACTTTCCTCTTTACACTACCGAATACATGCAGGACAATTGACATACAACTATACAAAAAAAGCACAAACACATGTACTCACCCAACTGCAGATACTCAAGGCTATGCTGTGACTACGCCGGTCAAGGTCGCTGAGACACCAACTATAACAACAACCAAAGAACCACAACCCAACAACCCCCAGGACCAGAGCCCCACAACTCAACAACAACAAGGAACACAACCACAACTCAACAACACAGCAAACCAACAAGGAACACAACCACAACTCAACAACTCAACAACAACAAGGAACACAACCACAACAAAAGACCAATTCACAAACAACCACCAAACAACAACACACAAAAAGGCTATGTTTTTATTCATCATAATTTTTTATATACAGGTGAGGGTTGTTGAGAAACAAATTTGATTGTGTGTTGATTTCATGAGTTATAATTTTTTGCATACATTCATAATAATTTAAACTATAAATTCATACATGAATTTTTATATACAGGCACACATTTTAGTGTGTGACACATCTACTCAGACCGAGTCGACTTTTCTTAGCAGGGGGAGGAAACAACTTCACCCAAGAATTTGTGAGGGCAGTTATCGGACGCTGGTGCTGCTTAACCTCCAGTTTGCTGTCCACTCTCCGTCTTTTGGAACAACCTTTTATCTTGGGGAAGCAGTGTGAAGGAGTGGGGAGTTGAAAGTCATAAGGTTGGGCAGAGGCTTTGGATGTGCTTGCCATGGCCGGTGGTGGCGGCGGCGGCAGGGGTGCCAGGACCTCCTCATCTTCTTCTTTGTCAACTCTTTCCCCTCCCTCAGCTAGTTCATTCCCTGGGATCTGAGGGTGACTGTAAGCGAGGGATTTATAAGCGGTGATATAATACCTCTTATCTTCTAAAGGACATAGAGCTACCTTTCCTCTGTCGTGACACATCGTTCCTCCCACCATCTGCAAATGTGAACTGAGCGTTATACACTGGTGAGAGTTGTTGAGAAATTAATTTGATTGTGCAATGTTTTTATTCATCATAATATTTTATATACTGGTGAGGGTTGTAGAGAAACGAATTTGATTGTGCGTTGATTTCATGAGTTATAATTTTTTACATACATTCACAATAATCTAAACTATAAGTTTATTCATAAATTTGTATATACAGGCACACATTTTAGTGTGGGACACGTCTACTCAGACGAGTCGACTTTTCTTAGCAGGGGGAGAAAACATCAACTTCGCCCAAGAATTTGTAAGGGCAGTTATCGAATGCTGCTGCTGCTGCTGCTTAACCTCCAATTTGCTGTCCACTCTCTGTCTTTTGGAACAACCTTTTATCTTGGGGAAGCAGTGTGAAGGAGTGGGGGTTTGAAAGTCATAAGGTTGGGTGGGGGCTTTGGATGTGCTTGCCATGGCCGGTGGTGGTGGCGGCGCCAAGGGTGCCTGGACCTCCTCATCTTCTTCGCCAACTCTTTCCACTCCCCCAGCTCGTTCCTTCACCGGGATGTGAGGGTGACCGTAAGCTAGGGATTTATAAGGGGTGATATAATACCTCTTATCTTCTAAAGGACATAGAGCTACCTTCCTTTGTCAGGTGTGACACATCGTTCCTCCCACCATCTGCAAATTGTGAACTGTGGTGTAAGTGGTCTCATTATTCTCAATTACATCTCGGTATTGGCTATGACTAATAGTCTTTTGGCAACATCTTTGAATCCCCTTTAAAGTGTTACACCGACTGTTTTGCGTTTCATATGAATAAACTTTGGGTTTTACACCGATGAACTCTCTGATAAGTTTGATGCCTGTTTCAACTTTGATGACCGAGTTCCCCTTGCATGTATCGTCATACACTTCATGAGTTTTGGGAAAGTTGCTCAATCCAAATACGGTTTAAGTACATCTTTCAATTCGTGTGTGAGGTTGTCAGTCTCCAGGGAGAAGATCAAACTGTTTGTCAGTGTCATGGTACAGGAGCTTAATTCTATCACCATACAGCTTTTGAAGGATGTCATAACAGAACTTGTTCATCATGTCCTTAGCCAGGTCCAGTATGCTGAACCCGACATATATCGCAGATTCTGCTGTAACGGTCTCTGCAGTGATTCACAATGTATTGTTGATTGTTCAAACCTTTCAAAGGACTTGTATGTATGTTTAGACACATTTCTAAGTAGTGAGGGTTCATCGGTGGTGACAACTGTCCTGGTGGAATAGTTCAAAGGGATTTTAATGGTCATCCAAAAAAGATCGTTCATCAAGATTTTGATGGTGTTCCTCTTGTCAGGGTCTGATTCTTTCACTCTCCTCTCTGCATTCTCTGTGATGTATTCCCTTAAATAAAATCCTTGTTTGAACTTGTAAACTTTTCTTATAATGTCGACTTCCAGACCGAGTCTTTTTAATGGTTGCAATAGGGGAAGGCAAATTAAGTGGTTTTGCATTGGCAAGTGTGTGACTACCAGTTTGACATTTTTTTTTAGGGAGCTTCACATTAAACTTTTCCAATAGACTTTTAGTGTAAGGGGATAGATCCTGGAGGGTTACGTTCATGTGATGTATAGCTAGAGGGACTCATCTGTCCTGAGAGCGACATCATCTCTGACCTTAGTATCGAGGAGGATGAAATAACCGTGTCCCCCCTGCGAATTGATGGGTGTGATATTGCTGGTGGTAAACCTCTCTAGTTCGGTGGGGGAGAGCTCCATTATTTCATCCAAAGACATTTTATATCTGCTCATCACTGTAGGATAAAGACTGGTGAAAATTGACATACAGTATATATGACTGTTGATCACCAGCTTTAAATTGTGGGTTTAACTCGGGGATGTTTGCTATGGTGTGCCTTTGGACTACACTGCAGAAACTGCCTCTGATGTTGCTAGCGATCAGTTGGTAAGTTTCCCCATCGGAAATCAGGGGAGGCGCTTTCACGAAGCGTGGAAAAAAGCGTCTAGTGAGAGGGAGGTAGACGTTAAATAGTAAACTGGGTCCAGTCCAAACTGTGTATAAGCAGCCTTCCTCTAAGCTAAGTAAACATTCCCCGATAATCCCACGTCCATGAGAAGGTATAAAACAGTGTAATCCAGTAAGTTAGAACAGTTTGCAGCATTCCACATTTTCTTTACAGACGTGTTCATATCCTCCACAGGGTATGCTTTATTTCCCCTGTCAGTGAGGAAATGAAACACACTTTGGGAGGGATGCCAGGTTTTTGTAACACTTCGAAGCCTGTGACGTAGTTGTAATGGTAGTACTGTTTACCTGTGCTCAAAACTAGTTTGTTGCACTTGTCGGGATATTTAGATAACATCTGGCGTATGATTTCCAAGCTTCTTTCTGCTTAATGTGACTCAACGTGCGACTGGAAAGTGATCCTCTGATCATGTGGGCACTGTCCATCAATCTGATGTTGCCAGTTTTAAGTGAATAAAATGTACCTCCATCACTTTTCAAGATTTCAAAGTTATGCTTGGTGGCCGCTTCTTTCAAGATGAGTGCTGCATCATAAGGCAAATTGTGTACTAACACTGGTAGGACTCTGTCTGCACATTTCAAATTAAAATTGCACTTCCTGCATAATGCACACACATAGTTGTCCGTCGGTAATGTAGTGCAAGTGATGACGCACTTTGATAAGTGTTATCGGTGAACTTAATGTTGCAACTTTAGCAGTGTGCAGCCTGTTCAAACTGTGCATACAGTATTCATTGTTTCTGCCGTCGACAATTGGGTAGCAATAGAGTACACTTTCTGCTTTGACACAACTCTCTGGTCTTCATCCGCATCAAGCTGTCTGTTGTATGCTTCAAAATCTAAGAAGGCAATGTGTGAGGCTTTATTTAGTGCTTTCGCTTTTTCAAACTGTTTAAATTGGTCAGGCTCTGGGTATAGAACTGTGGTTTGGGTTGAACAACTTCGGGTGTGGACATCGCGAATGGCAGGGGTATTAATATAGTTAGACCGTGATAACACATGCCACCTGTGTATCTCTCCTCGTTGTCTTTACCCGAGCATGTTTTTGATGAGTGCAAGGTGGTCATCCGTGATTAGGAGTAAAGAGACCAGTCAGCGACATGATGTATTACCCCCCTTTCTAGCGGAGAGCACATCCATCTTTTTTTTCTGATGTTTTTTTCCCATGACTACTTCACACAATTTGTACACATAGTATGGAGGAGGAGTTCCATTTGGACAACGTCTTGGAGAGCAGAGAGAGAGAGAGAGAAGAGAGAGAGAGGAGAGAGAGAGAGAGGAGAGGAGAGAGAGAGAGGGTAATTGGTGGTTGGATGGTTAACTACTGAATTGGCCGTGTTGGTGGGTTCTGGGTTGTCTGCTGGTGCTGTTGGAGATCAGAGTTCTGTGTTTTGTCTTTTTAGTGATTTTTTAGTCAGAAGCTGTGAGAGACAGTAGTGTTGGCAGCATTTTGGTGAAGGTATTGATATTCAGCTGAATTGTGTGTTTTTGTTTGTTATTTGGTTGTTGTTAAGTTAGTATTATTTGCTTATAGCTGTTGTGCCTGTGCTGTTTATGCAGTGGTCTTTTGTTATGTTGTTGAGTTTTTGTTGTTATGTGTTCCTTGGTTGTTTGCTGTTGTTGAGTTGTGGTTGTGTTCCTTGGTTGTTTGCTGTGTTGTTGAGTTGTGGTTGTGATCTTTGGTTGTTGTTGTGTTGGTGTGGTCCTTGATTATTGTGTTATTGTTGGGTTGCAGTCTTGGTTGTTGTGTTATTGGGTTGTGGGTTGTGGTTCTTGGTTGTTGTTGGTGTGTCTCAGTGACCTCAACCAGCAGACAGCACAGCATAGCCTGAGTATCTGGAGTTGGTAATGTAAATATGTTTGTGTTTTTGTGTGTGTGTGTAGGTATAGGTCCATTGTCCTGCA
The DNA here is from genome assembly GCF_015104395.2 of Macrobrachium nipponense. Lineage (NCBI taxonomy): Eukaryota > Metazoa > Arthropoda > Malacostraca > Decapoda > Palaemonidae > Macrobrachium > Macrobrachium nipponense. The sequence continues at coordinate 49,160,965 of NC_087207.1, forward strand.
TATTCTGTAGTGTAAAGAGGAAAGTGTGACTGAAGGTGAGTTGGGCAGCTGGATTGATTAGGTTTTTTAAGCTTCTGATCCCGCCACAATAGATGTTAAGGTGGTTGTCTTTTTCCAATGTCTTGAAGGAGTTGCTGTTCAGTGGCATCTCAGGTGTGAGTTTAATGCTGATCTGATTTGTCCTTATCTGGTTTTTCACATCCCTGGTGAGGCTTTTACCTTGTGTGTTGCAGTTTTTCCTGATTAGCATAAATGCAATTATGTTGACCTCAAAAATTTTCACATAGAACTGACTGTCTTAACCGAACAAATCAAACGTCTGAGCAGGTTCCTATTACATCACGGCATGTTACTGAGTCTTGTTAATCAGAAGTTGTCGCAAGGACAATTCGATTGCTAAATTAGTTGAATATCTGTGTAAATGTGATTTTTCATTGAACGAGTTGTTCGAAGCGCTGGACTTCATTATAAGATCAATGGAGGATGATACGTTGCAGAGGGGAGAGGAATTGTCATCAACCGCCTGAAAGAAGGGATCTGAAGCGAAAGGAATCCGTGCAACCGCTTGTCCATTCTGCAATGGTAATCACACTGCATCCAATTATGTAAAGTATTCTACCATGGCAGCTAAAAAAATGTTAGTTAGTTTTGAATAAAAAGTGTTTCAACTGCCTAGCGTCGGGTCACACCAGTAGGCAATGTAATGTAAAACGTAATTGTAAGTTATGTGACGGACGACATCACAGTTTGAGCTGCCAGAGAGACAACCCGGAACCGAGATCTGTCTTGCCCACCAACAACCCTAGTTATCAGTCCTCAAAAACATCACAAGTAGTCTCGCCGCCTGTGAAGAACCCAGGCGCTAACCGAAAGATAAGTCAAAGAACGCAGCCAAAAGCCAACAATGAGAAACCGTGTATAACTGCAAGGACAGTCAAGGACGAGCCTTCGACTGAGCTGCTGACTACAGCCTGTGTATTCCTGTAGCAAGCCTTTTTCCACCTGATTATTTTTGGATACAGGTAGCCAACGCAGTTTCATTTCGAGTTGGCTTGCAAAGAAGTTAGGATTGCGAGTCGTTAAACGCGTTTTGTTGAATATTGCACCATTCAGCTCGAAGATTGTTTAAGGCAAGTATGATGTCATTTCATGTCGAATACACGTGGGTGCCTGAGTAATCCCCACTAGACTCGTTGTCCATGATGATGTAAACACCCTTATTCACAATGTTTGGCATCTTTAACGTAAAAGCACACTTGCAGCGCAAAGGTTGCACTATGGCCAATGATCAAATTAATGGCGATCTTCTTACTAATATTAATATTCTGATTGGGGCAGATTATTTCAGTTTGTTTGCCCTTGGTATGGACAAAATTGACGAAGTGAGTTTGTTTGTGACACATAATGGTGTAACGCCATATGGTTGTGTTCCACAGTAGGCCCTGGAAGGGGTAGACTTATCTGTTGCCCGCATATTATAAGTTTGTCGAGTCACTCCAGAGATCGACGTTGATATGCGGTGGAGATTAGATACAGTAGGCATTGCTCCCCATGAAACAGTACAACCACCTCAGAGCACCGCTGCTATGAATAAAGTCCAGATGCAAATTATTGTAATGCATTCGCTCAATTGAACACATTAGAGATGCAATTTATGAAAGATCCTGATTGCCGCAGAGACTATGAGAACGTCCTTCAGACCTATCTTGATGCCGGTTTATTTCTGAAGTAACTGATTCAAAGATTGAGGGATATTACTTGTCTCACTTTGGGGTCAAGCAGTGCCTCACAACTCCTTTACTTATCATTTTCAACGCATCCTCTAAGATCAAGGGAGAACTGTCCCTAAATGATTGCCTTTATCCAGGTCCCAATTTGGTAGAAATGCTATATGATTTGCTCCTTAAGTTCCAACATTATCCCTATGCATTAGTGTCAGACATATCGAAAGCTTTCCACCGAGTATTGCTGCATCCTGACATACAAAATATGCACGCTTTTTGTGGCGACGAGACCCGAAACGAACGGTAACTCGTCACATCATTTTATGTGGATAATTATCTGCAGACATACATAGCTAAGCAACTGATGGAAAGAGATTATTGCCAGGTCAAATCCTTGCTAGATGAGGCTCACATGCCATTGACAGGGTGGGCGAGTAATTGTAGGGAGTTTGATCAGCAGATTGGTTGCATGGAACCCATAGAAGTGAGAGTTCTGGAATGAATTGGAATAGTAGACAGGAATGTCCAAAGCTGTAGGATTAGTTCCAATCATCTTACCAGATGAAAGCTACTGTCCCTTTTAGTAGCCAACTTTGACCCCTTAGGGCTAGTCAGTCCCCTTTCCATATGGGGGGGGGGGGAAAGAAAATTCTCCTTCAGGAATTGTGGGAAGCTGGGGTGGGCTGGACGATGTGCTGTCAGATGATCATCAACTAGAAGCTAGCAAACTGCTCACTGAATTTAATGATGTCTACACGTGTAAACTTAAAAGAGGAATTGTGAAAAGAGATAGTGAATTACATCTGTTTACTACTGACATGTCGAGCAAAGCTTACAGTGCTGTATCCTATGGCAGACAGGGATCCAAACATGTAAGTCTCTTAACTTCTAAAATGAGTCATGCCTTGCAAGCAAGCCAAACTAACTATTCCAAAACTAGAGTTATTAGCTTTGTTATTAGCCTTAGATTAGGAAAACATCTTCGTAAGTTGCTTAGCAATACAACCATAGTGCTCTGGACTGATAGCAAAGTAGCTATGCCAGGGTAGGAAGCCACATGGAAAATAAAAACACGTTCACTTCTAATAGAGAAGGGGAGATTGTTTCGATCCAACAGGAGTGTGGCATCGAGTTGAAGTATGTTCCCACCAAGCAGAATCCAGCTGACATCTTGGCCTGAGGTTCAACGTTGCACAACTTGCCTGTGGCATGAAGGACTGTCCTTTCTGCACAGTGAGGGGACCCTGGGCCATATGTTGAAGAAGGAGAATCTCCAATCCGACATAGTGTGATCACAGCCGCCCTGAGGGAGCTCAGGAAAGAAGGAACTCCTACTTCGCCCGCTGAACTATGGAAGTTGCAGGGGAGTAATGTAGATTTTGCGTGTCTTATGAGAGTCATGTCTTATGTTTTGACATTTTGGAACTGCCAGGCAGACCTTTTCATAAAACTAGTTTATCTAGAACAGAGACATCACCTTCCTATGGTCTGTAGTAAGTTAGAGAGTGGTGTGCCAGTAACCACTCTCATTAGCAACTTTATCCGGCAACTTAGCCTAGTCATGAGCAATGGCGTCATTTTCACACAGACTAGACTAGTTAATGTTACTAATACTAAGAATGAATTAGTGTTGTTGCCTTCCAAGGGTACTTTAGTATCATTGTATCTCACCCATCTCCATGGTAAAACTTACTTGCATTGTGGGAGTTAATTAATCTTTTAAATAACTTTTCTGGCAGGAATGTTAGAGCCCAGGATTGAGGTCTACTGCCAAGAGAGTAATGGGGAAGATTTGGGTGGGGTCATTGCAATGTTAGCCCTTCAGACCTTCTTTCACCAACAGCCAGCACGCCTCCACCCCTACCGACTGATAAAGCACTTATGATCCATCCCTTCAACAAGGTAGGAGTAGACCACATGGGCCCCATACCCATAGAAGGAGGAGTGGGGTACATTCTCACCATCACTTGCTTGGCCAGCCATGCAGTGTATCTCAATTACTACAGCAGACCGATACCTTTGTTTTCCTGCTTATACACTTTGCAGCTACCCATGGTGCTCCTACGACCATCTACAGTGATAATACCATGACCTTCAGGGTCGCAAGCATCTTTCTGCAGGAGGTAAACAACAGGATGTCACAAGAGAATTCCTGCACAGAACAGGGATCAAATGGATCTTTCAGACACTCAGATCTCCCTGGAAGAGGGGATTTTGTGAAAGGTTGATTGGGGTTGTCAAGAAAACGCTCGCTACCATGTTAATCTGGAACGTGTTCAACAAGGAACAACTCTGGACCCTGATTAAAGAAGCTGAAGTTGTGGTTAACCACCACCCCTTGATGTACACTAGGAACATGCGTGAGGAGGAAGCCCTCACACCATCACACCTCATCTGAGGAGATGTTGTTTGGTTGCTGCAGCCTGTGGTTCCTCACGAGAAATGTATCTGACGTTGATGACACATCAACTCCGCCACCAGTATTTCAGGTTGACCAAGACCCTCAGTCACTTCAAGAAGTACTGGAGGGAAGGCTACCTGAAATCCTTGCAAAAGCATCATGACCTGCGAGAGGCCACCTCCCCCAACTGCACTGCATGTAGGTGACATCATGCTGGTGAAAGCAAACCAGCGCAAATGCAGTCAATGGCCCACCGGAAGAATCCTCGAGCTTTTACCGTGATGATAAAGGCATTGTCAGGTTACTGAAAGTACTGTTTGAGGGAGAGGAACATCTGCGTGCAGTGCAACATATTGTCCCACCTGAGGTAAACGCCCACGACGACAAGCGACAAGATGTCCAGGACAATGAAAGTGAAGATAACGTAGGTAATAATGAAGCAGAGATGGACGTTATTGATGAAGTGAATCGACAAACTGATGAACTCGACGAAGGTGGTCATGGCGTAAATAGTGTTAGGAGTGGAATGAGTGAGACAGTAAGTGATGCAGTTATCCGACCGAAAAGGAAGGCTGCAAAGGAACAGAGGAAAAGGATGTTAGAGTGGGTAAGAGACAATCTAATATAGTGTAATGTATGTGTTTGTTGATCCTAGAGAGGTGAACTCTGAAAGTGTGTACTTTGGAAAGAGCTTTGAAGGAGTTAGGGCTGAGATTCCGTTTTCTGTATTCATGTTTTCTGTTGAGACGTTGCATGAGAGCCGATCCAGTGTTCCATGAACGTGCTCAGCAGAGAGAGTTGTATGTGTTGGTTTGTGAACTTTGTACATTTTGTAACTCTTGCATTACACGGGAGGAACTCCCACCACATGAATAAGAGCTCTTCTACGAGTGTTTTGCATCTGTATTCGAGACAAATGAAACATTTGAACTTTAGGTTGTAACGATCTCTCTATGTAAGTGATCTTCTGTTGCTATTCTTGCCTTAATTGATTGGTAACGTGACATATTTTTCCACCTTTTACGATTGCTAGTTTGCTACATAACCTATGCACAACTGCATCAATGTGTTATTTAATTTTCTGCCATTGATGATGGTCCTGATATGAGTATGCTCTATGACGAGCACTGAGTGAGTTGCAAGTTCCCTGAAGAGGAATCTTGACTGTGTTTATTTCACGATATTGCATTTACCATTGATCGAGCTATGCTTGAGTGTTACTGTTGATTTGATTATGACATTGCTGCTTTGAGATACATTAGTGTTGATGACCTAACTGTATGCTTGCTTTGCTTTTCATGTGATTGCAGTTGCTGTGATGTGCCCTGCACTGTCTGTTACATTGATGCCATGATATTCAATTTGCATTTTTTATATGATCCTGTTGCCATTAGATGGTCTGTGTTGCTGTGTAGCATGTTATAATGAATTTGCCATTGCTTAAATTTACTTGAATTATGCTTGACCCTTTTGTTACAAATATTGCTTTGATAGAGTTACGATTTGTACATTGTTTTGATTCTCTTTTGATTTCTGATTCATGTCATTGCATTTATTGAGTGATCACTCTGTGTTGTATCTCTTTGCTGTCGAAGGCTAGACCCATGCTGTAGTGCTGCACACGATCCTAGGATTCAACGACCCTGCTTGACCATGTCTGCCTGCTCCACCCTATTGCCTTGTTGCCTCCTGCTTTCCTTCCTTCCCCTTTTTGGAGGGTGGAGAATATCATGAAAAACTCATGCACAAGTTTTCCGTGACGTAATCCTGCTCATCCACTTGCACCTTCCCACCTTTTGTTGATAGGCAAAACATTTTTTGGTAGGCAAATTGCCACGTATACTACAATCTGGTTGCACAAGCAGAATGGTTTTTATGACATCTTTTTGATTTAGTCATTCCTCGCTTTTATTAAGGCTTGTGCCTTGTATGATAAGGCGCCCTATGAGGTAATGTTAGACTAGCGATAATCTTACGCTAAGTCGGTTGGTATTGCACTTCCATCTTCAATGGAGTGTCTGGGGGTTTGTAGATCACTTACGAGTCGGTATTATCTTGTTAGTTATTACGACGATGTGTTAAACTTCATGTTGGTTCGGTGAGGAGGTTCTTGTAGAAAACACTAAGTATTATATATTCTTCTGAAGTTTTACATGGTGAAGATCAGGTATGATTGTACAAGTCTTCTAATAACGATAGCTTGATCGCTTCTGCCAATGATGATGGCTAATCCTATTCCTCTACATGATAAAGCTTAGGTAAAGAGGTACAGTCTTCTAATGACGATAGCTAACTCTGTTCTGCTCGTCTACCATCTCTGTTACAAGTTATGAAGGAACAGACAGTAGTTCGAACATATGAACATACATACAAATGACATAGTTTCATACGAACACACAATCAAATGAGACACGCTACAGATCACGTAGGCCGTTTGAATTATAGGTCGGGTAGTTGTCTCAAGCAGGGAGCTTGGACTAATGTTATAAACAATTGAATGACTACAGGTGACGGCATGTTATCTTAGCCTACATACTTATTGTATACGTCATCTTTAGCGTCTCTAGTCTGATCACTTCCTGCAAGCAATCTTTTATATATGGACTAACATTCCATATTTTTATTATGTAAACACTTACATTAGCTCGGTCAGCTACCAAAACCAGATACTGAATATTACTCAAACTTGACTTGCATTTGACTTATAGGAGTGTGATACAGACACTATGTGAATATAAAATATATAATAAGTAAATAAAAATTCATTGTGTACATGAATTGATTCAAGTAATAAGATATAAAAAACAATGATATTGGTAAATAATAGTGATCACGTGATATATAATGATACAGTTTTTCACTTCATCTCTTTAAGATACTTATGCTACAGAAAATACTAATGTACTCTGATAATTGCATAGAATGAAGATTAACATGATAAAAATCATATTTTAACTGATAAAAAATTTCATATATGAATTGATAAAATTATTAATGTTTATGCTAACTGTTATATATATGATTCATTAAATCAATATACTCACTTCATATATAAAACTGCAGATATTGGATGATAAAAGGTAACAGATTGATTATAGGCTACCTGATTTGTTTATACATATGTATATGGATTCATATAATTATGATTAATATATGTGCACTTTAAAGATTCCTATTGCGTACACGCAAAGAATATATTTTAGATTCTGTTATTTATGATCATTTTATATCTAAGAGATTCCTATTTGCTACGCAAAGATATATTTCAACTCTGTTATTTATGATCATTTATATAAGAGATTCCTATTGCGTACACGCAAGATATATTTCGACTCTGTTATTTATGATCAATTATATATATAGGATACATGATACTTTTATATATATAGGATACATGACCGAGGTTATACTACTTCACTTTTAACTAAGTTTCGAACAAACTTTTGACCACCATTACAGATTCAGACAACCACCTATAGCCAATGAAACGGCCTTTTTCAATGGTTAAAACAAGGGGAAAATTTGCCTGGGCGTCCAACGTTCTATTTTTGCGCTCATACTTATTCTCTGCATCCTAAGCTACACGATTACGTTCGCGATGAATAAAAAAAACATCCCCAGCACGAGTCCTTCGCCAGCAAAGTGAGTTGAATATCCTTCGGGTCGTAATTGTCGGAAGTATGTCCATTCGTAGTCGATTCGACAGCCGCCGGAGCATTCCGCATTAAAACGAGATTAACGACGAGATACGGTGTCGGTCGAAGAAGTCCATGAAATTCCTTTCACATTGTAGGCGGTTGTTACTTGACTGTAGTCGTCCGCTGCGGACGAACGATTTTTTGAAGTTGCAATGTGAAACTCTCGTACTGCAGGATACTGTAACCAGGTTCCATTAATCAGCCTGCAAGTGAAATTATACTTGTCACAAGGGCAAAGTAAATTCAGACAACATCCAAATACGGGAGGGGAGAGAGCCATTTAGACCAGACGTAACCCACATGAATTCGCTGATATTTGGAGTTCAAAAGAATCCGCTGTACAAACTTTTTTTATACCATGGCATTAACAATGAGTGAACCTATCCAGGTCTATGATGACTATAAAAATATCCATAATTATAACAAATAAACAGATATCAATACAAATCCCAAAGAAAATTCGATATTACTGGTAGTAAATTACTAGACAAAGAAGTGGAAAACGGAGCTATTTGTAAGATTGCCAGGCAACATAAGAGTCAAAGAGAAGATTAATCATGATTCTGTATTTCTCTATGCTAACTGAAATTAAGTTGTGATAAAATCTGATCCTATGTGCCCTAACAAAAGTTTCATATTCAATTTTCTTGTGCGCATCCTCTGAGGTTAATTTTAAAAACTTTATTAATAGGTAGGAGGTGCAACGAAAAAAAACCCACTATGTAACTAATTTCTATATAAACTTTGGGTTTTCCAAGAAAATGTGACATTTTCACCCATGAATGTTTTTACTTGAATTGTAATAGGCTAATGTTGCAAGTAAATATTTCATATATACATATCTTGATACTTCTAAATGTCTATGAGGTTCAGAAAAAAAATTAATTCATTTTGTTGTTATAGAAATTCTATTTGCTTATTTTGTTCATTAATTTTAAAATGATTGCAAGTCCTTAACTAATTGCATTACACACGGATAAGAATATGTTATGTGGCCTGTCATGTGACCTATGAACCACATGTGAAGTTCATGAACTAAGCATTCCTTTCTCCAGTCAATCTGCTTTGCAATCGCGAGATGAAGCCTGTGCAAGCAAATATTTGAGGTTAAAGGAATCACTGCCTGATACGGCAAACGCGACAGACCTTCTAGAACTGATGACGTCGTCACCAGCTTAAGAGTTACGTTACTTGCTGTAAGACTAGCGATAATCTTACGCTAAGTCGGTTGGTATTGCACTTCCATCTTCAATGGAGTGTCCTGGGGGTTTGTGTAGATCACTTACGAAAAGTCGGTATTATCTTGTTAGTTATTACGACGATGTGTTAAACTCATGTTGGTTCGGGTAGGAGGTTCTTGTAGAAAACACTAAGTATAAAAAATTATATATTCTTCTGAAGTTTTACATGGTGAAGATCAGGTATGATTGTACAAGTCTTCTAATAACGATAGCTTGATCGCTTCTGCCAATGATGATGGCTAATCCTATTCCTCTACATGATAAAGCTTAGGTAAAGAGGTACAGGTCTTCTAATGACGATAGCTAACTCTGTTCTGCTCGTCTACCATCTCTGTTACAAGTTATGAAGGAACAGACAGTAGTTCGAACATATGAACATACATACAAATGACATAGTTCATACGAACACACAATCAAATGAGACACGCTACAGATCACGTAGGCCGTTTGAATTATAGGTCGGTGGGTAGTTGTCTCAAGCAGGGAGCTTGGACTAATGTTTTATAAACAATTGAATGACTACAGGTGACGGCATGTTATCTTAGCCTACATACTTATTGTATACGTCATCTTTAGCGTCTCTAGTCTGATCACATTCCTGCAAGCAATCTTTTATATATATGGACTAACATTCCATATTTTTATTATGTAAACACTTACAAGCTTCACACCCCACCCCCCATGGAATAAGGACACATTTGTTGTGATAACGTAAATTACATATGAGTAGTAGCAAATGTATCCTTTTTAAAGAACTAACATTGCTTGAAATTGACTAGCCCGTCTGAGTATAACAAGCGCCTGCAACCACCACTCGTCCTCTTTCTTCTGTCAGACCTATCCAAATCCAGATCTTTTACGGGCAGAGTAGGGGCTGCATGTGTGTGAACACAACCATGAGGGGAAGTTGTAAACGACGCTATGTGATCATGAATCTAGAAGTAAGTAATCGTTCTTTAATTTAGCCAACAATGGGCTAGTGGTTCTAGAATCGTGATTATCATTGTTTAGTGAACTTTTGGGAATGTGTCCCTCGTTGATTTGCCAAATTCTTACTACATTTTAAGTAATTTTTTAATACATTTAAGTGGTCACATGACCACTATGAGTTTTTTGCCTTAGTTTAGGGGTAATACCTCGCCGTTATTCATGTGTCACTATTTTGTCAGATTTTTAATTCATAAAGCTTTATTTTTGCATTAAAATTGTAAAAATGCCGTTGACTATTACTCCTGTTACCCTCGTGCAAGGGTTAGTACCTACCCCTTCAGGCAGGTTTGTCCGCCTCACAACATCGAGGCTTTACCGGTGTTCAAATCGTGGATTTATTCACGACATTATGTTTTATGGAAACAAGATTCCAAGCTGAGCGTGTCCCTCTCTCTATCCCAAACTAGCCTCAACACATATCTGCACTGGTTTACTCCCATCCCATCCTTTCATCAAACTCTTTACTATTACTAGCCCACCATATCAATGGCATTTATGCAATACCCAGAAGTTCTTTAGCCTCTTCATATGATGTTCTGTTTTGAACACTCCTACTTAGTTGTCTAAATAGAGGTTTCTGATGAGATCTAGTATTCCCCTTCTTCAAGTGAGTTTGAAGGACTTGTTGGAGAAGAAGGGACTGGCAGTTTAGCCAGACACTACCACTCATAAGGCGAAGGTTGACACAAAGTTGTACATCTTATGTCAAAGGAAACACATATATTTAGCATCTTGGGGATCGAGTAGTACTCTATGAAAGACTTTGCCAATTTCGGCAATCAGTGCATGCGAATTACTATGAAACTTGATGAGTAAATCATACAAAACTTCCACTAAATTAGGCCCTGCTAGCAAACATTCATTTAGGGAACGATTTCCTTTTGTCTTAGATGATGCATTGAACACAATGCTTAGGGGAGTTGTTAGACTTTCTTTCTTTATGTCAGAGTGTGGCATGTAATACCGTTCAACTTTGGGATTTCTGATTACCTCAATGAATCCTGCCTCAAGGTAGGTTTTTGTAAGACCTTCTCGTGGGCCGTATGATAACTAGGGACTTTCTGAAATTTTACATCCAAGGTCTCCAACTGAGTTACTGCATTACTCTAGTTATTTTGAGGTCGTTCTTTGGAGTGAAAAGTAAGACTTACTTGATATCCCTGTCCAGTGGAAAATACGTTCTCACTAACTCTCTTGATAGCCTCACTATCTCTTAATGTGTACTGCACTGAGGGAGTGATTCCTAGGGTGTCTAGTTTCCACCACTTGTTGACATCTACGCACTGGGTCAGCTAGTATACATACCCTAAGGGTGCGCGTCGTATGCTGATCAACCCCCTGCAGGCACCACTGGGGTACCCTCCCATAGGAGTACACTCCTCATACATTTGGAAGAGACTTACGCTGTTTATTTTATCAACTCCCCAAAACAAAAAAAATAGGTAGCTGAAATAATCTGCACCCACCAGAATGTCACTTTTCTTTACCAAATCCCTTACTAACTTATCAGCCATTTTCACCCTTTCTCTGCAAATGTTTCTTGACATTAATTTAGCCTACATTGTGGATAGGGATATGTACACTTCGTGCACGAACAATTTAGTCCTTATTGCTCCATGGCCATTTTTAACTTACAAGATACTATATCAAATTCCCTTTGAATTACTGATGAACTAAAAGGAGCAAGATTTAACAAAACTTTATTGACTACAAAGTGATTTAATTTCTTAGCGAGAAGTATGGAAATAGAGCTGCATTGACTGCCTGTTCCAGGAAAAGTCTGGCTTTGGTACAATGATTATGATGTGCATTTTACTGTAGCTGTAAGTAACAAAGTGCATGGTAGCTTGGTAACTCTAATGCTGGGCTTCTTGTACTACTTTAGCATTCACTCATGGTATTGCATCACTCTCTTTCTTTTTACTTACTACTTACTTCTGGCTTGTTTCTTACTCTAGGATTCTCACTCCTTTATGGGTCTCTATGTTACGTGACTGTGATTCAAACTGGTTGGAAAAATGTGATGAGGATTTGGGTGGGTTCTGATTATCATAAACCAAGCTGTGGTACCTAGCACCACACAAGTTACAACTTACTTTACTCTGGCACTGTTCACTACAGTTTCTATGCTTAGACAACTGAAACATTAACAGGAGCTGACTAATTGATGACGTTTAGGGGTGATGTCTTTATGCTTTTCACACTCATATGCATGGAGTGTGTGCCATTACAAAATGGACAACAGTTGCCACGAGTGTTTTACTTATTACTTACTTTAATCTCTACAGCTCCTCCCTTGCCTCTTTGCAACACATCATCTTCTAGCGTGTGGATCAGGATATCTATAGCTTAAAGAATTCATCTAGATTATAATTGTATTTGTGTAAATACTCTACGATTTTTCTGTAAAGTTTCCCGTCTGATAACTTTTGGTTGATCAAATTCATTATCATGACCTGGCCTACATCAGCCTTATTCAACCCCGCTTGATTTGTTCAATGAGAATGGTTTTAGCTTGAAACCTGAACTTCTTTAACTCGACATGATTTCATTTTTGCACAAAAATGTTTGGCAAGCAGCCTGTGAAGAATCACCAATGTCTGGTGTTCATTTGCATAATATTTGTCTAATAAATCTAATGCTACGTGATAGTTTGCTGAGGACTGTGGTTACACTCAGAGCTCTAATGGTTCTGAGCAGCTTCTTCCCCAGACTACTGATCAGGTACATAATTTCGTGACTTTATCTAAGTCAGTGCATCTATTCACATGAACTTCGAACTAGTTTCCTTAAACGATATGTATTCACTCACCTCTCTGTTGAACACAGGAAGAGGGAGAGGTTTCAACTTATGGGTCTAGTAGCCTCATTGAGCAGGAGACCCATGTTCAAATCAATCAACACAAGATTGGCTGCAGCCATAATTAGGATTTATGTTATGCTATAGAATAAGGGACCCAATTTATCAAGGAAGTTAGTTTATTTACGTCATGAAAGATGGAGATGTGAGTGATAAATTGGTCGACCTAGGTCTCCTTGGATTGGCGAGTGTGTTCTCCCCTGACAAGTTGCATTAAGCAATTGAGAAAAACTGTGCTTACTTGCGATGTGAAATGTTTCCAGTCTTATTTCTTGCCTGTCTTGTAGGCTTCGGTGTTCATCGATAGATGTCGGACACCATAATTGTTACGTTTAGTGCAAAATTTCTTCAAATGTGCATTAAAGTTGCTGACTTTTGCATCGTACTCATGCGGATCATATGTGGAAGCAATTTGCTGGGGAATAATCTTCAAATTCTGCAATGCAGACAGCAATAGCGAGTTATTCGAATCAAATGCTCAATTAGACTTCAAGTGGTCCTAGACTGGTTTCAATAAGTGAGATGCCAGGCCATTACCGCCTAAATAAACCACTATCAAATTGTACCTTCTCTGCCAAAATGGTAACATTCTTCTTCAAAGTGTGAAATAAAGCCTCCGGACTTCCTAAAGATCTTAATCTCAACATCGCTATTCAGTAGGAGATGGGGTACGAGGCAACTGAGAGTGCTCACTAGCACTACCCTGAAGACCATCACTCTCTGAACGCTTCCGATGCACACTGAAGCTGGTTAGCCGGGTCAAAGGACCAAATGTTGTGAAAAAACATTCCTAACACAGAAAAGATCAGTAGGTTCTTCAAATCCCACCCTCCTAATGCCATTTTAGCTTCATCCGAGCTGCTAACAGTTAACTAATCATTCCACATTTCTCCCTCAGTAGCAAAGGTGGTCATTTAATTGTCAACAGAAAACAATTTTACTAACTCTTCCCTCCTGCCACCCTGAAAGTGATTCTGAAGGCAAAGGTCGTCATGCGTGTCAATGTATTGTACTACAGGAATTGAGCATACTTGGTGTCCTATAGATAAAGGACTCGATGAAAGGCTTTAATTTTGTCAGAGATCAATGTGAGGGATTTATTCTAAACTTTAACAACATGTTGGGACCTGGATATAGGCAATCATTTAAGGAGAGTCCTCAATTCGACTTGGAGGAGGCTTTAAATACAATCCTAAAGGGGTACTAGAGCTCACTTTCCTAAAGCCAAAAATGAATATTGTTAAACTACAATAAAGTTTTGTACATACTTACCTGGCAGATATATACTTAGCTATAGTCTCCGACGTTCCCGACAGAATTTTCAAATCTCGCGGCACACGCGACAGGTAGGTCAGGTGGTCTACCTTACCCGCCGCTGGGTGGCGGATGTACGAACCACTCCCGTAAGCTTGTCAGATTTTTCTCTTCCACCTGTCTCCTGAGGGAGGCTGGGTGGGCCATTAATCGTATATATCTGCCAGGTAAGTATGTACAAAACTTTATTGTTAGTTTAACAATATCATTTTTTGTACATGAACTTCCTGACAGATATATACTTAGCTGATTGGCACCCTTGGTGGAGGGTAAGAGACAGCTCAATAATACAGGTAAGACGGGAAACAACTAATGTTGTAGGATATAAAAACCTTGGTTCTCACCTTTTCAGGATGAAGACTTCATAGATACTATCTCTGAGTCTGCATTGCCTGGAGAGCTACAGCTAGGACGTGACCCTGATGCTGAAAGACTCTCGGATCTACCACTGGGATATGTGATCCCCTATTGTGGTAGAATCCAAGTCGGATGCTGTTAGAGGGACCTTGTCCGCTTACCTAACAGATCCTTACCACTACCTCTGCAAGGAGCCAAAAACCCACCAGACCACCTAACCAAAATACAAAGGGTTAATATTACGACAAAAAGAGGTGCCTCCTGCAACCTCTTTCAGAACAACCAAAAAACAACAATATAAAATATGGGTAACATATAAAAAATTTACACAGGATAAGTTTCAGCTCCCTGCCCCAGCACCGAATCCGCCGATACGAAAAGGACCCAAGGCGAAGCATTTATCATATGTGATTTTTACATCACGTAGGTAGTGGTTTGCGAAAACCGATTGGCATCTCCAAAAAGTCGCCTCCATCAAGTTCCGCACAGACATATTTTTTTCTGAATGCAAGCGAAGTTGCAATGGCTCTCACCTCGTGAGCTTTCACTTTCAGTAGTCTAAAATGATCTTCCTTACAGGCAACATGTGCCTCTGTAATAAGGCTTCTCAGAAAAAAGGAAAGAGCATTCTTCGACAGGGGCCGAGTGGGGTCCTTTACGGAGCACCAAAGCACATCTTGATTAGCCTTAAGTTGTTCCTTCCTCTTAAGGAAATACTTCATAATTCTCAATGGGCAAGAGTTCTTTCAGGCTCTTCCCCTACTAGAAAAGATAAACTACGAACTTCAAAGCTCCTGGGCCAAGGGCGTGATGGGTTTTCATTCTTGCCAGGAAACTTGGAAGAAACGAACACACCATAGAATCTTCCTTAAACCCTACATTGCCCTCAATAGCTTGGAGCTCACTCACTCTCTTAGCTGTAGCTAGGGCCAAAAGGAAGATAGCCTTCTTCGTCAAATCCTTGAAAGAGGCTAAGCCAGGAGGTTCGAATCTAGACGATCCAAGGAATTGTATGACTACGTCTAGATTCCAGTTCGGTACTACATGAGGACGCTTAATGGTTTCAAATGATCTAATAAGATCATGCAGGTCCTTATCATCGGATATATTTAAGCCTCTATGCCGAAATACCGCCGCCACATACTGCGGTATCCCTTAATAGTTGACACAACCAGATGACATTCTTCTTTGAGGAAAATAAGGAAATCCGCAATTTGGGTCACAGAGGTACTGGAAGAGGAAATGTTCTTCCTTTTGCACCAACGTCTGAAGACATCCCACTTTGACTGGTATACACGCAAAGGTGGAAGGTCTCCTCGCTCTTGCGATTGCTTTAGCAGCTGTTGCTGAAAAGCCTTTCGCTCTGACCAAACTTTGGACAGTCTGAAACCAGTCAGACTGAGAGCGAGGAGATTTGTTTTTGTGGTACCTGTCGAAGTGGGGTTGTCTGAGTAGATCGCTCCTTAGCGGGAGCGATCTTGGAAGGTCCACCAACCATTCCAGTACCTCTGTGAACCATTCTTGGGCCGGCCAAAAGGGAGCGATTAAGGTCATTCTCGTTGAATCGGACTCTACGAACTTCTTGATGGTTAGCCCCAGGATCTTGAAGGGGGGAAACGCGTAGACGTCGAGGTCCGTTCCAGTCTAGAAGAAGAGCATCTATTGCTACTGCCTCTGGATCCGATATCGGAGAGCAGTAAGGATCCAGCCTCTTGTTCTTGTTTGACGGTGGCAAAAGAGGTCTATGTGTGGCCTGCCCCATAACTTCCACAGGCTCTGGCAATACATCCAGATGAAGGGGTCCACTCTGTGGGAAGGACCTGATCTTTCCTGCTGAGGAGATCTGCTCTTACATTCCTTTCTCCCTGCACGAACCTGGTGAGAAGCTTGATTCCTCTTTCTTCTGCCCACAGAAGAAGGTCCCTTGCTGTCTCGTACAGGGAGAAGGAATGCGTCACCCCCTGTTTCCTGATGTATGCCAGAGCTGTAGTGTTGTCCGCGTTGACCTGCACTACCGATCTTCTGACTTTGGGCTCGAAAGCCTTCAGAGCCAACCACACAGCCATCAACTCCTTTCTGTTGATGTGCCAGGCTACCTGGTCCCCCACCCAGGTACCTGACACTTCGCTGGTTCCCAGAGTTGCACCCCACCCCATGTCCGACGCGTCGGAGAACAACACCAGGTTGGGGGTCTGTGATTGAAGAGACAGTCCCTTCGCAAAGAGGTTGGGATCTGTCCCCACCATAAGAGATGTTTCTTGATGTCCTGGGATAATGACAGGGATGAACGTCAAATCCTGAGAACGACGACTCCATTCCGATGAAGAAAGAATTGGAGCGGTCTCAGGTGCAACCTTCCTAGGGAAACGAATTGCTCCAGGGAGGAGAGCGTCCCCAGCAGACTCATCCACTCCCTCACTGTGCATACTTCTTTCCCCTAAGAAGGTTGGTTACTCTCTCGAATCCTCGGGCTATCCTTTCCCTGGCGAGGGAAAAGCCCGAAAACTCAGAGAGTTCATCTGTATCCCGAGATACACACACTCTTGCTCGGGAATTAGTGATGACTTCTTGAAATTGACGAGAAGTCCCAAAGCCTTCGTCAATTCTAAAGTTACTTGTAAGTCCTTCAAACAACGATCTTCTGAATTGGCCCTTATTAGCCAATCGTCGAGGTACATGGATATCCTCACCCCTTTCAAATGAAGCCATTGAGCCATATTCCTCAAAATCCCCGTGAACACTTGAGGGGCCGTCGAGAGGCCGCACACAGAGCCCTGAACTGAAAAATTTTTCCCCCCCATCATGAATCTGAGAAACTTCCTCGAGGAAGGATGGATCGGTACGTGGAAGTAAGCGTCCTGTAAATCCAAGGAAACCATCCAAGTCCCCTGTGTAGGACGAAGTGCTGCCAGCACTGATGAAGGCGTTTCCATCGTGAACTTCTTCTTTTCTACGAAGAAGTTCAGGGCGCTTACATCCAACACCGGTCTCCATCCCCCTGAGGACTTCGGAACTAGGAAAAGGCGGTTGTAGAAGCCCGACGAATGATGGTCTGTCACTAGTTCGCATAGCCCCCTTCTCCAGCATCTGATCTACTGCTAGATGGAGAGCTTGATTCATGAGGGGTTCTCTGTACCTGGCCGTCAGTTCCCTTGGGATGGTCGTCAAGGGAGGTCTTTCGACGAAAGGGATGAGGTACCTCTCCTCAAAATAGAAAGGGTCCAAGGATCCGCCCCCTTTTTGGCCCAGACTTCTGCAAACTCTAAGAGTCTGGCGCCCACCGTTGTATGAAGGACTTGCAAGTTATTTGGGGGCTTTAACAGACTTGGCGAAAGTCTTACCCCTTCTTGAAGGTCTACGACCTCTAAACGTAGAGGTTCTTGATGAAGATGCCCCTCGAAGGGTTTCTCGAACACTTGCCTTTTCCTTCTTAGCCTTGGTAGGGAAGGAAGGGCGAGGTTTTCTTGCCGACTGTGCCAAAAGGTCCTGGGTGGCTTTGGCCGAAAGTGACCTCGAAATGTCCTGCACTCGATGTTTTCGGGAACAACTGAGTAGACAGAGGAGCAAACAGCAAAGAAGACCTCTGAGCATGGGAGACGACTTCGTTAAGAAGGAACAATAAACCGACCTCTTCTTCACGATCCCGGCGGCCTCCATAAAGGGAGGCGATTTCACTCGCTCCGTCTCTTACCGACTTGTCCATACAAGACAAAAC
Organism: Macrobrachium nipponense; assembly: GCF_015104395.2. Taxonomy (NCBI): domain Eukaryota; kingdom Metazoa; phylum Arthropoda; class Malacostraca; order Decapoda; family Palaemonidae; genus Macrobrachium; species Macrobrachium nipponense. The sequence goes on from NC_087207.1 coordinate 49,179,265, forward strand.
ACACATAAGGTCTTCTGGCGAAATTGACTCTGGCACTTCAATTTTCTTGGCTAGGACTCCCAACGACCAATCAAGGAAGTTAAATACTTCTAGCACTCTAAACATACCTTTGAGCAAATGATCCAATTCATTCATTGCCCAAGTCGTCTTAGCAGAGTTAAGGGCAGTTTCTCCTTGGTCGAATCTACCAGCGCCGAAAAATCCGAATCAGCCGAAGACGGTAGACCCAATCCTAATGGGCTCTCCTGTTTCGTACAGAAACCAGCGCGTCCTGATAACTTCGAAGGAGGAAAAGCGAACATCGTTTTCTTTTTCCCCGCTTCTTTGGCTTTGGAAGCCATCCAGGAACCAAAACTCCTCAGTGCCTTCTTCATAGAAAGAGTTGGCTTCATCCTCACACAAGAAGAACTCTTCGCTGTCTTCGCCGTTGAAAAAAGTGAGTGAGGAGAAGGAGGAGCCGTAGGCGTAAGGGAATCCCCAAAAACTTGTAAAAGTAGCTCTGTAAGCTTCTTGTAAGAAGAAGAGACAGCAGCAGAAGTGTTCGGTTCCTCATCCGAACCTTCTAGGACGTCTTGTCGAGGCGAGCGCGGAAGATCCTTAGGTGACGAAGGGATCCTAGCAGGAGTTGAGCGAGAGGTTGGAGAACGCCCTCTCTTAGAAGAGTTCACATCCACTGGAGAACGATGAGAAGATCTGGGAAGTCTACGATGAGACTCCCTCTTCGAGGTATACGGAATCTCAGCCGAAAAGGAGAGGTAGGGCTCCTACTCCGAGAATCCTCGGAAACATCCACCAGGGCGCTTACGAGGAGGCGAGCGCCTACTATACTCTATGTGCCTATCCTGAGGCGAGCGGCTGCCAGGAGAAGAGCGCCTATCGAGAGCAGAGCGCTTGCGCGGCTCTCCATACCTATCCAGTTGCGTACGATCAACGGAAGTTCGACTGGAAGGCGAAATGCGCCTACTAGGAGAAGGCTGCTTGCGAGACTCTTGACGTCTCACAAGAGGGTAACATTCAGGAGAAGGGCGCTTCAAACTAAACCGAGCGCCTACTTGGAGAAGGGCGCTTCCGGGATTCCTGGTGTCTACCAAGAGACAAACGTTCAGGAGAGTGCGCCTAGAAGCGGGAGAGCGCCTACACGGAGAAGGGCGCTTGAAAGACTCTTGTTGTCTGCCCCTAGGAGAATAATCAGGAGTATGACGCCTTAAAAGAGACGAGCGCCTACTAGGAGATCCATGTGCAGTAGGCTCTTGGCGCCTACCTTGCGGGGAGCGGCTAACAGTAGGCCGTCTATCATGCACACGACTCCTACCAGACTCTAGATGCCTGTCAGGAGAGAAGTCACGATCCGACACTCGAGGAGAGTGACATCTGGAAGAAGAACGCCTACTTGTATAAGGGCGCCTTCTAGAATCTTGAGGCTGCTGAGGAGAAGTCTCACGCGAGGGAGTTGAAGAAATCGCGTGATGAGCAGGTGCAGTGCGCTTACCGGAAGCGGGAATCCAATCTGGAGAAAAAACTTCTTTCTCCATAGAGCGTCCTACCGATGTTTGGCGCCTTGAAATCGAAAGAGAGCCAGGCGAGCGAGGGCGCTCACGCGAGCGAGGGCGCTCACGCGAGCCCCCACCTTCATACGAAACTTCCCCATATGAAGGAGAACGATCCTCTGAAGAGCGGCGCCTAGATCTCTTGATCGGAAGAGAAACGTCCTTCTTCCTACGTGATCTAACTGCTAGAGAGTCTGCTAGCGCCGTGATCTGAGCTTGAAGTCCCGCGAGTACTCTCGTAGGAGAATCTTCTTGTTCTTCCTCGGAAGCAGGCGCCGAGCGCGGAGCGCGAGAAGAAGAACGATCACAGGATCTCTTGGTTTTCTTCGCCTCCACCGACGATTCTTCCGGGAAAACCTCCGGACTAGAAGCCAAAGGACTGCAGGGAGCCTTCCAAGCCCTCTTCAACGGGCGCGACGCATCCGGGGAGTTCCCAGCCTCTCTTCGGAGAGGGAGACGACGAAGAGGAGAAGCATTGGCGTAGGAGCTCCTTCTTGTAGCGATCCGAGGCAGCCTGGGAGCGTACTTCAGGATCTGCCGAGGGACGCCTGACCGGTGGGGGCTCTCCCTAGCCCTCCTGCGGCTTTCGACTTTCCTACTCCACTGGAACTGGGAGTCTGGAAGATGGTCTAGGCCTAGAGGCACTAAGGAGCGGTCAGACGCATCCACAACACTGGGGACACTGCACTGATCACTAACACTCTCCTTACCTTCCAACTGACGAATCTTCTGATCCAAAGAACGATTCTTGGCTTTAGAGCTGCCGCCTCCGAAGGCGAATCTTCGGCTTCGGTGCGGGGAGCCGGGGCTGCAACTTGGGAAGAAGGTTCTAATTCTACGTTAGTACTATTAGGATCCACATCCAACTCACTCATTCTAGATCTGCTAGAACTTCTAGAGGAAGCCTTACGCACTCTATCACGTTCCAACTTCCTAACATAAGAAGAGAGAGCCTTATATTCTTCTTCATTCAATCCCTTACATTCACTACAAGGGGTTAGCAAAAGCACACTCATTCCCCCTGCATTTCATGCAAAACCGTGTGGGGGTCTACCGAAGCTTTCGGCAACCTCACCTTACATCCTTCATTCACGCAAACCCTAAACAAAAAAGATATTGTCATGTTACAATAAAGTTTTATACATACTTACCTGAACAGATATACTTAGCTATAGACTCCGTCGTCTCCGACAGAATTTCAAATTTCGCGGCACACGCTACAGGTAGGTAGGTGATCTACCGCCCTGCCCTGGGTGGCAGGACTAGGAACCATCCCCGTTTTCTAATCAGAATTCTTCTCTTCCACCTGTCTCCTGCGGGGAGGCTGGGTGGCTATATTAATCGTATATATCTGTCAGGTTAAGTATGTATAAAAACTTTATTGTAACATGACAATATCATTTTTATACATTCAACTTCCCTGCCAGATATACTTAGCTGATTAGCACCCATTGGTGGTGGGTAAGAGACAGCTAACTACTGAAATAGACAGGTAAACAACATATGTTGTAGGTATTTATAAACCTTGGTTCCTACCTTATTAGGCTGAAGACTTCGCGGCTACTGCCTTGTAGTCTGCTTACCTCAAGAGCCTCAGCGAGATAATGATCTATGGCTAAGAGTTCTTGTGGGTCTGCCAATGGGGTCTTTTATCCACTTACTCGGCAGAGCCTAAAGGCCTTTGTCATTGGGTGCTATTCCACTTACATGACAATATACCTTGTTCAAGGAGCACAAAACCGATCCCGATCACCTGATCCTAACATCCATGTTAGTTCTAAGATTGTAAGGAGTCATCCCGAACTCCTCACAAACAACCAAAAACTCGAAACATAATTACACTTTCATTACAAAATATACAAAAAAAATTTTGTACTCCCCTACTAGTCATACATACCCTTGATCGCTACAGCAATGACACTCTGCTCCCGTGCGACAGTAGTGAGCTTGCTACTAGAAAACCAAGCACATATCTGACAAGAGGGTTTATGTACGATAAAAACACAAAATTAAGGATCAGTCTTTGCTCCAAGACCCAGTACGTATCTGCTGATACAAAACGACCTAGCGAGAAGCACTTCTCATAGGTCACTCTCACGTCCTTCAGATAATGAGATGCAAACACTGAATTGCACCTCCAATATGTAGTCTCGATGATATTCTTCAGAGACATATTCTTTTGGAACGCCAAAGACGTTGCTACTGCTCTTACTTCATGCGTCTTGACCTTTAGAAGACCGAAGGATGCCTCAGAGCAGTTCTTGTGAGCGTCCGTAATAACGCTTCTCACAAAGAAAGCCAAGGCGTTCTTGGACATGAGTCGTTTGGGGTTCTTCACTGCACACCAAAGACCTTGTTGACAAGCTCCCATCTGTCTCTTCCTCTCTAAATAGAATTTAAGAGCTCTCACTGGACAGAGAGATCTCTCTATCTCTCTGCCTACCAGGTTAGATAGGCCTTTTACCTCAAAACTTCTGGGCCAAGGTTTTGATGGGTTTTCGTTCTTTGCCAGAAACATTGTCTGGAAAGAACAGATGGCAGCATCTCCTTTGAACCCACCGTGGAATCCAGAGCGTGTAATTCGCTCGTCCTCTTGGCTGTAGCGAGAGCCACCAGGAACAAGCATTTCCTAGTGACGTCGCGGAAGGACGCAGGATGTAAAGGTTCGAATTTGTCCGATGAAAGGAATTTCATGGAACCACCCGTATAGATTCCAACTAGGTGTTCTAGGAGTAGCTGCTTTCGACGTCTCAAAAGATCTAATTAGATCGTGTAGATCTTTGTCGTTAGCAATATCTAGGCCTCGATTCCTGAAAACCGAGGACAGCATGCTTCGGTATCCTTTTATTGTCGAGACAGATAGGTGTGACTCCTTTCTCAGAAAGAGGAGGAAATCGGCAATATTCACTATAGAGGTACTGGAGGAGGACAGCTTCTGAACCTTACACCACCTCCTAAAGACTTCCCACTTCGACTGGTATACTCTTCTCGTCGAAGCTCTGCGGGCTCTAGCGATAGAGCCCGCAGCCTCGCGAGAAAAGCCTCTCGCTCTGACAAGTCTTTCGATAGTCGAAAGGCAGTCAGAGCGAGACCTGGGAGGTTGTGATGAAACCTCTCGAAGTGGGGTTGTCTGAGTAGATCGTGTCTGTTTGGAAGCGATCTGGGGAAGTCCACTATCCACTCCAGTACCTCCGTGAACCATTCCTGGGCTGGCCAAAATGGGGCTATGAGTATCAACTTCGTGCTCTTCGAAGCTACAAACTTCCTGAGCACTTCCCCCAGGATTTTGAACGGGGGAAAGGCGTAAGCGTCCACACCCGACCAATCCATGAGAAACGCGTCTATTGCGAAGGCTCTCGGATCCTCTACTAGAGCAAAAGGTCTCTATTCTTTTGGAGAGGACGTCGCAAACAGGTCTATGTGAGGTCTCCCCCACAGGGACCAAGACTTCGACACACTTCTTCGTGAAGAGTCCATTCTGTGGGAAGGAACCTGGTTTCTCCTGCTCAGTCTGTCCGCTCTCACATTTTTGATATCCCTTGAACAAACCTTGTGAGGAGAGTTATGCCTCTTTCTTCTTCCATCCAGGTTTAACAGGTGTTTTGTCAACTGATAGAGGGAGAACGAGTGCGTGCCCTCCTTGCTTTCTTATGTAAGCCAGAGCCGTGGTGTTGTCTGAGTTGATCTGTATTACCCCGTCTCTGACTATCTTTTCGAAGGACTTTAAGGCTAGGTGTATGGCCACAAGTTCCTTGCAATTGATGTGCCAGGACACCTGTTCCTTTGTCCAGGTGCCTGACACCTCCCTTGCTCCAGCGTCGCTCCCCATCCCGACTCCGAAGCGTCGGTAAACAACACTTGGTCTGGGTTCTGCAGAGCAAGCGATAAGCCTTCGTTCTTTTGCAGCTGAGGGATCCACCACCTCAGATGATCTTTTACTTCTTGTGGAAGTTGGAAGATGTCCGAGAGTTGACCCGTCTTCCAGCTCACACCTCTTTGAGGAAAAACTGAAGAGGGCGAAGGTGAAGTCTCCCTAGCGAGAAGAACTTTTCCAATGAGGACAGGGTCCCTAAAAGGCTCAGGTAATCCCTCGCTGAGCTGTCCTTTCTCTCTAAGAAGCTCGAGATTCTCGACAAACCTCGAGCGATTCTTTCTCGCGAAGGATATACCCGAAAACCCCGAGAATCCATCTGAATCCCCAGATAGACCAAGTTCTGGCTGGGATCAGTTGTGACTTCTCGAGGTTGACGAGCAACCCTAGCGAATCTATCATGTTCCTTGTTACTTCCAAGTCCTCCAAGCACTGACTCTTCGACTTGGCCCTGATCCAGCCAGTAGTCCAAGTAGAGGGAGATGTTTATCCACCATATAGGTGAAGCCATCTTGCTACATTCGCCATCAGGTTGGTGAATACTTGTGGGGCTGTAGACAGACCAAAGCACAGAGCCCTGAATTGAAAGATCTTGTCTCCTATCAAAAAGCGAAGATATTTCTTGACTGATGGTGAATGGGAACGTGGGAAATAGGCGTCTTGTAGGTCCAGAGAGACCATCCAATCTCCTGGGCGAAGCGCCGACATGACAGAGGCGGACGTTTCCATACGAAACTTCTTTTCTGTACGAAGCGATTCAGAGCGCTTACGTCCAGAACTGCCTCCACCCCCCCGATGACCTTTGGTACTAGAAAAAGGCGATTGTAAAATCCCGGGGAGTGTGGATCTTGTACCAGTTCGATGGCCTCTTTTTCCCACATTTGCTCCACCATCTGAAGGAGAGTCTTTCGCATTAACGGGTCTCTGTACCTCGCTGACAGTTCCCGAGGCGTAGATGTTAGGGGCGGTTTGGTCGTCGAAGGGATTACATATCCCTTCTTCAGGACCGACACTGACCAAGGGTCGGCTCCCTTTGTTCCCATACTCCTGCAAAGTTCAGGAGTCTGGGCGCCCACTGTGGCTTGGAGGAGGTCAAAACAAGTCACTTTAGATTTCTTGAATGGTCTAAAATGAAGACCTTCCTCTCCTTTCAGAGTTCTTCTTTCTGGCAGGGGGACGAGCCGTTGCACCTCCACGAAAGGGCTGCTGAGTAGGACGAGGTTCCTTCTTAACCGTCGCCACTACCGGTCGTCCTTTCTTGGACGTTTGAGTAAGTAGGTCTTGTGTCGCCTTCTCAGTTAGTGAGCGAGATATATCCTTGACCAACTGAGAAGGAAACAGATGATCTGATAGCGGGGCGAACAGTAAGGCAGTCCTCTGGCTCGGAGAAACCCCTTTCGATAAAAGGGAACATACACTGATCTCTTTTTCAGGAGACCAGCACCGAAAAGTGAAGCCACTTCACCTGAACCGTCCTGTACTGCCTTGTCCATGCAGGACAGTACGCTATGGAGAATTTCTGGGTTCTTCAGAAACTCCGGATCCTTAGATTTGTTGGCCAGAACTCCGAGCGACCAATCCAGAAAATTGAACACTTCTAAAGTGACAAAAAGTCCCTTTAGAAAGTGGTTCAACTCTGAAGTGCTCCACGTCGCTCTGACCGATCCTAAGGAGTGACGTCTAGAGGCCTCCACTAAACTGGAAAAGTCGGCATCTGCCAGAGGCGGGTAAAGAAAGACCCATAGTCCTCTCCTGTCCCATACCAAATACCTCTCTTCCCGTGCAATCTGGAAGGAGGCATGCAGAATACCGTCTTTCCTAACTCCTTCTTCTTGTCCATCCAAGAATCTAAAGAATGGAGTGCCTTCTTCATTGATATCGCAGGCTTCATTTTCAAGAAGGCCGACGATTTAGCCGTAGCTGAGCTCGAAAAGAGCGAACGAGGAGAAGGAGGAGCTGCAGGACTAAGAGAATCTCCAAACTCTTGTAGTAGTAAGAGGCCAAGACTTTGTAGCTAGAAAGTCCCTTCATTAGCAGGAGGATCGTCGTCAGACAACTCGTCTAACCCTCGATCCGACGAAGGAGAACGTTCCCGTTTGAGGAAGAGTTCTTCCAAGACCTCCTATGTTCTGAAGGAGAGGAGCTCCCATTTGGCGAAGAGTCATAACCTCCAGGAACAGAGTCCCCGACTCTTGACTCCTGGCTCTTGACTCTTGCCTCCTGACTCCTGCCTCCTGCTCCTGAACTCCTGCCGCTCCTAACTCCTGACTCCTGCTCCTGACTCCGGACTCCTGCCTCCTGACCTCGGATGGACTCCTGCTCCTGCCTCTACTCCTGCCTCCTGGCTCCAGGCTCCTGCCTCTTGACTCCTGCCTCTTGCCTCCTGGCTCTTGCCTCCTGGCTCTTGCCTCCTGGCTCTTGCCTCCTGGCTCTAGCCTCCTGGCTCTTGCCTCTTGCCTGGATGCCTCCACACTCTTGGCTCTTGGCTCCTGCCTCCTGGTTGACTCCTCACTCCTGGCTCTTGGCTCCTGCCTCCTGGGTGACTCCTCACTCCTGGCCGGTGCCAGACGTCTGATTGTTTCATCCAGGTTCGTACAGGAAACCTCACCTCGGGTAGGAGTATCGATCCTGGTGGTAGATACCTCCATACGTCTGGAGGATCTTTTAATAGGAAGGGAAGTGTCTTTCCTTCTAGGAGGCTCCTTTGACAGGACTCCTACAAATGACGAAATCTGTTCCTGCATCGCCATCATGAACCTCTTTGTAGCCTCCTCTTTATCCTCTTCGGGAGGAGGGGAAGGAGGAGGGGAGGAGTCCATAGCCTCCACCTCCTGCCTCCTTCTCACTCTGGTTGGAAGAATGGCTCTTCTCGCCTTCTTAACTCCCGATGGAGACTCCTCAGGGAAGTTTTCAGGGCTCGAGTCAATAGTCGGCGCCCTCCAACTCCTCTTGAGAGGCCGAGATCGATCGGAATCTCTCCAATCACGTCTCGGTGATGAAGATCCCGACGACGAGAAACACTCACTTAGGACGCTTTTACAATAGCGGTCCTTGGCAGTCTGGGGTGTCACAGAAACCGCCGAAGGGACACCTGATCGGTGGGGATTCTCCACAACCTCCTTTCGGCTTTCGACATTCCTTCTCCTCTGGGCATGTGAGCTTGGAAGAGGTCTAGACCTAGGAGCGTTGCTGAGCCGACCAGATGCCCCCTCCATACACTGGGGACACTTATATCACTGTCTAATGACAAATCACTAGCCTTACCTTGTATGGCAGCCATTTTGTTTTCCATTATTTTGAAGGCTGCTTTTAGATCTGCAAGTTCTTTCGCTGGATCTACAGGTTCTGCAATAGGAGAAGGGGCTGCAATGGAAGGAGAAGTAGCAATACTTACCCTTGGGGAAGATCCCAAGCTTGGAATTAGTTCAGATCTAGAACTACTTAAAACTTCTATGAGAAGCCTTCCTCGCTCTTTCTCTTTCTAACTTTTTTAAATAATTAGTTAGATTCTTCCATTCGTTCTCACTCAAGTTCTCACATTCTTTACAAGTATTAGTAAAAGAACATTCATACTCCCTGCACCTCTTGCATACCGTGTGAGGGTCTACCGAAGCTTTCGGCAAACCTCACCTTACAGCCTACATTCACACAACGTCTCACAACCATACCAGAGTCAGACATATGTTTAAAGAAAATCCAAAATCAAGTCCACAAAACAGTCCACAAAAGCGTATGCCAATCAACAATCCAGATACGTCACCAAAAGTCGGTCAAGAAGATCAATTGCCGGTGAAAAAAGAAAAACCAATCGAGAGGAAAACCAACAACAAAATGTTGATGGTCCGGCGACAGAAGAATTCTGATTAGAAAACGGGGATGGTTCCTAGTCCTGCCACCAGGGCAGGGCGGGTAGATCACCTGACCTACCTGTAGCGTGTGCCGCGAAATTTGAAATTCTGTCGGAGACGACGGAGTCTATAGCTAAGTATATATCTGGCAGGGAAGTTGAATGTATAAAACCGAAGTTTTAACTACCGATTCTAGATCAGACATCGTTAAAGAAAATCAAACTCAAAATCAAACCGGTCCACAATCAGCGTATGCCCAAGCCAACAAAGCGAATATGTCCACCAAAAGAAGTCCAAATTAACTCCAGGCAAGCGAGAATCGAAAAACTATCGAGAGGAACCGACAACAGTTGTTATCGTTCGCGACAGAGAAAAATCTGACAAGCTTACGGGAGTGGTTCGTACATCCGCCACCCAGCGGCGGGTAAGGTAGACCACCTGACCTACCTGTCGCGTGTGCCGCGAGATTTGAAATTCTGTCGGGAACGTCGGAGACTATAGCTAAGTATATATCTGTCAGGAAGTTTCATGTACAAAATGAGGCATGTAGTGGCCTCTATTCTTGAGTCGGGGACTTCCTCTATGAACCAAGCTTCGAGATGGGTCTAAAGGACTTGATCGTAAACTGTTTGATACTAGGATCTTTCTCAAACTTCACTTCTAAACATTTGTACAATGCCATTCCGGTAATTAAGATGGACGTTGTTCGCTGCAGAAGGGGAGATTTACCTGATAACTCTGATCAGTTCGCACTACACTGTATTCTACTTTTTGCATGGCTACGTTCTCTAACATAGAAAACTGCTTTTTGGGACTGATACCAATTGTGTCAAGTTGCCACCTTTCATCAACATCATGGTCATTTCTACCACTCAATGGACATGCACGGCTTTTACAACAGTCATATCAACTTCCTTAAGTGCCCACTGAGGGATCTTCCTATACAGGGATATCCCTTGATGAGTTATGAAAAGTCCGATTCCATCACACTTGTCCATAATAATGAAAAAGTGACTAAATTAAT
>NC_087207.1:49190054-49296318 GCF_015104395.2 Macrobrachium nipponense
ACTATTCTCACACTAATCTTATCTTCGACATATCACAAACATTTCTAGATATAATTCGTTTTCTAGTCGTATGTTAAACCCTTGATATCAGTTGATTAATCAGACTGTGCACAGGTACGTCTCACCAAGCAAAATGGCACTACTCGAGAGAGAGAGATTATAATTCTTAAGATTGTTACATTGGTTCCAACAACCATAGCTTACAAAGAAGTAGCAGGTGAAGTTTTTTTACAATTATAGGCATTACTTAAATACATGCAAATAAAATTATATAATTTTGTTTTCAGTGTCCCTATCACTATTTTACTTGTGTGCAGTAGGTACACATTATCAAAAATTATTTATAGCTTTGAGATTTACACATTGATCTATCCATGGGGGTGGGGGGGCACGTGACCAGGTTCCCCTCTTAAATCCACTGCTTTGTGATACTTTCGGATTTCTAAGTTTCTTGCTGAGCAAGGAGATGTACTGTATGGTGAATTATGGTAATTCATTTAGTTTTAATGGTAATACTTCTAGAAAAAATAGTTACACCATTGGAAATTTGCATTATTGTGCAATAGCAATTATAAAATTCCTCATTACATAAATTGCATTTTATATATATATATATATATATATATATATATATATATATATAGTATATATATATATATATAATATATATATATATATATATATATATATATATATATATATATATATATATGATAAGTACAGTAATCTGTTTATGGGTTGCTTAAGTTTTCACAGCGCAAAAATAATCACATTCAAATCTAGGTATGATAAATACAATGTATGGGTATAACAAAATAGTATGGCTGGCACAGTCATTACAGGTGGGGATAGCACATGATTTCGTCTTATTTCCCCAGTAGATATGACTGGGTAAGCATAGTCCTTCAACCATATGCAAAATTTGTTACAAAGCCAGAAGCCTGCGAAGCTCTTTCCATTCTCGAGTTTTGCCAGGACGTCTTTGACCACTGACATCAACATAAAGCTTCCAGATGTTCTTGTGTCATGGTGCTTCAGAGATGAAAATGATCATTCACAGGCCACTTGTGACACAGGCAATGTGAGTAGCAGCTCATAGGCCAGAACAGTGTTCATGTGAGCATCAGTGGCGCGGTCGGTATGTGTTGGCGTACCACCTCAGTGGCCGCGAGTTCGATTCTCGGGCATTCCATTGAGGTGTAATTGAAGTTCACTCTTGACTTGGTTCGGAAGTAACCTAAAGCCGTTGGTCCCATTGCTAAATAACCACCACTGGTTCCATGCAACGTAAAAACACCATACAAACAATATTTCCATATGTTATTAATATCCATAATGGGTGGTAGATATATTTATAGTTAGCAAGAGGTTGAAACGTAACATTATAAAATTTCATTTAGTAGGAAAATATCAACTTATAGAAGTTCAATAAATGCTTTAGAATATAATTAAAGAATGCCAACATCTAATGCCAAGTCAATATATTCTTTCGGATAAAATAAAAGAAAAACAAAAGTGAATTATGTTTATCCCATATAATTAGTTAGAGTGTTCTTTCTAGCCACTTTCATTTTATGAATACTATTCACCTCCTGATATTTAATGTAACTCCCTAAAGCACTGATAACTCCGGTCACAGGAGTCGTTACCAGTTTCGATCATTCTAGTTTTGTGACCCTCATTAAACCACTCATTTATTTTTAAAAAATCCAATGTCCTTCTCTGGTATCTCTGAGTTCTCCTTCATATTTATAGAAATATTCTGTCAATTTGAAGTTTTGTTATATTTAAGAAAATTGCCATATGTAAGATTTATAAGCTATCATGCATCAACACCAATCTCCTCAAAATTCAGTGTTCCAGGTGAACCACACGCTTCAATGCATTTCACCATTCTTCGGTCAAGCGAAGTGTATTTATATTAATTCAAGAAAGCTATAAATTATATAATATTTTTTATATCATATTTCATATGCTAACTGGAAATAACGTTTATTTTTTGTTTCAACAGAAAGATCTTTAAACAAATGATAACCTGATACCATTAAGCGATTTCAAACCGCGTATGTCGTAACGGCCGAAATTTTGCCCAGTACGACCCCACTATGCTCTCATTACAACCAATTCGCCATAAATCGGCATAAATCGTAACCAAGTCCCCGAGTTTGACGACTTTACGCCAGTGATGGCGACTATGCAAGGCTGCCTTGCACAGCCGCCGTCATTCCACGACTACTGTCAAAAGTTGCCATTTCATGGTGCAACACGCAACAATTTCGTAATGGCCTCTCGACTTACAGCATTTGATCACGCAAGTTGTAACTAGCAATTGCGAGTTACGGCATTCAGTGCAACATACGCCATATACTTGGCAAACCCACAACGTGTCAAGTGCGTCGGTTTTGGATTCAAGATTTTCTGTATGCTTGATATAATTTGAGAACTTCAGATATAACTAAATATGAAACTGAATAGAAATTCAACGAAAATATATTCTGTAATATAAAATTGAAATTTAACTTTTATTCTTAGTGAGTTCATTGCAATCGGAATCAATTGAGTAGCATGTTCTTGAGTATAAGAAACAAAGGCTCTTTTTTATTGTGAGTAAAATATATATTGCATTAAAGATTTTCAGTAGGTATTCTTGATATAATCTGAGAACTTCAGATATAGATGAATATGACACTGAACACTAATTAAAAGATAATATATTGGGTAATTATATAAATATTTTTGAAATTTAAGTTTTATTCAGGAAATTTACATAGTTTTTCAACATGTTTTCTGAAGCATGAAAATGCATTTTTTTTTCTTATCGTTTCGTTTGTATATCATTGATTCCTGCCAATGAATGAAGCCTTAAGGGGAGTTTACATAATCACAAAGACGACCTCATGTGTCACTGAATCTCTCGATTTTTTAAAATAAAAATTAAGTTGTGCAACACACTAGCGGTTAAAACACCAAGGACTCGATAGAATCATGAAGATTTATTGGGGTTCTGAAACACTTTAAATCTATGGGAGATAAATGAAAAATATTGATTTAGTTATTGCATTATTATATATATATATATATATATATATATATATATATATATATATATATTATATATATATATATATATATGGTGGCATCCATGTTCACGACTCAGAACAATCCCGTAATGCAAGTCGGAATATTATTACGTAACTAAATCGCAAATAACCCGTCGAAAATCGTCATGCCTTCACGGAATTCGCCGTCCTGTAAAAACCGTTAAATGTGGGTGTGGCCTAAATCATCGGTAACTTGTATGTACAACTACGTAAATACCTAACCTCATCTCAACTTGCGCAATGGTGTTGTAATTGTTCATTGCGGAAGTCGTCATGGAGTCGATATCAGCTGACTTTTCTTTTTTTTCTTGAGCCCAAGTTCCACGACTGTAGGAGATTGATCGCCAAACCCAGCCTTTACGAAAGTCGTTGTCTGAAATCGCCAATGTGTGACCTAGGCTTAAGACTCCGTTCACTCATGTATTATTTGCATAGAATAACAATCTTTATACAGATGATACTCTGTTGACACACTTTGTAGGACTGTACATTATCTAAACATAATAAAGTATTTCATAATGATTCAGACAAAATACTTAAAACCTGCATAAAATGTTTTTTATTTGCAGTTTAATTTTTACTTGTGACAATAGATTCCAATTTTCATATAGAATTTTTTTCTCAAATTAATTATTGTATGGAAAATAAAAAAGAAAAAAGATCCAAATAGTATATTTCGTAAAGTGGCGCAACATTTCATTGCGTATTTGTACATACCCCGCCTCACATTTAGTAAGTCGCAGTGATATTTTATCAAAGCAGAGTCAATTACATTTCATCAAGATATATTGCTACAATATAAAATAACTTTATCTCCTTCCTAATGGATCCTATAATAAAAACTGATAATGTGTAAAGCGCTTTATTTAAGTGTAACTTCCAGTCCCTTGCCAGAATGTCCTAGATAAAAACATTTTCAGTTCGCACAAGGAACCTGATAAATGAACCATTAAAAAATCTAGAATCCCTAAGACCTTCTGCACACGCGCACACATATGTGTGAGTTGAGTTGAATAAAGAATTCAGACCAAAGGTCAAGCACTGGGACCTATGAGGTCATTCAGCAATGAAATGGAAATTGACAGTAAAAGGTTTGAAAGGTGTAACAGGAGTTACACTATGAATCAAGTGTTAGGAGAGGGTGGAAAGCAAGATGAAGAAAGAGAATATGAAAGGCGGTACAATAAAAGGAACGAAAGTGGTTGCAGCCGGGGGCCGAAGGCACGCTGCAAAGAACCTAAAGTAATGCCTACAGTGCACCGCATGAAGTCCACTGACGGCACTACACCCTTACTGGAACACATATGTGTGTGAGAGTGTATATTGTATATTTATCACATGCGTGTGCGACATTGGATATTGCATATTTATCCACATGTGTGTGTGCGTGAGACTGTATATTGCATATTTATCCACGTTTGTGTGAGAGAAAGAGAAAGAACGAGTACAAAAGTTTATGATTGTAAATTTTGTCCTTCCTCAAAGTTTTGTTTCACAAAATAAAGGAACGTTCTATTTTCAGTATCAGTTTATATGCATCCAAGGACATGATAGTTGCTATGGCAACATGCATCCTGTAGCCAACCTTTCGGTGCGGGGACAGTTTAAGATGTTGCTTTTAAAGTGCATAGGTATTATTTTACTTCACATCACGGTGCCTTTTCAATCTATAGCTATAACACAGTTGAGTTAAGTTAAAGAACACATTTTTTTCTGGTTTTCACATGTTAATATTAAACTCTCTCTCTCTCTCTCTCTCTCTCTCTCTCTCTCTCTCTCTCTCTCTCTCTCTCTCTCTCTCTCATATTTCATGATTCATTTGGATATTCACTTTTGATTAAGATGAATGAGGATGATATTCACTTTTGATTAAGATGAATGAGGCTATTGGAATGCTTTGTTTTATATTTCTATCTAAACATGCAATTAGGTGTCTGTAAATATGTTGGATGTTTGAGGTGAATGCAAAAGAGGTCAAGAGATCACTGAACTTATTCCAAGCTTGAGTTTTGAAATATTTGGCTGGTGACAAAAAGAAGGCAGTTAAGAGCTACATGAGGGTCTGCTTCATTTTCTTGGGATGAAGTGCTGATAGATAGGTTCCTTAATATTGTCAGAATAAGCCATACTTATACCGGCGAGTCCTCCTGATTAGAAGAAAACCAAATGAACCATAATAATTCAATAGCTCAATAGCATTTGAAATATGCCTCCCCTAATTGCAGCTCAAAACTTCAATAGCAGGAGTAACTTCATACGCCCACGCAGGAAGCTCAGTAACAACTTGTTAGTTACATATGTGCAGCATCACACTCCCTTGATCCTTAGGTTCGTTCATTTTAATATTCCCGCCATCTGTAAGCTAGAATTTCTAGAGCTTCTCCTTTCCTCTTTCCAGCGACCTCCAAATTATGAACGCTCTTCACCATCCTACATTATTACAATATGTGTGGAAGAGTTCATAAGTGGCTTTATACCATGTGTGATTAAAACATCATAACCAATATAACAATACAAGGTTGTTTTTAATAGTTGTACAACAATGTATGGTAACAATCACGATATAGTGATGTCTTCTTCTTCTTTTTTATTTTAGTAGGAGTTCTGGCTTCTTTTACTAGAACCAATGTACTCCCCTGCAAAATCACATCAGAAATACAAAGATTAGTCATGCCAACTTTTATTTGTGGAGGAATATTAGTTTGTTAATATCGTGTGTGTTAGCAGTGAGGGACTGGGATGAATCATAAGTTTATCTAAATCACACGAGGCTCGTTCCAAATTCGTTCAAGCAATATCCATACTCCCCTTCCATTGATATTGTTTATCATTTTTATACACAACACTTTACTTTAATAGCTATAAAATAACTACTTGTGATTTTATTTTATCCTATCTCTAATATTGTTAAATATAGTCGCCTTACATGTACAAACTTTATTTTGTTTGGTGGCTAAATTTAATGGTAGTTTGCCTAATCTGGCTGTTTTAATATTTCAATATGGCTATAGCGTGTCCTAAAAATTTCATGAGGTACTTAGTAACTTTCTTCTGAACTTCTTTATCTTTATGAATTCCTAGTAAGTTATTTAAGTTAAAGTTTACTTTCATTGCTGTCAATTTTGCTATCAACGTATTCCTTTCTTCTGTAAATTTTCTACAATTTTGAATGACATGTTGGATATTTTCTATTATATTACAATGACTACATAGAGGCGAATTAATCATTTTACATTTATGTAAAGAAGAGTTTACTCTGACATGTCCAATTCTTAGATTTGCCATAATGGTCTCTATTTTTCTATTTCTAAAGTAAGATGTTTCCCTCTCTATGATAATGGGTTCCAAGCCACTTACCAGGTTTCATGAAGTTCCATTATTTTTGCCACATTTCTTTCATTTTACTTTTCAATGCTGATTTCTTTTCTGTTATATCTAAGTTATTATTTATACTGCACATTTTTTCCAAACCTTGTTTTGCGGTTTCGTCAGCCAGCACATTCCTTAGGATTCCCTTGTGACTTGGTACCCAGTGCAGGATCACATAACTTTGGGTGTCACTTAGTTGAAGAATCAATTCCAAAGAGGTTATGGAGTCAGTAAATATTACAACCCTTTTCCATTTATAGTTGTTCTTAACCCATCTGAGTGCTTCACGTATAACAAATAATTCAGCTCCTAGAATAGATGTCAGCGGATTCAACCTCAAACTACAATAAAAATCAAGACTGGGAATTACAAATGCAGCTGCACGTGCCCAGTCCTCTGTGGGTTTATTTATTTCCTTCTTAGAGCCATCTGTGTATATGTCTAGAGAATTCATGTACATTTCCTCCTTTTACTTACAAAACTCCTGAGAATGAACCTAGGGTTTGGTTTTTCTTTATCATTTGTATTCATTGGTGCTGTTTTAACATATTTTTTAATGTTTTGCCATGGTGCGAAGATAGAAAATGCCCTTTCTTCTTTGTATATACTTAACTTTAACTCATAAGCCCTTTGAATGAAAGATTCCTTGAAATAACTAGAGTTCCAGTTTAATCAATTTATCCTATTATCCCTTAGGATTTCATCTCCTGCAGGGTGCCCCTCATCAAGATGTTTCAGTTTTACCCAGTATGCTAGTATTTTATATTCTATTTCAATTCTAATAGGTTCACTGTTACTTTCCACCTGTAATGACATAATTGGTGATGTACGTTTTGCTCCTAGTGCTATTCTTATTGCAACATTTTGAATGACCTCAAGCTTCTCTAGATTGCTTTTAGCTGCAGATGAATATAACTCAATTCCATATTCTGTTTTACTTAATGTATTTGCTTTATCAGGGTTTTCCTGTTAGCCCCCAAGAGTTTGAGGAAATAGCCTTTAATATATTCACCCTCTAATAACATGATTTTACATAATTAATATGATCAGTCCAAGTTAGTGTAGGGCTGTCCCATATCAAACCCAAAAATTTGTACTTACTTGTCCATTCTATTGCATTGTTTACTATTTGAATCTTTGGTAGTGCTGTTATTTTCTTATTTGTATAGTACACAACCTTTGTCTTGTTGGTATTAATTTTTAGTCCCCACTTTTCGGTCCACCCATAAAGCCTCTATACAGCTTCTTGTATTAACCTACAAGCTATTTCAAAGGAGTCTGCTGTTACATAATAACATATATCATCTGCAAATTCTATGCTTGTTACTGGATCAACATCTGGTATGTCACTCATCATGATATTAAAGAGGGTACACACAATACTAACCCGTGTGGTTCAGCTAGAATCCTCCTGGCTACAGAGTTCTTATTTTTCACATTAACCTCATATTCTCTATTTTTTAAGAAACTTTCATTCCATGCCACTAATCTTCCAGTAGCTATTTTTGCTCATTTTTATAACAATGCTAAGAGGTTAACTGTGTCATAAGCACTCTGTAAGTCAAAGAAGATAATCACAGTCACTCTACGATTTACTAGGGATACTCTAATTTCATGCTCTAATCTTAAAAAGATTAGAGCATGAAATTAGAGCTTTTAGTTGATATAGTGTGCTTCTCGTTTTCCTGAAACCACTCTGATTTTTACTTAGTTGTTCATTTTCTTCTATTATCCAATACATACGTCTTAAAACCATCCTTTCCATTAGCTTACCAAGACATGATAAGATGCGATTGGTCTGTAGGATTCCGGTTTTTCACCAGATTTACCAGGTTGTAAGCAAGGACAGATTAAGTCTTTCCTCCATATTTTGGAGTACTTTACATATTTCCAACTTTTATTTATAAACCCTCACACTTGGTGTCGTTTCTCTTTGTTTGTTTGTTTGTATGGTGTTTTTTACGTTGCATGGAACCAGTGGTTATTCAGCAACGGGACCAACGGTTTTACGTGACTTCCGAACCACGTCGAGAGTGAACTTCTATCACCAGAAATACACATCTCTCACTCCTCAAAGGAATGGCCGAGAATCGAACCCGCGACCACCGAGGTGCGAAGCAAAACCGTTTCTCTTTGGAGAGGTTATTTATAAACTGGTTGCGGATTTTATCTAGCCCTGTTGCACTTTCATTTGGTAGTTCTCTGATGCCGTCTTCCAGCTCAGCCATTGAGAATAACTTGTTGTGTTTCTGAAATTCATCATTGTTTTTTGAGTCCTCAATAAACTTAATCATTTCATTTTCATTTTCTAATTCTGTCGTCACACAAGTTTTTCCCAAAGGCTTCAGCCATTATTTCTGCCTTTTTTAATGGGTCATAGTTCAGTATCCCTTCATTATTGGTTAGTGGGTGGTTTTCCTTAACAGGGATTCTTTTTGTGGACTATTCATGTTCATTTTTTCCGTGTAATTCCCCCCCATGAAGTTCACTTTGTAAATAAATGAAGTCTTTTGGCAACTGCCTCTTTTCTTGAAAGGTGATTTTGTTACATGTAGTTGGGTGTTTAGCAAATAACTTTTTGGCTCGCCTTCCTTCTGCAACTGCCTTACTGCATTTTTCATTCCACCAGAATTTGTTATATTTTATACTTATCTTCTCACTAGTTTGTTTCACATTTGCTTCACTAGTTTTTATCATTCTATTGCTAAAGTCCTCTATTTCTTCATCCATATCTAAGGTTTGGACTATTCCTATTTTTTCCATATCTTTATTCCACTTTTTCCAATCTACATTGTCAGTTACCTACCTTCTCTTCTTTTTTAATCCTGCTCGTACCACTTCCAAGTTGGAATGTATTAGAATTAGTGTGTGGTCACTACCATAGTCAGGTAGTTCTTTGATGCTAAAGTAGCTTGCTATGGTTGAAGATGAGAAGCACAAGTCTATCGTTGAGAATTTGCCTGTAATGGGATTAAGCCTAGTTGGCAGACTAGGTGGTGTGATTAAAGTTAGGTTATTATTTTCATTTAGCACTTCAGTGATTTTTTCCCTACTACTATTGATTTTGTACTCTGTTATATCTGGCTCCCAGATAGTGTGATGTGCATTTAAATCTCCCATTACTACAAACTTCCTTCCCATTTGATTTATGTAGTATTTGAATTCCTCTTTTGTTTGGCTTTCACTTGGATTGTATACATTTAATATATCTAAATCCCCCTGCTTTAGTTTGACCTTTATATGTTGTACCTCCATATTACCATTTGGATATTCTCTGATGCTTTGGACTGAATAGCACACATCATTTCTAACAAGAATTGTTATTCCTCCTAGTCTCTGTCATATCCTGTCTTTTCTTAGTGATTTATAATTTACAAACCTTTCCTCTTGTTTTTCTTTCAGAAAGGTTTCACACACACAGCATAAAGATTGTTACACACTCCCCTAACATTTCATTGAATTACAGAGAATTGTGATGAGTCAGTATACATGATTGTCAATTGAATCCTTTTCCCTAACACTTAATTCCTTACGAACATTTTCATAGTCTTGATCTTCCATATCAATTCCAAAGCTCACCCTCATTTCTTTCCTTACCCTTTCCCCTCATTAGTAGATCTATTTGGTCATCATGGTTTTCTGAACTGAACAAAATTCTTTGTATTACAAATATAAATCTGCATAGTTATTATAGGTACCCTTGGAATCTAGTCTTAATGATGGTAAGTTATTTTGTGCTTTATTTTCTTCTTCCCTGATTTCTGTCTGGTAACCCAAGTCTGTTTTTTCTCCTTTAGACATTCTGCATAAGCTGTCTCAAAGGATTTATCCTTAAATTGTTTTATTTGTGGCTTCAAGTTAATTTTTACTTTCTGTTGTTCAACCACTGTATTTTCCTCAATGTCTTAATTTTTGTGGCTTCAATTTAATTTTTACTTTCTGTTGTTCAACCACTGTATTTTCCTCAATGTCTTAATTTTTGTCCTCATTATTTAAATTCTCTTTTTCCATTGGTTATATTTCTCTTTGGCTTAACTAAAAGGTACATTTGTTAGAGTTTTTACAATCTTGATTCTTTGGGCTTCTCTATCTACCCCACAACCCCTGTAACTAGAGACAAGTTTGAACATTTTGCCTTTGTTCGATCAAGGTTTTTATTACACTCTTTTGACATATGATCATCCCCACATTTTACACATCTGTTTACTTTAGATTTACAATCATCCTTGTGGTGACCAAATTTCTGGCATTTATAACACTGTATAACTTTTGGAATGTATGGCCTAATCTCCTATTCCCAAATTTAATTTTTTTCTGGCATTTCATTTCCCTCAAAGACAATTTTTAACACATTTTGTTTTCACCCCATCCTCTTTTTTACCTTTCCGCATCCCTTCAACATTACTTACTTTATCTGGGTACTGAAGATATTCCTTGATCTCATCTACCTCAACTTCTTTATTGACTGGGCCCAGCACCGCGCCCCCACCCCCTTTTTTTGCTGTATCTGCCAATGGCAATCGACACTTGATTGCACACTTTCTTCCCTTGGTCTAAAATGTTTTAAATCCAGCAGGCCCTGATCTCTTCCATTTCATCAAATACTCCCACATGTCTTTTCTTGTCATTAATTGTATAATGAGTTAGTTTTTTTGTGCCAGTTCTGAGTGATTGAGATATCTTTTCATTTTAATAGGATTTCTTAACAATTTCATACTTCTTCCTTCATCCAAGTCCACAAACTGCACTATAATTCATAATTTGGTTGTTGGCTGTTTGACGATTTATTGGCAGGAGTAGCCATTCTCTTAGATTTCTCAGCTCTCCCTTCTTTACTGCCTCCATTAGGCCTATAGTTGTATTCAATTTCTCCCCCTGAGCTATCTCTCGCTTCTCTTTTCCTCCTCCTACTCTTTTTTGCTTTCCTTTGTTATCCAGTCTCCATCCATATCTGCTCCACTACTTTCACTATCATACTCCTCCAAACTTCGTCTCAGCTGAGACAATTCCATGACAAACTCATAACGTTTTGTAGGCTGTTCTAGGCCTAGGTTTAGCTAGGCTAGCCCAGCGTAAGGAAAGTTGTTTTGTGCCTGTATTCGGTATATAAATATATTTCTTACTTCTGTGGAATAACAGAACAATCTTACTTTATATTGTTGCTGGAGAAGATCCTGGATGCATCGAAAAGGACTCCTGAAATACAGAACCCCTAATTTTGACAGCACTTTAATCATATGTCTGCTCCAAACCGTAGTTCATATCCATAGTAATGTTGTTTCTATATCGTGGTAACAATAACTTCTGGGCAATTGTAGGTTACTCTTCGTATTGGTAGTCGGGATATGGAGGAGTGATATGGTAGTTGCATTTGACAACGTCATCGAGGTCGTGTTCGTGTTTAATGTTGTTGCATGGTAGTGTATAAGTGTGTATGTGTTTTTCTGAAGAGTGTGAGTGATCGAGCTGTTGAGAGAGAGAGAGAAAGAGCGTAAGTGGTGGGTGGATAGTTAGCAATGGTTTGCTTGTTGGGCAATCGCTTTGGGTTGTTTTTTGGCGAGGTTGCGAGTCAGTCTTGGATCATTGTCTGTGCTGGACACTCGTAAGTCGTTTTTGGCAGTACTCTTGGATATTACTAATGGTTAGTTGTGTAGCGTTTCTGGATTGAATTGTTGTTTGATTTGTTGTTGATATCGTATGCTTGGAGTTGTTGTGCCTGTGTTGAATTTATTGTGTTTGTGCATTAGAAGGTTGTTGAGCTTGTGAGTTTCTGTTTGGTTGTATATGAGTTGTTGTAGTTGTGTGTTGTGATTTCTTGTTGTTTGTGAGTGCTTGTATGGGGACTTGTAAGGTTTTTGTTTTGGCGTTGTTGGTGCTCGTCTGTGCAGTGATTTGTCGTGTTGTTGAGTTGTTTTGTGGTTAGAGAACTCAGTTGGTTGTTTTGTATTGTGATTCTCAGCGGCTGTTGTGTCTCGACAACTGTATCCAGCGAACAGCACAGCATCTCGCCCTGAGTGTCTCAAGTCTGAGGTAAGTACATGTGTTTGTGTTTGTGTGTTCTGTGTCTCATTAAGCCGATTGTCCTGTGTAATTATTTTTTTTATAGTAATGTAAAGGGGAAAGTGTGGCTTGGAGAACTTTTTGTCAGCCGTGTTCTATAAAGTAAATGTGGGGATATCTTGCTGCTTTAGTTTCTTGCTTGAGATCCCGCTACAAGGAATTGTCTTTTGAACGGCCCTTCTCATGGACCAAAGCACCGCAATGTTAATGTTGAACTGCGAGCTCTCTATTCTTCTATTTATTATTTGCATGAGATGACTCGAAACCTGAGACTTTCCTGGCCTTGTCTTGCCTTTCTACCTTCACCTACCACAAGCAATTCTGACAGGACCATTGCCCACTCTCAGAGGTTATGGCACATTTTTAACAAAAGTGCAAACATAACTGTATAGGAAACACCTTACTTCTTCTTAAAACAGTAACACAAAATAGTACTATGGAGCAATCCTCAGAAAAAATTCTCCATCACACAATGCACCCATAAATGAGGAAAACTATTTCTTTCTTTTTTTCAAGTTTAATGAAATGAAGTAATGTGTGCCAACAATGAGCTTTCTGGAATATACTCTTTACTAGCAACAGGTCACTCTGGAGTGCCATGACCCACCTCGTGATCCTGCAAGATCCTTGGATCTTGCTCCTTTGGATGTAATTAAGTGGCTGGTGGTCTGTCTGTATTACAAAGTCCACCCCATAAAGGTACAAATGTAATCTCTTAACTACAAATATTGTTACTAGGCATTCTATTGCAGTTGTGCAGTGGTTAATCTCTTTCTTTCTGAGTTTCCAATTACATAAGCATGCCATAAGCAAACTTATGCAAGACTGAATCTCCCAGTCATTTGGTAGATGTATCCGTTCTCGTGTTGAAAGCCTCATTTAAGTCTAGTACTCATAGGATTGGTGCATTTCCTAAAGCTTGATTAAATCCATAAGCAATTAGAAATGTGCCATCAGCAAATTTTTGTATGTAGATGCCTCCCAGTCCTTCATTAGATACACCATTCCTCGTGTCTAAACTCTCACTGAAGTCTGTAACATATCCTATAATATTGGTGCATTTCCTAAAGCTCCTTCAATCTATTAAAAGCTTGTTGTTTAAGCTCCTTCCACTCCACTTAGTTCAGCTGTCCTTTCTTCACTAAGTTGGTCAGTGGCACTTCAAGATTTGCTTAGTTTTTCATAAACTTTCTGCAGTAGCCTGCCAAACCTAGGAATGATAATTGTGTCTTGGTCTTTGGTGGTGATTTTCCTTTATCTTCATCAGTTTTGCATCATCCATGGCTATCTTATTACAGCTGACCGCATGTCCAAGGAATTCCACTTCCCTTACTCTCTGAAGAAGGCATTTGACTCCTTCAATGTGTTCTTCCTGTGATGCTGTATGAGTTAACTTGTCATCCACAAAATGGTCAGTGTTCTTGGTAAATCTAAAGTAGAGCTCCGTCTCTTGTTTGCAGAAGATATATTTTTCAGATGTATTTTTTATTGATTATGCTTAAACTGAACATTAATATTGGTGGCATCAAGCAATTACACCCTTGTTCCCATCTAACAATCTTGGGGGACACCAGTGGGAACCGGGGATTTTGGGTGGAGGGGGCCGGAGCAAGAGAAAAGTGATTTCCAGGGCACTACCTAACCAAACAAACCACCTTACCTAACCTAGGGCGCTGTACCCCTACCTAGGCCTAGCGGGTGGGGGCTTCACCACCCACTGCGACCCCCCTTCACACTTCATGACAATTCCGAAAAATTTGAGCAGCGATTAGGCTAACTGAGAGACAATACTCCAGCATATTTCACACAATAATCAAAATATATACAGGAAATGGCTTACCTTACAGTGGAGGATAGAGTTCAGCAGCAGCTTTCACAAAGGCGTGAAACCTTCGTAAGGGGTCTTGAATATGCAATTTGAAATATGCAATGGCTAAACATCCAACAAAATGTTTTTTACGTCGGCCATATTTTGGGACTAAATTCTTGACATCTCTCCACCGTCTCTCTATCGTATTGGTATGGGCACGAGTTTGTGGATCAACAAAATTTACACTGTGATTGACCTGTAAATGTTTGTAGCCCTCGTTTGTCAGGCAATCGTATGCTTTCCAGCAATCAGAAATGATTGTTGTTCCTGGTTCGATGTACTGTTTAATGACAGCAAGCAAAACCTCAGAGTTTCGTTGTTCAACAGGAACCATAAAGAACTCCCTAGTTTCCCTACAAATTCCCCCAAATACCCACTGACCCTCTATAATTCTGCCCACATTATACTTCCTTTTCCCAAATTTTGATTCATCAATTTCCACAATTTTACCCTCCCCTCCAATTTTATGAGACCGTCTAAATACCCAATTTACTATTACTTCCCTACAAAATGAAGCCCAATCATTGATAGTGGGATCGCTGAGATGAAGCTCAAATCTAGCAAACTTATAAGAAAACCAATCAGATACAAAAATAAAGCAAAATGTTAAATTAGTTTCTATATCCACGTGAGACTTGGAGAACCATGTGTTTTTAAATATTGAGACAAATTACACCTTTTTTTTTTTTTTTTTTTTTTTTTTTTTTTTTTTTTTTTTTTTTTTTTTTTTTTTTTTTACTACATAGGTTTTATTCCACCGAAAGCCTTTTTTGTTCAAGTCAAGACGGCACTTTTCCTTACAAGTCGGCCAAATGTGTTCACTCTTGATTAAACCGTGATTTTGGGCAAAAGTTACGAGCCTTTCTATTTGCCCATAATAATAGTTTGTGAAATCTCTATAATTCACGTAGCAATTTTCACACACTGGGGAAACTTTCCTGGGGAACAAAATCGGAGCTTGTAGACGGTCCTTATTTATGATTGGATATTGTCTATAATGATGTCACTTTTTGGGGAGCTTGTAGACGGTCCTTATTTACGATTGGATATTGTCTATAATGATGTCACTTTTTGGGTGGAGTTTTTTTTGTGACTTCATTCGGAAGGTGTTGTTTCCCCATGACAATTTGAGACTGCGCAGCACACAAACGAACGAACAGGAGTTCATTAAAATAGGTGACACGATAGTTACAACAACATGAAGGACTGTTTTTTTTCTGTAGGTACAAATATTTAAGTTGTTTTCTAGACCGATAGGACTTGCCACCACTAATTTCCGTCTTCCTTAGAACATACTTACTATCTTCTTTCGACCGGAGCTCTTATTAATATTTACCGTGTTCTTAGCTCACCATCCTTTTAAAAGTCACTATTGAGTTCATTAATCCAAATGGCATCATTTTGAACTTGGAACTGTGAAAGCTGTGTTTTGCTTTAAATTCTTCCCTGGGATCTGCCAAAATCTCTTCTTCAGTCCTCCTATGTGAAAATATTTTCATCATATTCTCCATCATAGGCTTAGAGTCTCCCATGGGTTCATTATCAGACTTGTTTATGACGTTCAGTTGACAGAGGTTCATTTAAAACCTGTTTGATCCAGCATCCTTCCTCACCATCACTACTGGAAAGCAATATACAGAAGTTGACCTTTTAATGATTCCCATCTCAAGTATCTCCTTGAGTTCTTCCTAAATCAGTTCCTTAGTAACATATCATAAATGATAAATCTGTTCAGAATAGCTGCTCTGTAGTCACTCCAATAGATATGGTTTTCTCACAATAAAGTCCTACCTGGATTGTTAATAAAGATGTCTTGGTATTGCAGAAGCTGGATGAACATCCAGCATCTGCAATAGCCTCTCCTCCTCCTGCTTGCTCAAGTCACTCATTATGCCTATTCTCCCTTCATTTGTAAGCTTTTTCTTCTTAAGCAGCTGCACTCAGACATCTGTCTCCCTTATTAACACCTCCTGGTGCTGCTGCTTAATTCACTACTCTCATTGTTTTTGTTAAAGATGTTTGCATAGTCTTAAATTCTCCTCTGACATCAACCTTCTAGTTCATACAATTAACCATCTCTTTGACTTTGTACAGCCCTCCCATTACAGCATCAGCCTTCTGTCCCACTTCCTTTTTCAGGTCCTCTTGTCATTGATGTTCGTGGCATCTCTGTGCCACACACTATAGACTCCCTCTGGCTAGTTGATAGGTCTCTTCCAAGCAATTTTTCAGCTCCCACACCTACTCCAGTCCATAATTCCTTGAAAATCTGCATTAATCCTCTAGTGATCAAACAGTGAAAATAAAGCTCAATTACAGTACCTCTTTATAATCAAACAAATAGATATCATTCCCAACCCTTTGGTCTCTCCAAGCACATGTTTTTTCAGCATAGATTTCAGCAAATTGCTGGTCCTTTCGTACAGGTTATACAAAGTATTAGTATTATTGTTATTCTTAAGAAAATGAAACCTATTCATATGGAACAAATCCACAAGGGCAATTCAAGCTTCCTAAGAAGTAAGAGTAGGTAAAGGGAAATACAGATCGAAGAGATCTCCCTTATTAAAAATAAAAAATTAATTAATTAATTAATAGATAAAATATATGAAAAGGCAAGGAGAATAGCGTATGGGTAGCAATGCATTGCATTTTCGCTTGAACTCTTGAAGTTCCAGTTGCATAATATCCTGCAAAGCACTCAAAAGATGGCTCACATCCCTCATCAGTTTAGAGATAAACCGAGCACCTCAGTTTCTGAGCATTTCCTTGGAAAATCCTTCTCTGCTTAAAACCTCAAGAAGTGCCTTTGACTTGGTTTCTGTTTTAAGGAGTGCTATTGTCTCTGGGTACCTTGTGGTAAAGTCTGCTATATCAGGATGTACCGTTGTACACAGGTTTGGCTGGTACACCTCAGTCAGTGAAGTGCACCCTTGCACCCCTTACTTTGCTGTGAGTTCCTGTTTGTAGCCCCTCCCACCACCTGTTTTTTCTAACATTAACATTTTGTTCATAGCGCTTGAGAAAGAGAGAGGGGCAGTTAGTTTAATGATTGTTTATAGCGAGTAATGCGGTTGGGATAACTAAAGGTTTTTGTGTACACTTCAATTTAAATAGGTTAGGACGGAAGCAAAATTCTTGAGTGATTGTTTTTTTAAACTAACAGCAGAAGGGGCACTGGGTAATTTTTTTGATGCCCAGATTTATAATTACTGGATTTACCTATATTATTGAAAATACATCTATTTATTTATCAGTAAATATTAATTTATCTTTGCTTGGTGTATTTGTGAATGATAGGATTGTAAAGACATTCTTTACCCACTGATCACGATCTTGTATCTCATCTTAGAGTGTAAGAACTGTGTCAAGACCTTCGTTACCCTCTAATCACAATCTTGTATTTCATCTAGCTAAGCAGCAAAAATCACATGTATATGTTTGTATGTAGAATTTTCTGGCCTTTCTGCCAATATATAATTCATCAATGTATGTCCATTATGTCCTTTGTTATTACCATTTTATTGACTGCTAACAAACACATATTCTTCTCTATCTGTGGGTGAGTCGCAGGCCCCGGGGTGTTGGGCACTCTATTTCTGTCCACACTGCTATGTATATCGCGTACTCAGGTAATAAATCATAAGTACCCAGTTCTGTTTCATTGAGACCTCACAACTTGTGACCCGAGGAGTGACGGTAAACAGCGGTTTTGGCTTTGCCATTCACGGACGCATTACAGCCGCACTGACCTTCAGAAGCCTCTAATGGAACCATATGGTGACAAACTTTAGGTTTCTGAAAGCTCCTTCCTCGGAAAAGCACACATGCCACTAACGGACTAACTACAGCGTATCTTCCCTGATGCGTTCTGGCATGTTCAAACAGTTTGGCCCTGCCATCTACAATTCACATCGACCGTGTATTCAGAGAGTCATTAACAGAACCACAAGGCGTATAGTTTTGACTTCTGACGAACCCCAAACACCATTTACAGACTAAATATGGGGCTTAATTCGTATTTTGGTGGGAGAGTCAAAATGCCAGACACACAACCCAGAAATCAAACCAAGGATCCACAGATCCTCTGCATCCCCCTCTCTCCTTCGAAAACTGTGATAACTCAGGCGATAAAGCTGCCACCATTCTCACAGCAAAACACCTTATCATGGTTCCTGTGGGCTGATGTACATTTCCGCGTAGCCAAGGTCACGGATGAAGAAATCTAAGCAGATATGACCATGATGACGCTGCTCGAGGAAGTGTTCAATAAAATTACACCCTGGCTAGACGAGCAGCCAGAAAAGATCAAATATGAAGACCTCCGCAAGAAGCTTACTGAGATCTACTCCATGCCCGTCCAAGAGAGAGCCCAATGCACCCTGGACCTGATGAACCAGCCCCTGGGGGACGCATCGCCCAAGGATGCCTGGGATGAACTACGAGGTCTCCTGACGCTGCCAGACCACGACAAATCCGGCAAAAGAAGGTAGATCAGTCTATCACGAAAAATATTCCCGCGGCACCTTCCTCTGGAGGTGAGGGTGCAAATCATGGAGGGAGACACACTTCCATTGGAAAAATCGGTGAACATTGCGCATAAACTCCATGGGGCCACCAAGGCCTCCAAGCATGCTGCAGTACCCACAGCCTGCAGCCTGATAGAAGAGAAGGGCGAGGAGGAGTTGATACATACGCAATATACAGAAAAAAGGCACTGCTGCAGCAGCAGAGGACGTGGACAAATCCAGCCTGATGTCATTTCCACCGACAATTTTGGAAAAACGCCAGAAACTGCAGAGCTCCCTTCCCTGTGCGTGCCCAAAAATTCGCAGAGGCAGCCACCCATAACAGCAGTGGCTGCTAACAACAGGGAATCCCAACCAGTGGGATTCTTCATCCATGACACAATCTCAGAGCACCGAATGCTGTTAGACATGGGTGCCATGCAGTCAGTCTTTCCGCCGTGAAAGAGGACCGCAAACACCCACCCAATGTCATGGCCACACTAGCACCCGCAAACAGAAGCCACATCTGCTGCTGTGAAACCCAGGCCCGAAGAATATCCATTCTGGGTCATAAGTACAAATGGCCCTTTGTCATCACAGACATCAGGTTCCCTCTACTGGGTATCTGGCACAACACAGCCTGCTGGTGGATGTCGGCTGTAAATACCTTCTAGGCACCGGAACCTGCCGCTCCTGCCCACTCGCCACTGGCCCAGGAATGCCCGTTGTATGTGCTGCCATGTTGTTCAAATACAGCGCCCTCCTGCACAATTTCTTAGATTTTTTCAAGCCGGAGCTACACCAGGTGCTAGGAACACATGCCAAGCACGGCATCTACCACCACATCACCACCATGGGCCCACTGACACATGCCAAGTTTTGATGCCTGCTGCCCAAGAAGCTCCAGGATGCTAAACAAGCATTCACAGAAATGGAGAGAATGGGTAGTTGCAAGAAGGTATGAAGCCCATGGGTGGTCCCCTCCACATTGTGAAGAAGCCAGACAGTTCCTGGAGGCCCTGTGGGGACTATCATCAATTCAACATGGTGACAACGGCTGACCATTACCCCCTGCCAAATATGCAGGACCTAACAGGAGCCCTACATAGTGCCAAAATATTTACTAAAATCGATCTATTCAAATCTTATTTTCAGTTGCCAGAACATCCCAACAACATTCTGAAGACTGCCATCATCATGCTGTTTGGAACATACACCTCCTACTCCACCTTCGGCCTCAGGAACGCCGACATACACCTCCTACTCCACCTTCGGCATCAGGAACGCCGGGGCCACATTCCAACAACTGATGGACAGCATCCTGGGGGACCCACCTTTCTGCGTCTGCTATGTGGACAATATCCTGATCTTCTCTAGGTCTCCAGAAAAGCACCTGGGACATGTCCGGACCATGCTGAAACACCTTCAGGAGAACGGGTTGATCATCAGATGCGACAAGTGCTCCTTCAGCGTTGAGAATGTGGACTTCCTGGGACACAAGGTCACCCCGACAGGCATCCGCTCCATGCCCTCCAAGGTAGAGGTGGTGAACAACTTCTCTACACCAAAGATGATCAAATCCCTGCAGGAGTTGCTCGGCATGGTCAACTACTACTGACAATTCATGCTGGACATCGCCTGCATCATGTATCCCCTGACCAAGGTGCTGAAGGGGAAACCGAAGTTGCTGACGTGGGAAACACCCCAGCAGAGGGTACTCTTAGTCTTACCACCAGTGCTAGCAACATCACCTGCATAGCCGTACTGGAGCAGATAATGGATGGGTCCCACCACCTGATCACCATTTTCAGCCGCAAATTGAAGCCACCGGAAGCTCACTGCAGTGCATTTGACTGGGAACTGCTGGCAATCTACCAGGCCATGCAACACTTCAGATACCTCCTAGACAGCAGCCCCTTCACCATCCAGATGAACCACAAGCCGGTGGTACATGCTTTCACGAAGGCTGGGAACGTGTGGTCAGCAAGACAGCTGGGGCACTTGGCTGCTAATATCTGAATTCAGGTGCAACATCAGCCACGTCCCTGGAAAGAAGAACCTGGGAGCCAACACCCTGTCAAGGATTGAAATAAATTCAGTCCATCTGGGCATCAACTACAGCGAAGGAACAAGCCACAGACCCTGAAATGCCAGCATGGCACTCACCGCGCTGAAGTGGAAGGATGTGCAAGTAGGATAGCAGGGATCGACGCTTCTCTGCAACACCAGCACAGCCTGCCCTGCATCACAAAGGAAGCAGGTATTCAACATCACCCACGGCCTCTCCCATCCATCGGGACGTACAACAATGCACCAGATGACCAAGAAGTTCATGTGGCACAGGATTAAAAAGGACGTGCAGAGCTGGGCAAAGAACTGCATACTGTACCAGACAAGCAACATCCCCAGCACAGAAATTCAGGCATTGGAGACTTCCCTCAACCACAAAGACGGTTCAGGCACTTTCACGTGGACATTGTTGGACCTCTGCCCCAATCAGGGGGCGCCAGATACCTCCTAACAGTCATAGACTGGTCTACGAGATGGCTGGAAGCAATACAGTTGGCAGAAGCATCTTCAAGCACCTGCGCAGAAGCCCTGCTATCAAATTGGATAAGCTATTTCGGTGTGCCAGACGACATCACTACAGATAGGGGCTCGGCATTCCTGTCAGATTTCTGGGTCTCCCTGTCATGCCTGATGGAGCCAACACTCCACAGCACGACGGCATATAACCCAGCGGCTAACGGAATGGTGGAAAGGGCTCACTGTTCATTAAAAGCAACACATGGCACGGTGTACCAACGAAAATTGGAAGGTGCAGCTAACCTGGGTCCTGCTAGGACTCCGGACAGCACCAAAAGCAAATGGCGAAGAATCTGCTGCAGAAAAAGTCTACGGAGAAACTGGCAGTACCGGACAAATTCTTCCCCATTCTAACCAGATGACCGAGATACACCCCTCAGAAGACTAAGAGAAATAGTAAAGGAATTCGCGCCCTGCCGGAAGTCTTTCACGGACAGGACACATAACTACACACCAGAAGCCCTAGAATCCTGCACATATGTCTTCCTGAGAGACGACCCCCGCCACCCACCCCTGTCCAGACCATACAGAGGCCCATACCGTGTCATCACAAGAAACTCCAAGGCCTACTTTGTCGACATCCACTGGCGGGAAAACTGGGTATCTGTCGACAGATAAAAGCTAGCTTTCTTAATGGAAAACAATACCTGGGAAGAGATCAGCAGACAAAAACAAGACTTAAGTGAAGGAACCAACATCCCGAGACGTGGTCGAGGCTGTCCAAGGGACCAGACAAAAGATGACATCCTGGCAGGCTTGCCGGACGACCCAACAGTCGAGACCACCCCACAACCTCAAATATCAAGGACTTGGGGACGGCTTCAGATACCAACAAGATATCATGACTTACTGTAAAAATCTTCTATGCATTAAATTATTCATCACTAATCATTAATAATTTGGGGGGGGGCGGTGTTTGTAAAGACCTTCTTTACCCACTGATCTCGATCTTGTATCTCATCTAGATTGTAAAGACCTCTGTCAAGACCTTCATTACCCAATAATCACAATTTTGTATCTCATCTAGCTAAGCAGCAAAAATCACATGTATACACTTGCATGTAGAATTTCCTGGCCTTTCCGTCAATATATAATTCATCAATGTATGTCCATTATGTCCTTTGTTATTACCATTTTATTGACTGCTAAGAAACACACATTCCTCTCTTATCTGTGTGTGAGTCGCAGGCCACGAGGGTCGGGCACTCCGTTTCCGTCCACACACTGCTATGTATATCACGTGCCTAAGTAATAAATCATCTTACGTAATATTCCTGAGTTATTGTATAAAACTCTTTAGTAGTTTTGTTTTTTTTCGGCAGTCTGCTAAGGCTGTCAAGGATCCCCGAGACGACGATGGTGACGAGGCGTTGAAGTGACTGACTTCTCCTGGCCCCCAGCAGGTGGACCCGCCCTCCCTTGACAAAGAAGGCTTCCGAAAAGTGCAGAAAAAGAGGAAGAAAGCTCTGCAAACCATCATTGACTTCCCTGGCCCCTCAACATCAGCACCAAATACGACCTCTAAAATTTATTTCCCATCATTACCGAAGTTCAAAGCAGTCACTACAAAAGGCCAGACATCTTACGCAGTTGTGTTGGCTTTAGAACAGAAACACCCGGAAGCAAATCTTCAGGCCAGGCCCAATCTAAAAGGGGAATTCATCATTTCCCTGAAAGACCAACGTTCTGCTGAGTTGCTGAAACATGATCCCTCATGCCTCCTGATAGATCCTGCTGAGAAAGTAATGAAGGGGATGAATTGTAAAGTCCTCAAATACATTACTATTGAATGTATTTTGCAAGTACCAAACATCGTGACTGCGACAAAATGTACTGCAAAGAAAGAAAAGGAAAAGAAAGAAGAGGAAACCTTGAAGGTGGAAGTCACTTTCAAGGGGAACATACCAGCCTTCATAGACCTTGGGATCCTTGGAAAATACCGCACCGAAGCCTTTATTCCCGAACCTCTTAGGTGTTTTAAGTGCCAGAGGTTTGTTCACCACAAGAGGGAGTGCACTGCCCACCTTGTCTGTGGGATTTTTAGCTAGCATCATGAGACAAAAGTATGCCTTGAGAAGTTTAAGGCAAAGGGCCACGCGGTAGCCCGAGCCCAAACTACAGTCGTGGTTCAAGGTATTTCCTGTCATTGCAGCCAAGAAGCCAAGAAGACCTCCAAGCAAACCTAGAATTGACCCAAGGATGAATCTGCCTCCTTCACCTCAACCTCCTCAATCCTGGCATTATATTCCCAACCCTTCATCCTTTCATTACCTCCACGTTCCTGCTCCCCAACCTCCTCCAACCCCTAAAAACATCCCTCAGACTCATAAGGTTATTCCCACGACCCCTGAAGGTATTTCCCTGACCAAGTTCATTCCCCCCACACCTCCAGTAGTTCCTGTTTTGTGAGTCTAAACAAGAACCCAGACCAAAGAATTGCCAGCAGAAGACATGCAAACCAAAACACAGACATTTGCTCCTGTTTTGTGTGTTGAAGCAGGAACTCAAGCAGAAGAGGTGCCAGTCCCACGGAAGGACATTAAAACCCAGACTTATCAACGTCATTTGAGTGCTGATGGATATACTCAAATGGACAAATTTCTCATCAGAGAGTTCAAGGTAAGTAAGTTTCTGCTCACCTACGAAGAACTTTATTCATTTATATATAGAGCTGCCTACTGTCCTTTTGGACAGGAAGAGTGTAGGAAACAAAAGGAAACCCATGTGTCACTAGTGCTTTATTACACGTCCAGTCTATACAGAGGCGTGACTACAAGTAAGTTTCAGACACGCGGGCTACATTGGCGCCAATCGCGCCGCCCTCTCGGCAACAGACATTACACAAGTTCAACCATCCTACATCCCCCCCCCCTAAGATTATGGCACAGCAGAATAGCATAATATTAATGTAAATAATCAGTGATGGCAATAAGCAAATATGTATTAAATACATATATATATACACAAAGAAATTTGCAAGAAAAAAAATTTATAGGAAAAATGCAATGGTTAATGCACAGGTATCACGGCATAAATTGACATGCATGGCAGCAACATGAATATGCATAAAAATATGTCTGCAAAAATTAATTGTAGCCAGTTCGGCTGATCAAAAATAGAAGACAAGAAAAGCACGGGGGACAATGTCTTATAAGACAATTTTACAGTGGCATGAGCATGGGTTAACACTCAACATCACCCATGACATACTCGTCCATCCATGAGGGTTGTACTGTCCGCCTTTTTGGACAAGGTGAAGCGGGGTCTGGGCGTGGGGAAGTGGCTGACAACGTTGGGGGCTGACGTTTTATCACTTTCAGGTGCTTCCTGTTTCTGAGTGACACTCGACCACTTCCATCCAGCCTAATGAGATACTGTCGGTGGCCCTTGGACTCCACTACCAACCCAGATCGGTCCCAGGTTTTGGATACAGGATACTGCACTCTTACCCTGCAGGCTACAACAAGGGGTAGAAGCTCCTTGGTCCCAGCAAGTGGTTGGGTCTCCTTTTGGGACTCTGCCATTTGTAGTTCCCTCTTCTGGATGATCTCATCCCAGTGTCTCTCCACCTTGTAATGCTGTCTGGGCGTTGGCACTCCATCTCTGAGCTGCCTACCGATGGCAAGCTGTGCTGGTGACTTGTCGAACCCCTTAGGAGGGGTGTTGAGGTACTGAAGAAATGCCAGAGATGCCTTGTTGCAATCGAGGCTGCCTCCTTTGCCTATATTTGCCCTGATGATCCTCTTGGCAGTCTTGACCGCTGCTTCAGCCCTTCCATTGGACTGGGGCTAATGGGCTGACGAAAGGCGTACAGTAACCCCCCATTTTCTGAAGAATGATGTGGTGTCTTTGCTACTGAGGTTTGTGCCCCCATCTGTCGAGATTAGCTCTGGTGCTCCCCATCTTGTGAAGTACGTCCTCAACACTGATATGATTCTTGATGATGTTGTACCATGTGGAAAGTGTGCAACTTCCAGCCACCCGGTGAGCCTGTCTGCATAGGCCATGTACATATGGCCCTCCAACTGTAGCATGTCCACCACCGTTGATTGGAATGGGTATTCTGGGGGTGCTGTGAGTACTAATGGTTCAGCAGGTTGTGATGGAGCATGTATATCACGAGAGGCACATCCATCCCTGTGGCTCTGCAGGTCACCTTCCATGCCTGGCCAGTAAACTGATTGCCTAGCCCTGCGGAGCATGGAGTCCACCCCCTGATGTCCTGCGTGAAGGCCTGTGATGACTTTAGGGCGAAGTTCCTCTGGGATGAGCAGACGTGGGCATCCTTCCTCATAAGTGTAGACTATCAGGTCTACCATAGATAACCTGTCCCTAACTGCATAGAACTGACGTAGGCAGGCCTTCAGAGCTCTATCACCCAGGAGCTTGACCAGCGGGCGGTGGTCAGTCATGATCAATAAGTTGGGGCAGCCCAACAGGAGTAGCCTGGCCTTCTTGAGACACCACATGACAGCTAAGGCCTCTCCTTCAACAGCAGCATACCCAGCTTCAGCTTGTGACAAGTGACGGCTCCCACATAGGGCAATACGCCAACCACCCTTGCATCAGAATGGGACATCAGCTGAGGTACAAGCACAGTACTGCTGCAGAATAACAAACCCGATCCCATCTCTGCTCAAATCTGTTAGGGCTACCATAGGTCGGGTCTTGTCATAGTATACCAGCCCATTTTGGCCAGCTTGCATATGGCCTCCTGTGCTTGGTGGAATCTCTCTTGTAGGTTGTTATCCCAGTAGACATTCTTGCTTGCAGACTTCTTCAGGAGGTCTCTGAAGGGTTCCATTAGCGGGGCGGTGGCAAGGAAGGGTGCCAACTGGTTGACAAAGCCAAACCATGACCTGATGTCAGTGACCGAGGGGTTTTCAGACATAGGGAATCTCCGTATGGCAGCTAGACTCTCCTCTGTGGGCCTATAGGAATCCCATCCCAGCTGGAATCCGACGAAGCTCACTTCTCTTCGGCAGAAGCTGAATTTCTCTGGCTTGAGGGTTATTCCCTTTTTGGCACATGTGTCCAAGAAATTGTGTGTGTGCCAGAAGGCCTCTTTGACGCTGTTGTCATATAGAAGAGTATCATCCACACACTTGTGTTTTTGGGGAATGTCCTTGATGGCGTCATCAAACCTCTTGGTGTAGGCATCTGAAGCTGAACAGTGTCCCATGGGTGTTCTTCTGTACTGATAATGCCCCCAGGGAGTGATAAAGGTTGTGAGTTTGCAGCTTTCTTCATCTAACTCCACCTGGTGGAAACCCCAGTGCGCACCTGCCACCGTCTTACAGGAATGTAAGGGTACCCCTGAAATCATGTCGAAAGGAGCAGGGGTGTGATGTGTCTCTCTCTCCAGCAGGAGGCATTGAGGCGTTGAAAGTCCACGGTGCGGCGGGGCTGACCTGACTTCTTGGTAACAATGACCATCCTCGCACACCATTCTGTTGCTTCACCATTGGTACCTCCTTGATGATGCCTTTCTTGATGTCCTGGTCCAACTGCATCTTCACTTCTGATTCCCAATGCTTTGGCACAGATGCTGGGGTGTGGCATACATAGGGGGTTGCCCCTGGCATTAGATGAATATGGTGCGGCTTACCCTCCATGACAGGGAGGGGCTCCCTTTCTGTATTGAATGTCGATGACGAAAAATGGCAGAAGAGCCACTGCTCCAACTTCGGGACGTTCTCCTCCACTGGTGGGAAGGGTATGGATGAGGGCTTAGGCAAGGACTGCTCAATGGGGGTGAGTACCTCATGCTCCAGTGTGAGGCTTGCTGACACCGGTAAGTGGTGGGGAAAGGACTGGGGCACGAGGCCAAGGTCCTTGCAAGTAGCCAATGAAAGAAAGAATGACCTCGCAGACTTGATGAAGTACACTTCTTGGATGGTTGTCCTGTTACCATATTGAACGCAAAGGGGGGCAGTTCCCATACACTCCAATCTAATGTTGGCAACGTCACGTAGGGCCCCGTAGTGTCGTGAAAGGGTAGGCCTTTAAACGAGGGTCGACAGCAGGGTGGGTCCTGCAACACACACTTGGGCCCCAGTGTCTACCACAGCCTGTACAGGGCTGTGACCCTTAGGCCTAGGGCTATGCACTGATGAAGACACTACCACTTTTATAATAGGCTGCATACTGGGTTGTACCCCAGCAGTGACTGCCTCCAGTGTTACTAATGAAGCAGGGACATCATTCACCATCTTCTTCTTGCCTCTACAAAACCGTTTCAAGTGGCCAATTTTTTGGCAGCCATGACAAACACTATTTCTCGCTGGGCACAACACCTTTCTGGGCTCGTGCTGCACTCCGCAGTTCCCACACACACGAGCACTGATGGGAACCGATGCCCTCTCATTACTCTTCATTGCTGCACACTCGGGGAGGCTGGGGTCTGTCTCCACATCGGCCGCACGTGGCTCTTGATGCCATGTGTCGTGCTGGGGCATGGATGCATCTTTGCGGGCTGCTTCGTATGTTGCACACACTGCCCTTAGAGCATCTACACTACAAACAGAATCACATGACCTGTAAAGGTCTCTTTACAATATCTCATCCCTTAGACCCACCATAAGCTTTCTAATGAGCATATATTCAGACAAATCTCAATGACACCTAAGGCACTGGAAGCCACAGTCCATGGCCTTTTGAGAGCACTTTGCGAGACACGTTATCCCACTGTAAATCACTATACCTGGCATCCAGCGTACGTTGCAACTCTGGGGTGCTATGAAGCCTGATGTGTTGAACTGCATCCGCTGGTTGAAGCTTATGTAGCCTAAGCCAATGTGTCATGGACCGTTTCCAAGTCCTGTAGGAGGCTGATGACATTTCCAAAGCACACTTCTCTGGTAGGGCCGGGGCCCTGGGGCCGTTCTGTAGATGCGAACCACTCGCCATTGTAGCCAAACGGTCGTTAAGGGCTTGCAATGCATCTTGACCCTCGGCAACCACGGGTTGCAGAGCTGGTGATCTTGACACCACTCCGACGGGAGTACGTGGGCACCCCTGGAGGATCGTCATGGCCCCCATGCCGTGAAAGATGGTCTCCCTGGTGTTGACATGATTATTCTTTGTATCCTACTCACTGCGCCATGTAGGAAACAGAAGGAAACCCATGTGTCACTAGAGTGCTTTATTAAACGTCCAGTCTATACAGAGGTGTGACTGCAAGTAAGTTCCAGACACCCGGGCTACATTGGCGCCAATCGCGCCGCCCTCTCGGCAACAGACGTTACACAAGTTCAACCATCCTACAAAGAGCAAACGATATCTGCACTCTGCCAAGAAGTCCAAGATATAGAGATTAGTATCCCAGACGATTTCCTCTCACCGATGTATACCGTTACAGAACCGGAACCAATGGTAATTAGTTTTTAACTAATTGGTTGGCAACTATCCACTTTTTTTTATTACTAAACAACCTTCCTTTCCCTTCCATATTCAGCCGCCTCACGTCTAATGACCGAATTTTTAAGCTGTCACTCAAACTACCGCTTAAGCTGTTACTAACTTCTGTTTCACTGTTTCTAAAACTGATAAATTTTTGTTTTCTCTCATTGATCTCTACTACTAACGATCGGTGCTTTTTTTTTTTAAATCTTCGAGTAATGAAAAATGGCGCTTAACTCCATAGAGTTTTGCTTTTTTCCGTTTGTAACCTTGCCTGTTCACCTTTCATTTCACTTTTACAACCATACCATCTCGCCTGCATATTCCATTGATATCATAATACAGGCTCACCTCATATCTTTAAAACTCACCTTTCCACCTGTAAAATATTCAATATGACCTACTGCCTGTTCTATGAGCAAGAGCCCGTGCTGGTATAAGGCCAGCTTAATCTCCAACGACAAGAAGTAATCATCAGTACCCATTTCTGTTTCATTGAGACCTCACAGAATCAGTTTATTATTTTTATTTTGAATATTGTGTGATAGTTTAGTTAGTTATGAGTGGTGTTAAGTGTTTTTTTATTTACTTGCAGAACTGCGATTCGTCCTATTACATCCTCTGGTTGAGTGAAACTTCTTTTCCCTTCTTCTGTTATGAATGCCAATTGCATGATGACGACCCTACTTGAATCAAAAACTTAAAATAGACTGCTCTTAGAGGATAGTAATTGATTGTTGAGGACTAGGCTTGGGAAAGAATTTTATCCACTTTTGATGATGATGATAATGACCCCGAACGAGTAAGGTTCTCGGGATTTGATTGCTTCGTCAGATTGACAGAAGTTACCGTTTGCCCACAAAGCTGTGGCTACACTGCCCGTCTATACTTTTCAGTGTAGTGTGTAGGGCAACAGTGTCCTATTATTTTCAAGTTAATTGTTATATTTAGGTTGTGGGTATTTTTCATGTTGTGTGCTTTGGTTTGAAGTCGGTATTGTGGTGTTTAAATGTTTGTTTTAGTTTTAGTGGATATAGTTTTTAGGATTATGTTTTGTTTAATTGTCATTTCTGTATGAGGGTCCAGTTACCGATAACGTAAGGGGAAAGTCTGTGTTGTAGTGATTTTTGTAAGTAAGAAAAATTCAAGCTTCTGGGACTTTTTTAATTTTAATTTTTTTATTTATTTTTCTCCATCACACCACACCTACATTATCTGTTTGGTTATGGGTTTTTTCGATTCAGTGGATAATCGATGTTGGTAGTATGAATGTAATACCAACGAATATGAAATAGCTAATGTCACATATATAAGCAGGTTAGGGATAATTACATTTGGTTTATGTCTATTACAATTATAATCATAATTACCTGGCCTGTTATCGAATTGTAATTACAACTTCAACTACAAGATGGGGAACAATACCAAATACAATCATTAGTATAATTTCACAATTTTAATATTTCAACATTGTAATTACAGCTACAAATACATATATAAAATTTATTGCTCAATTACATTTCGCACACCTATTTCCTTGAAAAAAAAAGCAAAATGCAGATAGCTGCAAAGACTTTATACTTGAGTTTGGTGTCCTTTTTTACAATCAATTACTGCAACAGTTGTAAGTTGTAATTATAATACCTTTAGTACAGATACAAAACAAACATATTTAAAGTATTTTAGAACTCCTGCAGAAATTATCTTTAACATCCTATGATTTGCCTAAGTAAATTGTTAGTATGTTTACTGTGTTGAAAATTATAATGCTTATAATAAAATAAAACTAAAATACGAAACTCAAATATTGGAAAAGCTTATCTAAAAAACTTTTTCACAAAAAAAAAAAGAAAATGGAATCCATAATTGTTCATAATTGGTAGCTGACTTGTTAAGATTCCTTATAACTAATTGGGTAGCGACTCAAAACACTTCTCTATTAAGACGAGCTCTCGAAAAGTAAGAGGACTGCTCTAGCATAACAATTTCAAATAAAGTTACTTTATTATTTGAACTTTTCAATTGCAATTACAATTACCACTAAGTATAAAGAACAAATGTAATTACAAACTTGTAATTAAAAAAATTTCAAATAAATTACAATTACTCCAAGCTTGAATAAAAGGTAAGTGTTTATTTGTAATTGGTAAAGCTCTCTTAGATATATCAAACTTAGGTTAGAGAATTCGTGAACCTGTTATCGAGCTCATTTTATGAAGCTCTGCTCAGAGAGTCATTCAGTTCTCAATATAATTTTATCAACAGGAACAGTAATTAAGTGAGTATATTAAATTTAACAGTAGTATCTTTAATTCATACCACAATGATTATGTTCCCTAATGGCTAATCCTACAATCAAGGAATGATATATGAAGCAAGGTATTGTCTTACTCGGCTCGAAACAAAGTCTGAATCCCAATGGAGGTTAGGTCATCAGCAGGATTTTTAACCCTGAATACCCGAGGCATATTTCAAAAAACGTTTTTTTCCCATTAATTATCGCCCATGTCATATCTGGGTGTGATCGACTCACAGACTCTACAGGCTGCGACTGTGCTCAGACCTACCAACATCTGCCTCAATTGCTTACCCCTTTTCTGAGAATCGCTCGGGTAGAGGTCGACCCACACGCACCTTTAAGAGGTAGGTGATCGAAAATCAAAGTTATTACATAACAATTACTCAATGAACAGTGTGCATAGTCATGCGTCTTTGTTGTGTTGGAAGGTCTGGCTGGATGGTGTACCTACGCCATGCATGACCTGTGGAGTGGCTGAGATGCCATATATCACTATATGGTCCATTTTCCTTCGAGTGCACTTTTTTTTTTTTTTTTTTTTTTTTTTTTTTTTTTTTTTTTTTTTTTTTTTTTTTTTTTTTTTTTTTTTTTTTTTTTTTGCAAAAAGCAAAGTCTTTAGGTAAACCTCACATATTGAGCAGTATTCATTCTAATGGTGTTATGTAATGTTAGAATATGTCGGTGGATGATGTATCTCTCTCTCTCTCTCTCTTCTCTCTATCTAACTATCTCTATCTATCTATCTATCTATCTATATATATCATTCTGTTCGACTTATCATAATCTTTCAATAAGTCAATACAAGTCTTGAGAAATCCATTTTTCTATATGGTGACTTTGAATCTATTTGAAATAGAGAGACCATAATTATGACTATCACTTAACCATTAAAGTTAGTCAAAAAAGATTGTGTGTCACACCCCACTTTTCTTTCTCCAGACACAAGTAATTGTCACTTCAAAGGTTAACTTTTCCAAAGTTCTCTCTTACGTTACCTTGTCCGACAGACCTGCAACACCTCTTCCAGGCGTGTTCCACACACTGCCAAACACAATCAGTGAGTCCCCCCTTTGCACTTATTCTCCAGAATAAATGTCATTTTCTGTTCGTTACGAACACACACACACGCCTAAATCTCGTGAACTTTGAGGCGTCATTGACCACAAAGTGCATTGGTAAGATATCCTGTCTGTGTTTCATTTCTGCATCTTTGAGGAGTCCAGCCTTTTAGCGCCTCAGTGGCATGGCTGGTTTGGTGTTTGCTTCTCACCTCGGTGGTCACGGGTTCGATTCTCGGCCATTCCATTGAGGAGTGAGAGATGTGTATTTCTGGTGATAGAAGTTCACTCTCGATGTGGTTTGGAAGTCACGTAAAGCCGTTGGTCCCATTGCTGAATAACCACTGGTTCCATGCAATGTAAAAACACCAAATAAACAAACAAACAATCCAGCCTTTTGCACTTGTCTCTAACCGGGAAGAGCTAATGTTGA
This sequence comes from Macrobrachium nipponense, assembly GCF_015104395.2. NCBI lineage: Eukaryota > Metazoa > Arthropoda > Malacostraca > Decapoda > Palaemonidae > Macrobrachium > Macrobrachium nipponense. The sequence continues at coordinate 49,222,740 of NC_087207.1, forward strand.
CAACTCACTACTATGCCTTTAAGATATATATATATATATATAATATATATATATATATATATATATATATATATATATATATATATATATATATAATCAATTAACTCTGACTCAAAAGAAATGTTATACTGTCATATTCCTTCAAATTCATATTTAAGGGGGGCCGGCCAGCTAATGCCATTCTTTAAGGACAGGACTTTGATATTCATGCCACTTAATAAGGTGACTTGGGACATCTCCAAACCTATGATTTTTGCCTCTGACCTTCGGTTTTGTGACGCCAGGGCGATTTATCCCGAAAATAACCATTTTTCAAATTCTATCTCATCCCTTGATATTTAATATTAAGACCTGGGATTACTACCATATATAGACCTGATGTAGACCTCCAATCAAATGAGTTTTTTTTTTTTTCTAAGTCATTTTTTTGCTAGATATGAATTTTTCATTATGGTAAAAAAATAAACCCTATAAATTAGAAAAAACAAAATTTATAAAAAAAAAAAAAAAGACAAAACAAAAATTGGAAAAAAGGGCTTCCTTTGATTGTTCTATAACGTCTTTCTGAGTTATATACCAAATTCCAATATTATAGCTTTAAAACTAAGTGAGAAGATAGATTTTGAAGGTCAATAACTATAGTTTTGAGATACGGGCGTTCAAAGTTTTTCTTTGTATTTTTATAATGACAATGTTAATAAGTAATGATTATTATGAATGTATATTTCTTTTTTGTGTATTAATAAACCAAAACTATTTTATTTATCATAATTTAATCATAAATTATGATCCATATGGTCATATATTGTAGCTTGGGGCACTGCGTCAGACAAGACGGGGCACTCCTTCCTACGCAACTCTCTCTCTCTCCTTCACTAACTCGGCTTATTACAGCGAATTTTCTTCTTCTGTATGTTAGCTAGATGTTTTCCTAGTATTTTCCATTTTGGCATGATGAAATTCTTGCCGAAACAAAACTAAACAAACGTAAATGCAAGAGAATGTCAAGAGGTGAAATTCGAAGTTGTAATCTCTTTTTACAAAGACAATGTTAATAAATCATGATTATAAAGAATTTCATATTCCTTTTTGGGTATTAATAAACCAAAACTATGTTATTTATCATAAATTAAGATCCATTTGCTCAAAGAGCGTAGCCTGGGGGACAGTGTGACGTGTGCTTCAGGCAAGACGGGGGCGTTTACTTACTACACAACCCTCCCTCTCTCTCTCTTCACTAACTACGCTAATATCGCATATATTATGATATTCTGTAATCATGTTAGAGCGAATTTTCTTCGTCTTTATGTTAGCGAGATGTTTTCCTAGTCTTTTCCTCATTGGCATGATGAAATTCTTGCCGAAACATAGATAAGCATATGTAAAAGCAAGCGAATGTCAGAGGTGAACTCGAACGTGTAGACTACTTGAAGTCTGTCCTCACACTGATCTTGGTTGAACTTGATAGTTGATACTCCCCTCTGCGGCCCACGGAATCTCTACAGATACCATTTCTCATAATTTCTTTGACAATAATCATCAAAATTTACGATATCAGAAGAAATATTGCATTTTTTTGTACGGATGAATGTTTTAGGCTTATTGAGTTATGTTTACTAATTACCCTGTAACTACGAAAGTAAGAGGAATTTTGACGAAATATTTCGTATATGTATTCTCAATTGCCATATGAAGCTCCATGAATTTTTTCATGACTTTGCATTTTTCGCCCTATACCCCCCTATATAGGGGTTCTGGCCGGCCCCCTTAAATAAGTACCACCTCTTATCTCATTCTGTCTGACTAATCATGATCTTTCAGTAAGTCAATACAAGTCTAGAGAAATCCATATTTCTGTATGGTGACTTCAAATCCATTTGAAATAAAGAGACCATAATTATGACATCACTTAACCATTATATATATCTTACCAATACACTTTGTGGTCAATGATGCCTCGAAGATCACAAGTTTCAGGCATGAAGCACGCATGTTCATTGTGTGCCAAACGGGGTATGTGAGTGTATTCGTAACGAACAGAAAAGGAAATTTATTCTGGAGAATAAGTGCTAAGGGGGGACTCACTGATTGTGTTTGACAGTGTGTGGAACACGCCTGGAAAGAGGTGTTGCAGGTCTGTCGGACAAGGTAACGTAAGAAAGAACTTTGGAAAAGTTAACCTTTGAAGTGACAATTATTTGTGCCTGGAGAAAGAAAAGTTGTGTGTGGTACACATTCTTTTTTGACTAAATTTAATGGTTAAGTGATGTCATAATTATGGTCTCTTTATTTCAGATGGATTCAAAGTCACCATATAGAAAAATGGATTTCTCAAGACTTGTATTGACTTATTGAAAGATTATGATTAGTCAGACAGAATGAGATAAGAAGTGGTACTTACTTAAATATGAATCTGAGAGGAATATGACAGCTTAACATTTCTTTTGAGTCAGAGTTAATTTATTTTATTCCATTTTAATGTTAGCTAATTTTGGGAAATAAAAACTATATTTTTGTAATTACGGGAGTTTATTTTTGCCTAGCTTGGACTTTCAGCCAACTCCCAAGAGTGATATGCAACGGGATAAGGGTAGGTTAAGTTGCCGGTTAGTTGTTTGTTTCATTTTGTTTAAACAAGTGTCATTTGACCTCAAAGATCCCTAATAGGTTTGGTGGCAGTGGTTGAAAGGTAAATAAATGCCTATAGGTAGCGCCTCCGAAGAGACTATATAGGTTAGGCATATTTTGGGGAGAGTGATTATAATTATCTTTTGGGCAACGGACTCTTTTGCTGATTTAAGGAGATTTAGAAGCAAGGCACAAGGTACCTAATGTGGATAGTCTTCTTAGCTGTGGTTTATTGTAAAGACGTGTTCCTGTGTTTGGGAGGGGGTAAAGTGAATTTATATCGTAATGGGAATTGATTACGCGCGGTTGCAAGTGTAGTCGCATACCGACTTCGGTTCTATGAAGATGTAAGTGTATAAGTTTGTTTTCTTTTTTCTCTCTTTTTATTGGCGTTAATTTACTCAAAAGTGTGTTTTATTTTGATGTCCCTCAAGATTCGGTGGACATTAGGTTTTGTGGTTTTATGATACATTAGAAAAGTATTGTAAGTTTCATTTTTGTGCTTGGCATGAGAGACAGAGTGAGAGAGAGGCAGCCGAGTGGACAGACGCTGATACAGCGAATTAAGGGTTCGACATAACGTTTTCTTTCCCAAACTATCTTCTTCCCATTTTTTGTATACCGGCATGACCTTGTGCCAGTTAAATCAGCTGATTAACCTTTAACCTGAGAAGCTGTGAGTTCATATAGCGGTTTATCGAGGTGGTGCATGTTTATTTTATCTTTTATTGGTGGATGATGTATTATTAATTTCTGGGTTGGGGTTTGTGTGTGCATAAACATATCAATGTTACTGAGGTCGGGGCAGATCCTGAAGTATAAGAGTTTTCATAAAGAAAGCAGAATGGCTGATACAAGTGGAAACCAGACTCTGGTACACAAAATAAGTATAAGTCCGGGGTTCAGCCTGTTCTGTGGTATTGTAGTCATCTTCCATGCTTCGGATGAGAAAATCTAATGCCTCGAACAGTTCGTCTGAGATACTCAACAATCTTTTGATACACTAGATCCTGGGATAGTTTTTAGTTAATGAGTCTCAACAGCACATCTTGATCCAGGGCCGTTTCAAGCTGTAGGCGGACTAGGCGATTGCCTAGGGCTCCCAAGCCACCAGGGGACCCTGGGTAGCTTTGAAAATTTCAATTTCCCAAGCCAACTGGGGTCCCCCCGATGAAAAGCTGAAATTTCCCTTTACTTGCTAAATTTGATCCTGTCATGAAGCAGCACATTGAGTGTGTTGAGAGTGGACAGTTGAGTCATTCCAGCTATCTTGGAAATATCATCCAAAATAAACTTATTGCCTCAATCAGTGGGAAAATGATGAACACAGTGGTGACTGAGATTAAACAGTCCAAATATTATTCAGTCATTTTGGACTGTACTCCCGATGTAAGTCACCAAGAACAAATGTTAGTCATCATAAGGACTGTTAAAATGGATAAAGTACTAGAAATCAAGGAACATTTTATGAGATTTCTTGTAGCTTCTGAAACAACAGGTCTTGGTTTGTCATCATCGATTTTGAGGAAACTAATGGAGCTGAATATTCCCTTTAATGATTGCAAAGGACAATCATATGATAATGGTGCCAACATGAAAGGGAGCAACAAAGGAGTTCCATCCAGACTTGAGAAGAACCCTCGTGCACTTTATGTTCCATGTGGGGCACATTCCCTAAACATGGTGGTATCTTATGCAAAACAGCTTCAACAGATGCCCTCAGCTATTTCAGCAATGTACAGAAAAGATGGGCAATCCTAAGGGAACATGTCACTGTTGCACTCAAGACTTGGAGTGACAAGGTGGGAGAGCCATATTAACAGCATAGAGCAGTGATTCCCAACCTTCATACCTTTAAGGAACCCTTGAAATATTTCATATCCTAGGGAACCTTTATCTACAGGCACTCTATGTATGTAAGTATGTAGTATGTATGTATATATATAAATCAAACTATATCTACCACTGCTATTCAAGCTGTGTAATGTATGTAAGTATGTATGTATGTATATATATAAATCAAACAATATCTACCACTGCTATTCGAGCTGTGTAAATTCAGATCAGCATCATTTGCAATGCATAATTATTTCAAGACTTGTGGAACCCCTGATGATGGCATGAGGAACCCCAGGGTTCCACAGAACCCTGGTTGGGAATCGCTGGCAGAGAGCCTGTGCGGTACCAGGCCCCTAATATAAGGAAAGCTTTGCTGTAGATCTGGGAAGTGACGGATCCTCTGACCAAGATTGAAGTCCAAAGTTTGGCAGAAGAGGTGAGGTCATACCGATCTAACATTTGCACAGTTGTATGGTATGACATTCTACACCACGTGAACCATGTCAGCACCCCTACAGTCTCCCAAAAGGCAGCTTGATGTGGCAGTTGACCGCCTCACTAAAGCAAAAGCATCTCTGACTAAAGAACTGGCTTTGCTTCAGCTCAGACATGTGTGAGGAAAGGAATGTAGAGGTTGTACTCAAAGAGAAACGCTTAAAAAGCACAAAAAAGCATCTTGCTTATGAAGCCCTGGGTGAGCACATTGCAGATGCCATAAAGAGGCTAAAAGCAATGTTCTTTAATGTTGTTGACAAAGCCATTGAATCCTTGAACTGATAGGTTTGAAACACTGAGTGAAGTGAGAGACAGATTTGGAGTGCTGTTCAGTTTCCTAAAACTGAATTATTAGGCATTGAGCAACCAGTGTGACAACCTCTGCATGACATTCAGCACTGGAAGTGAAAGAGACATTGATGGAAAGGAATTGGCTGTGGAGGTCAAAAACTTGCTAAGCTTATCCTCAGATGGCATGACTGCTCTTGAGCTCCTCACCTTTATCTTTATCCACAAAAAAACATTTGGAGTGACTATCCCAATCTGTGGGTTGCCCTGAGGATCGCCTGCACTCTGCCTGTGACTATGGTGGCCTCAGCAGAGAGGAGCTTCTCAAAGCTGAAGCTCATCAAGACCTATCTAAGATCTTCCATGGGACAGGATTGACTCACTGATATTGAAATAATCCTTATCAACCATGAGGTTGGCAAGCAGGTGTCATATGAGGACATCATTCATAAGTTTGCGAGTAAAAAAGCCAGGAAGCGGACATTGTTACTGTGAATACATTGTTCCTGTGAATAATGTGAGTTATTAGACATTTTTCTGCTAAGTGTGACTGTGATGTTAATTAAGCATTATTTTAAGTGTCGGGTTTTTTATTATCTTTGCACTTTGAAATAAATGTGAAATAAAGAAATGTCAAGTGTATTAGTTTCTTTCATCTTAGTAGACCAACTAAATGGCTAGGAATCGCTTCATCACAGTTTGACAGAACCTTCGGGGATAAACAAAGTACCTATCTACCTATCTATCTAGGGTCCTCCAAACAGCATCTTGCCTAGGGCCCCCACAAAGCTAGAAACGGCCCTGATATAATGATATGAGGTACAACGCGGACAATAAAACTACAAAAAGCGTTGTCCTTACAACCGCACCACAGAACAGACACTACATGCATGCTAGAAAATAGCAAAAATCAGATAAAATAATGTAAGAGGGTCATTCTCGAATAGGTGTGTCTTTCACCCTTATTTTGACATGCAGTAGACACGTACACATTCTTACAAAATAGTACATAGGCATGCAAATATATTTGGTTTTCGCATGAATGTGTGGACTTATAGTGGACTGTATTATATGCTTAACGTTGTTACTTGGTCAAAAACCGCTAAAAGCCTTGCGTAACAACTCCACAAAACTCCCTTTGCGGTTTCTAAATTACGGGTAGATATCTCTCAACCCAATTCATTATTAACGAGGATAACACACCAATATCATTAATGAATAGTAGCACAGTTAAGTACTTTCACTTACTGAGCAGTCCTTGTAGACATGAACTCAGATCATAAATCGCTACACGAGATACGACGAGAGGTACGCGCCTCTCTCTCTCTCTCGTTATCTCTTCTCTCATTCTCTCCCTCTCGTCTCTCTTCATCTCTCTCTCTCTCTCCCTCCTCTCTCTCTCTCTCTCTCTCTCTCTCTCTCTCTAAATGTTACGAGTACTCACGGGTTGATTTTCAGACCTTAGAGGACCGCTGTGTTATCTCTTTTCTAAAAGTTATTTGCTTAACCTTAAAGTATGAACACAATAAAGGTTTATCAGATCAATTTAAATTCACCATCCACAAAACTGAAACATAGGAAAAATGGAATAAAATCGAAGGATATTGAAACGCATTTGATAAATGGAAAGTTAAAATTAATTTAATAACTAAAAGTTAAACATATCAAAGAATAATAACATAGAAGTGACAAATGAAATTAATCACTCAAGGGGAATTGTAAATCAATGGCACTCAAATGAAACAAATTACGACAAAATTCAAAGAATCAGGGCAATCGCCCTTTCTAAATCCACACACACATCACTACACAACACTAGATAACAGGTCACCTCAAAAGTTGAGCCAATAAGTTGTTCGTTCCGTCCTGCATTCGGGTTTTGTTGGGGAAAAAGAGACAAGTTATATAATTACCACGATTGCAGAACTGACTTACAAGGTTTTCATGAACATAAAAAACTTTACAATAATTATCAAGTTCGTTGTCAAAAATAAATTCCAAATATAATAGTGTGCAACTTCAACATATTTATCAAATGTAGTGAATTAATTGGTGGTGTGTGTCAATACAATTTTGGGCGGTATCATGCCCATGCAGTGTACTACGCACATACGCATAGCTGTTGCCTTTGTATAATAAGGCGCCCTGTGAGGTTATTTAGACCTGCGATAATTTTACACTAAGGTCGGTTTGTTATGACTTCTCCATACTCATTGGAGTGTCTTGGATTTCGATGATAACTTACGAAGTCAGTATCTTCTTTGGTTATGACGATGGAGATGTTTCAAACTCATGATGATAATTTCTAAGTTCATTCAGTATCTTCTTTCTGATGTGAGGTTTCTATATAATTTATAGTAGAAAACACGAAGTACAAAAATATCTCTATTCTCTGAGATTACATGATGAATATCAGATACAATGGTACAGGTCTGCCAATGATGATGGCTAATTGAATTCTGACTACAATCTCGTTTACAAATCATAAAAGGAAGCAGACAGTAGCTCGAACATACGAAAATACACACAGATGACATAGATTACAAGTCACGTAGGCCGTTTGAGCTATAGGTCACGGTGGTTGTCTCAAACAGGAAGCTTGGAATACAGTTTACAAAACAAATGATTGACCACAGGTGACGGCAACTAGACACTGACTCATTACAACAGGAAATCTTAGCCTACTTTATCATATCTGGTCTGATCACATTCCTGCAACCAAACTGGTTGACCTCTTGGGTCACTGGTTTTAATTAATCATAGTTTTAGTTTTTTATATATGGAATAACATTCCATATTTCTGCTTATGTAGCACTTACATAAATGCTCGGTTGGTACAAAACCAACCACTGAATAGTACTCAAGCTTGACTTGCATCTGACTTATAGAAGTGTGATACAGACACTATGGTGAATATATGTAGATATATAGAAAATACTTATAAGTAAAAAAATTCATGGTGTACACAATACAGATTCATGTAATAAGATATAAGACATATGCATATGATAATATTCGTAAATAATAATGATCACGTGATATATAATGATAGTTTTTTTCTTCAACTCATTATATGCTACAGAAAATACTAATGTACTCCCGATAATTGCATAACATAAAGATTAACATGATAAAAATCATATTTTAACTGATAAAAATCATATATGAAGTGATAAAAATCATATATTAACTGATTTAGTAACTGATACGTTAACCCATATACTAACTGATATAATAATTGATATTTTAACTCATATACTAACTGATATAGTAGTTGATATTTTAACTCTTATACTAACTGATTCATTAACCCATATACTAACTGATATAGTAATTGATATTTTAACTCATATACTAACTGATTCATTAATCCATATACTAACTGATTCATTAACCATATACTAACTGCAGTTATTGGTAAGATAAAAGGTAACAGATTGATTATAGACTACCTGATTTATTTATACATATATATATATATATATATATATATATATATCTATATATATATATATATATATATATATATATGGATTCATATAATTATGAACGTATTGATTCATTGATTAACTTCTATATTCTTCAAATAAAATATATATTGTGATACTGATTATGTTATTTACTGGTACTAATGTACTCCTGATAATTGCATAACATAAAGATTAACATGATAAGAATCATATATGAAGTGATAAAAATCATATATTAACTGATTTAGTAACTGATACGTTAACCCATATACTAACTGATATAATAATTGATATTTTAACTCATATACTAACTGATATAGTAGTTGATATTTTAACTCTTATACTAACTGATTCATTAACCCATATACTAACTGATATAGTAATTGATATTTTAACTCATATACTAACTGATTCATTAATCCATATACTAACTGATTCATTAACCATATACTAACTGCAGTTATTGGTAAGATAAAAGGTAACAGATTGATTATAGACTACCTGATTTATATATATATATATATATATATATATATATATATATATATATATATATATATATATATATGTATATATATATATGGATTCATATAATTATGAACGTATTGATTCATTGATTAACTTCTATATTCTTCAAATAAAATATAGATTGTGATACTGATTATGTTATTTACTGATACTTTAGCTATGATACTTATATTATTTACTGATACTTTATATATGGAATACATGACCGAGGATACACCCACTGCACATTTAACTAGCATTTCAAACAACTTTTCGTCCATTACACAGTTCCAGACAACCACCTATAGCCAAATGAAATGGCCAATTCCAAATGGTTCAAAACAAGGGGAAATTGCCTGGGCAGGGTCCGACGTTCTATTTTGCGACCATACTTGTCCTCTGCATCCTATGCCATACGAATACGTTCGCGATGAATAAAATCATCCCCAGCACGAGTCCTGCACCAGCAAACGTAGAGTTGAATATCCTGCTTGGTCGTAATTGTCGGAAGTATGTCCCTTTGTAGTCAATTCTGACAGCTGCTGGAGCATTCTGCATTAAAAACAAGATTAACGACGGGATACGGGTGTCGGTCCAAGAAGTCCACGAAATAAGCTTGTTCATTTATGAAGGTGCTTATTCCCTTCACATTGTAGGCGGTTGTTACTTCACTGCAGTCATCCGCAACGACGAACGGGTTTTGGGAGTTGTAGACGATCTGTCCAGGCATGCAATGTGAAACACTCGTACTGCAGGTTCCGTTAATCAGCCTGTAAGTGAAATTATACTTGTCACAAGGGCAAAGTAAATTCAGACAACATCCAAATATGGGCAGGAGAAAGCTGTTAAGGACCAGACTTAACCCACATGAATTCGCTGATATTTTATGGAATTCAAAAGAGTCAGCTGTACAAACTTTTTTGTCCATGGTATTATAACAATGAGTGAACCTATCCAGGTCTCTGACGACCGTAAAAATATCCATATTAACAGATATCAATACGAATCCCAAAGAAAATTCGTTATTACTGGTAGTAAGTTACTAGACAAAGAAGTGGGAAACGGAGCTATTTGTAAGATTGCCAGGCAACATAAGAGTCAAAGAGAATATTAATCTTGATTCTGTATTTCTCTACGCTTACTGAAATTAAGCTGTGATAAAATCCGATCCTATGTGCCCCTAACAATTTTCTCGTGCACATCCTCTGAGGTTAATTTTTAAAACTTTAATAGGCAGGAGATGCAACGAAAGAACCCACTATATAACTAATTTCTATATAAACTTTGGGTTTTTCAAGAAAATGTGACATTTTCCCATGAATGTGATCTACTTGAATTGTAATATGCTAGTGTTGCAAGTAAATTTTTCATACCCATGACCTGATACTTCAAAGTGTCCGTTTACCAATGTCATAAGCTGATTTATTGACTCTAATTGTCCATGAGGTTCAGAAAAAATTAATTCATTTTGATGTTATAGAAATTCTGTTTGCTTATTTTTTACATTAATTTTAAAACTATTGCAATTCCTTTACTAAACTTGCATTGATCACACGTATAAGAATAGGTTCATGAGCTAAGCATTCCTCTCTCCAGCTAACTTCTTTTGTAAGCACAAGACAACACACACTACAGATGAAGCCTGTGCGAGCGGATTATTGGGGTTAAAAGGAACAGTGATGCATGTGCGATCTATATGATGATTCAGCAACACTCACTAGGCAGGAGGCTGTGCTCATCCAGCTTAAGAGTTACGTTACTCACTGTAATAAATACAACTTTAGTACTTTCAAATGACAGCCATGTATAAATTGGATATTTTTTGTTTTAATACTCCACCCACACGAGAAAAATGTCTGAAAAACAGTATCAAAATTGAACAATGTAATATTAGTTTCACGTTGGAAACCTGCAAGATTGTAAAATATATGTAATTACTTATGTTAAATTAGATATTCCTTATTCAAACTAGTGAAAAAGGTTTTCCATACAAATTTTATATATATTATTTACCCTGTAAGATCCATATAGGATTATTCACATAGATATACATTTTCACTTCTAGACTTCCTGACTTTAAAATATCTTTTTTTTTTCTCTCTCTCCTCATTGACTACGAATATAAACCACCGGGATAGACAATATGCCAGTAGGTTTTGATATGTGTTTAAACTTTTAGCTTATTTGTCGTTAATATCCCTAGAATACTGAATGGAATACTAAACTAAAGCGTTAAGTTAGAGCTCAAATCTTTACACATATGTATTTGGATATTTTATAAACGCTTACTGCATATGGTTACGTTTTGCTTATTGATTTTATCATGATTCCTTTTTTATTATAATTTGTAACCCTTCCAACTTCTTACGGAGTATATATATTGACTCCACTTGTATCCATACTTTTTTTATATTTGATAAATTAATGGTTGGCCTGAATATATGGAAAAGTGTTCTAGCAGCGTACTGTATAAGGCTACTTGCGGTATCATTTCTATAGATACAAGATATGAATGACAAAGGTATTTAAAACCGCGAGAACCGCTATAATCCAGTTCGGATCCAATATCACGAGTGTAACTCGTAGGACATGACTCTTATTTATCCGTTCTACCAAACCGATGGACTCTGGGTGATAAAATATGGAATTGGTTTTCTTAATGGAAAGGAATTCACACAACGAGTTAAGGAAATTATTATTGATTTACACCACCCGAGTCAGAGATTATCATGTGTTGAATTCCATGGTTACTGATGAAGCACTCATAAATATTCCTAGCACACTCAATTGCGGTGTTTGTCTTTTAGTGCTATTAATTCTATATAATGTGTCAAGGCAACTTTTACCACTAAGAGGTGTTTATTTCCTCTGTCGGGCTCGTAACTCTGTTAATAATTCTACGTGTATTCTTTCAAGGATTGATTTGGCACGGGATAGGCCCTAAACTAACAGGTGTCTTAGTGTGTCCCTTGTTTTCATGACACATGTTACAATTAGTTATGTGCTATTTATATCTATAAGCATTGTAGGCCAGTAAAATAGTGATTTGGCTTTCTGTGACATAATAGAGAACCCTGGATGACCATGTAATGGATTGGAATGCAACCAGTTTAGGACGATTGTTATGAAAGAGATTATTACTACTACCTGGTCGTTAGTCACCTGCTGTGTTCTTCGGGTTTTCCTCGTCACAGACCTACATATAATATTACATTTGATTACATAATTCTGATACACATACTTTAAATATACTTTTGCTTTAGGGTTTCCGTTCAAAGTGTTTATTGTTTTGCTTAGCTGCTGACCCTTGCTTTGTTCAGTTTGTAACAGTTCAGTGCTCCAACCCAGGTATTCAATGTTCACGATCTCTTGGGTTAATGAATTTTCTTGTTTAGATACGGTTTTAACAATAGGCATGGATGTTTCTATATCTTTTAGTCTAATTAATGATTCTTTGCAGTATGGTGCGGGATTGCGGGATAATGTGTCAGCTATGATATTTGCTTTCCCAGGTAGATATCTTAGCTTGGCTCCAAAGACCTGAATGATCATATGCCACCGAATACCTTTGGGACTGTGATTAAAGCCTTGCAAAACTTGGTATGGGACTTATGGTCAGTAAGGACTTTAACAGGGTAGCCGTAGATTATGAACTTAAAATGTACTAGTGAGTTAACGATTCCATAGCCCTTCCTCGCCTATTATACTGCATATTTACTTTCAGAGGGCTTTAGTTTATGTGAATAAAAAGTTATAGGAAAGAACTGTTTATCATATTGCTGAAGTAGTACCCCTCTTACCCCTTGGTCTGAGGCGTCTGTTGCAATAAGAAAAAAAATTCCTTATTTAAATCAGGGATTTTTAAGTTACGTGAGCTGCATTATTCCGCTTTTAAGATAGCGAACGCCTGTTGATGCTTTTCAGACCATAATAAATCTACGCCCCTCTTTGTAAGATCTGTTAAAGGAGCTGCTGTGATTGACAAGTTACATATAAACTTACGATAGTAATACCCACTACAGCGCAAAAGTGCTGTATCCCCCTTTTATGTTAATAGGTACCGGAAAGTTAAGAATGGCCGACACCTTACCATGGACTACTTTAAGACCTTGACTAGACACATATAAAACCTAAATAAACATGTTTGGTTTTTAAATACTCACATTTAGATATTTTACTCTGAGATTGTTTTGTCTTAGTCTCTGTAGCACTAGCTCTAGTTTATGCAAATGTACTTCTAAGGTATTAGAAAAGACTACAAGACCAACCATATAGGCATGTAGGGTATCCCCCTAAAAAGTCTCCAAACACTATATTAATCATTCTGGTGAATGTAATTGGGGCGCAACATAAGCCAGAGGCATACATAAAAATTGATAATGTCCCATGAGTGTGCTGAAAGCGGTGTATGAGCTACACTCACATAGCTAATGGTATCTGGTGAAAGCCTTTAAGTAAGTCCAAGCTGGTGAAAAATTTATTCTGACCTAACAAAGATAAGATATTGTCGGTACATGGCACTGGAGAACGATTGGGAATCGTTTCCTTGTTTAAGCGACAGAAATCTAATGAGATACGCCAAGTCCGATCTTTTTTGGCATGACGTTTTAAGGGGAAAATTATATGGGCTATTTGATTTCCTAATGACTCCTATTACTAACATTTTTTCAACTTCATCATTTATCTCATTTTGAAATTTCATTGGGTGTCTATACGAAGGTACGTATATAGCTTTATGTTTGTCCTTAGACCGTATTTTGTGTTCAATGACATCCGTTTTCCCCAAGGTATCACTCGCTAGTGGAGAAACATCCTGGTATTCAGATAAAAGATAAAAAAATTTCTGCTGTATTACCTCTGCTTGAATGACTTTACAGATATTACTTTAGATAGAGTATAACTGGTTGGGCGTGATTAAATTTAGCAACAGTAAAAAATGCGATATTTATAACTTCCATATCCACGATATATATATAGGTTTTGTGGATTACTAGATTGGTGTTAGGATGGTTACAGGCTTCAATATTAACTTGTTGCTGTGAGTCAACAGTGTATAGTGCTTTGTTCACAGAAATCGTTATATTTCAGAGTGCCGGGAAGGATTAAAATTTCAGTCACAGTGTTTCGATACGGCCTTGGCCCTCCTTCTCTGTTTAGCGGATGACCCTGGTTTTTAGCTTGAGTTTACCCCGTGTGCGTTGTTTGTTTGTTGGATGATTCGATTCCTTAAAGATCCGATGCTGCAGACGCGTCCGGTTTGTTTCTTGAAGTGCTGGAAATGCTCACTCAATAAACGATGATGTTTTCTTGAATGATTCTAATGAGAGACATCTCGAAGCTTGCGTTGCCGTAGGAAGCAGGCACGTCAGGTTTGTTTCTTGAAGATATGCACTGCTGAAGTCGCTCACTTAACGATGATACTAGGTTGCTTGAAGAATCTCTTGCATTCGTCGTTGTTGACTTCTTATATGATACATTATTCATTATTCTGGTTATTCTTCGGAAGACGTTGAAGAGTTCTTGTAGTAGGCTGCCACCAATATTAAGGCTGTTGCCTTGGTATAATAAGGCGCGCTATGAGGTTATTTAGACCTGCGATAATTTTACGCTAAGGTCGGTTTGTTATGACTTCTTCATACTCATAGGAGTGTCTTGGGTTTCGATGATAACTTACGAAGTCAGTATCTTCTTTGGTTATGACGATGGAGATGTTTCAAACTCATGATGATAATTTCTAAGTTTATTCAGTATCTTCTTTCTGATGTGAGGTTTCTAGTAGAAAACACGAAGTACAAAAATATCTCTATTCTCTGAGATTACATGATGAATATCAGATACAATGGTACAGGTCTGCCAGTGATGATGGCTAATTGAATTCTGACTACAATCTCGTTTACAAATCATAAAGGAAGCAGACAGTAGCTCAAACATACGAACATACACTTAGATGACATAGATTACAAGTCACGTAGGCCGTTTGAGCTATAGGTCATGGTGGTTGTCTCAAACAGGAAGCTTGGAATACAGTTTACAAAACAAATGAATGACCACAGGTGACGGCAACTAGACACTGACTCATTACAACAGGTAATCTTAGCCTACTTTATCATATCTGGTCTGATCACATTCCTGCAAGCAAACTGGTTGACCTCTTGGGTCACTGGTTTTAATTAATCATAGTTTTAGTTTTTTTTATATATGGAATAACATTCCATATTTCTGCATATGTAGCACTTACACATACACACCCCTAGAGGGGCATGCAAAGGAGGATCAGAGGGGCAAACTACTAACCTTCCTTTCCCCTCCCTATCTTTGACCTCTCCTAATGGCTTCTCTGGCGAGAGGCACAAACTTCGTTACTAAAACGTCTACTGACGTATATGTCAAAAGACTTCGTCTTTGTGTAAAACCATCTTTTCGGTGCTAAGCGCACCCCAGATACTACGTACTAGAACATAACAAAATCAGATAAAATAATGTTGAGAGTGTCATTCTCGAATAGATGTGATTCTTTTGTGAGGAATTCCTCTCACAACGATTTTATTTTCTAATATTTTTGTGTATTCACTTGTTTCCATGCTATTTTTCTTTTATTATAGTTATTAGTGTCTGTCTCATAAGAAATTATTGATTGATTTTCTCTGCGTATTGCCGTTTGTCAGGTAATCTACAGACAGGAAATATGTTACTGTATTTGTATTCATGTGAAAACCGAATATATTCGCATGCCCATATATTCTGTAAAGATATGTACGTCTACATTGCATGACATAATAAGGGTGAAAGAACCACATCTATTTGAAAATGACACTTAACATTATATTATCTGATTTTGCTATGTTCTAGTACGTAGTATCTGTGGTGCGGTTAGCACTGAAAAGATGGTTTTACACAAAGACGAAGTCTTTTGACACAAACGTCAGTAGACGTTTTAGTAACGAAGTATAATTACTGTTTTAGTTATGATAATTCATTTGTCTTTATATATATGAAATTGCTCTTGGTGAATGTATTGCGCATATTACGTATGGTAAGAGTTGGTGTTATTGGGTCTTGTTTGTGCCTCTCGCCAGAGAAGCCATTAGGAGAGGTCAAAAGATCGGGAGGGGAGAGGAAGGGTAGTAGTTCGCCCCTCTGAACGTTCCTTTGCATGCCCCTCTAGGAGTGTGTATGGGTATGTGCGTAGTCCACTGTATGGGCATGATATCGCCCAAAACTGTATTGACACACACCACCAATTAATTCACTACATTTAATAAATATGTTGAAGTTGCACACTATTATAATTGGAATTTATTTTTGACAACGAACTTGATAATTATTGTTCATGAAAACCTTATACGTCAGTTCTACATTCGTGGTAATTGAATAACTTGTCTCTTTTCCCCAACAAAACCCGAATGCAGGACGGAACGAACAGCTTATTGGCTCAACTTTTGAGGTGACCTGTTATCTAGTTTGTGTAGTGATGTGTGTGTGGATTTAGAAAGGGCGATTGCCCTGATTCTTTGAATTTTGTCGTAATTTGTTTCATTTGAGTGCCATTGATTTACAATTCCCCTTGAGTGATTAATTTCATTTGTCACTTATATGTTATTACTCTTTAATAACATATAAGTTTAACTTTTAGTTATTAGATTAATTTTAACTTTACATTTATCAAATGCGTTTCAATATCCCTCGATTTTATTTCATTTTTCCTATGTTTCAGTTTTGTGGATGGTGAATATGAATTGATCTGATAAACCTTTATTGTGTTCATACTTTAAGGTCATGCAAATAACTTTTAGAAACGATATGACACAGCGGTCCTCTAAGGTCTGAAAATCAACCCGTGAGCACTCGCAACATTTAGAGAGAGAGAGAGAGAGAGAGAGAGAGAGAGAGAGAGAGAGAGAGAGAGAGAGAGAGAGAGAGAGAGAGAGAGAGAGAGAGAGAGAGAGGCACGTACCTCTCGTCGTATCTCGTGTAGCGATTTATGATCTGAGTTCATGTCTACAAGGACTGCTCAGTAAGTGAAAGTACTTAATTGTGCTACTATTCATTAATGATATTGGTGTGTTATCCTCGTCAATAATGAATTGGGTCGAGAGATATCTCCCCGTAATTTAGAAACCGCAAAGGGAGTTTTGTGGAGTTGTTACGTAAGGCTTTTAGCGGTTTTTGACCAAGTAACAATGTTAAGCATAAAATACAGTCCACTATAAGTCCATCTTTTTCGCCACATCTTTCACCCTTATTATGTCATGCGATGTAGACGTACATATCTTTACAAAATATATGGGCATGCGAATATATTTGGTTTTCACATGAATACAAATACAGTAACATAGTTCCTATCTGTCGATTACCTGACAGACGGCAATATGCAGTGAAAATCAATCAATAATTTCTTATGAGACAGACACTAATAACTATAATAAAAGAAAAATAGCATGGAAACAAGTGAATACACAAAAATATTAGAAAATAAAATCGTTGTGAGAGGAATTCCTCACAGAATGGCTTACAAATACAGTGACACAGTTCCTGTCTGTTAACCACCTGACTTACGTCAATTCACAGTGAAAAATCGATCAATAATTTCTTATGAGACAGACACTAATAACTATACGTAGAAAGAGTTAGACAGCACAGAAACAAGTGAATATACAAAAACATTCACGGCCGTACCCAGTTTTTTATGGGAGGGTGTCGTTTTTCCAAAAACTGGACCCTTTCCACTATAAATGTCATTAACTACATAGGTACAAGATGAAATAATTGAAAATGTTATTTTAGCTATATTAAGAAGAAAAATTGGGTTGGCGGTCTATGCCCTTCTTCCCGATTAGATGTTATTCAAAGAATTGACAATTTGGTTAACAGAAGTTAACATTATAATGTTGAAAGTTTGCACTGAATTTCAAGTATATTTCTTCAATTTTATTGATTGATTCATTTATTATGTTAAGAATAACATGCATATTACTTTATTTGTTGTTATGTTATATACTTTGACTTACCAAACAAACAAACAAACAAACAAACAAAAAACAACAATTATTTATTACTCTGTAAGTACAGTTTGATGAAAAGGATGGTCACAGAAAATATTGATTGACAGAAATTTTGTGGTGAGGTGTCTTTCGAACCTCGACACCCCCACCCTCCCCCGGGTACGGGCCTGACATTAGTAAAAATCGTTGTGAGATTAATTTCTCACAGGCAGGAAATCAGTGACTGGCAAGTTGGCAACTGGAACTTGCTTTCCAAGTTTCCAAGGGAATGACCAAAGACTGTAGTCTTTGGGAATGACGATTATTAGAGGAGGTCGACTGCGCGGAATCGTACCCCTAAAGCTCACCTGAAAGTCTTCCCTCGTAGTCGAGTCGCTTCGGCTTTGCACTACGCAGCCTACGCTTTACGATCTAGTGACATTGGTCTGTTGGTCGAGAGAGGTTGTGGCTCTGCGCTTATCCTCGCCTCGATCCTTTTCTACACTTAAGCACCTTTACCGACTTAAGGTCAGCTTAATCTGATTTCTGAACCCCCAACGAATAGTAGGCCTACTGTTAGTTACTGCATGACGTATGTTAGTGATTTTTGGCACTGCTAGGCTGTAGTTGTTTGTAGTCTCTTGAGTGTCATCAGTGACTTCTGTTTCTCAGTGCCAGGTAAGTTACATCCCAAGGTAGTAGGCTAGTAGTAGGTAGGCAAACTACCTAACATAGTAGGCTATAGGCTTTAGCCTACTTTAGGAACGGCGATTTCTTTATCAGTCAGGGACGTGTTGTGACCGACTGCAAAACAGTCTGCAAGGAATACCTTGTAGGCTACAGTACTAGCTACCTATTAGGGGCAGTTTCCAAGTGGTTTGCTCTTCGCTTCCACAGAAATGTAGTTTTAGTGATGGGTTAGGCTATCCTTTAGGTGGAACAGTAGGTTAGCTAATAGGGAACACTGAGAAAATGGGTTTGTATTGGTGTATCCTTAACCTGGAGCCAAGTAAGATACCAAGGTACAGTGTTTTATCCTTAACCTGGAGCCAAGTAAGATACCAAGGTACAGTGTTTTATCCTTAACCTGGAGCCAAGTAAGATACCAAGGTACAGTGTTTTATCCTTAACCTGGAGCCAAGTAAGATACCAAGGTACAGTGTTTTATCCTTAACCTGGAGCCAAGTAAGATACTAGGTAGGCTACAGTGTTTTATCCAATTGATGCGTAGGGGAAACAAGCGAGTGGACTGACTAACTCGCTGACTACCAAGGTTTTTGGCCACCTTCCGAAAAAGTACTTTAAGGGGGCCGGCTGGAACCGCTATATATGGTGGTATAGGGCGAAAAATGCAAAGTCATGAAAAAATTCATGGAGCTTCATATGGCAATTGAGAATACGTATACGAAATATTTTGTCAAAATTCCTCTTATTTTCGTAGTTACAGGGAAATTAGTTAACATAACTCAATAAGCCTAAAACACTGATCCGTACAAGAAAATGCAATATTTCTTCTATTATCGTAAATTTTTATAATTATTGTCAAAGAAATTGGGAGAAATGGCATCTGTAGACATTCCCTGAGTCGAGAAGGGGACTTCAGGCTCAGGTACCAAGTCCAGTCATGAATTAGTGCGATCACAGACATAAAGTAGTCTACACGTGCCATTTCACCTCTTGACATTCGCTTGCCTTTACGTATGTTTATGTATGTTTCGGCAAGAATTTCATCATGCCAATGAGGAAAAGACAAGGAAAACATCTCGCTAACATACAGACGAAGAAAAATCGCTCTAGTATTATTACAGAATATCATAATATTCTCGTAGTTAGTGAAGAGAGAGGGTAGGGTTGCTTAGTAACGCCCCCTTCTTGCCTGACAGTACACGTCACACTCTGCCCAAGGCTACGATATTTGAGCAAAGAGATCTTCATTTATTATAAATAACAAAGTTTTGGTTTTTTAATACCCAAAATGGAATATGAAATTCATAATAATCATGATTTATTAAATTGTCTTTGTAAAAAAAAAAAAAAAAAAAAAAGTGTACACCTTCGAGTTTCACTTCTGACATTCTCTTGCATTTATGTTTGTTTATCTTTGTTTTGGGCAAGAATTTCATCATGCCAAAGAGGAAAATACAAGGAAAACATCTCGCTAACATACAGAAGAAGAAAATTCTCTGTAATAAGCCGAGTTAGTGAAGGGGAGAAGGGAAGAAGAATTGCGTAGGAAGGAGTGCCCATCTTGCCTCAAGCAGTGCCCCAGGCTGCGATATATGAGCAAAGCGATCATCATTTATGATTAAATTATGATAAATAAAATAGTTTTGGTTTATTAATACACAAAAAAGAATATACATTCATAATAATCATTATTTATTAACATTGTCTTCATAGAAATACGAAGGAAAACTTTGAACGCCCGTATCTCAAAACTATACTTATTGACCTTCAAAATCTATCTTCTCACTTAGTTTTAAAGCTGTAACATTGGAATTTGGTATATAACTCAGAAAGACATTATAGAACAATCAAATAGAGCCCTTTTTTTCAATTTTTGTTTCGTCTTTTTTTTTA
The DNA here is from genome assembly GCF_015104395.2 of Macrobrachium nipponense. Classification (NCBI taxonomy): domain Eukaryota; kingdom Metazoa; phylum Arthropoda; class Malacostraca; order Decapoda; family Palaemonidae; genus Macrobrachium; species Macrobrachium nipponense. Next base: position 49,243,528 of record NC_087207.1, read on the forward strand.
TAAATTTTTTTCTCCGGATTTATAGGGTTTATTTTTTTACCATATTGAAAAATTCATATCTAGCAAAAAAAATGACTTTTAGAAAAAAAACTCTCCATTCGATTGGAGGTCTACATCAGGTCTATATATGGTAGTAATCCCAGGTCTTCATATTAAATATCAAGGGAGGAGATACAATTTGAAAAATGGTTATTTTTGGGATAAATCGCCCTGGCGTCACAAAACCGAAGGTCAGAGGCGAAAATCATATGCGGTTTGGAGATGTCCCAAGTCACCTTATTAAGTGGTATGAATATCAAAGTCCTGTCCTTAAAAAAGGGCATTAGCCGGCCGGCCCCCTTAACACGTCCTGACACCGGAGATGGTCATCAGTCATGAGGAGTTGGTGGTGATAACAGGAGCTCAAGACCTCTACTCTCCTTTCAAAGTAAGTATTTTCTCCAAAGTTAGAAATTAAGGCCATATTTTAAGATTTAAACAGAGGGTAATGAAAATGGTGGCCAACGCAGTGCCCACAACCCCGAAACGCACTCGAAGTTTTTACTTAAAACTCCAAATATTTAGAAGATTGACACCATCTCGATGTTTGCAGAGTCGCTTGTGTCGACAAACTTCCCATTTCCTGTGCTAAATCCACACACCACTTGTACCCATAGACGCTGGGGCACTTTCATCACAACAATAGTTACCCCGACCTCTAACCAGTACTTATTCGTACTTTTTCAAGGGGACTACGGCATTCTTTTCAGCGTTTTGCACTCGTTAATTGTTTATCTGTATTGTCAATTGGTATGTGCTTACCCTCCAAACTAGGTATAAAACTTACACAAAACCGGGGAAATAAGTGAAATTAGCGTATCTATTTGTAGTATATATACATATTACAGCAATTTTATTATTACTGCATTACTATGACAACTAGAATCCATGGAAACAGTTTGTAAATGCATTGGCGTATGTGTGAAGCTCCTCTAGATTGGCAACGATGAGTCTTTTGGGTAGTTCGCAGACCCGGGGACAGATCCTACAATTCCAGAACCATTACCCAAAATAACAAAATGCATAGAATAAAAGTTGTCCAGAATTCCAAAATATACCAGAAAAGTCACTTATCCGACTATTTTACGCCAAAATACCATCCGCCAATATTTCCTGTGAAACTAATATTTTTCTAAGTACCCACTTGATGTGATGGCAGTAAGGATAAAACCACCGATTATAAGGTAAAAATAAATTTAGTTCAAACCCTGGGAATAAAAAGTTTCATACTTTCCCTAATATAGGCAACAAAATGTTTTATTGTGCTGATTACAACAGCAATCTTGAGTAAGATCAATAAACATTACATATATAAGCTAACATTGTTCAAATGAGAGCTGGGAAGGCTTGGAAAGTAGGTGGATTGTCTGTGGTTAGACCGGCCAGCCACACAATTACCGTCGTATTGGATTTCAAAACTGCCTTGAAAACATTTTACGAAGAGCTCACATGCTTATTTTAGTTCGATTGGGGCTTTCATATATTACGTTATGTTGACAAAACTTCAATCTCTTGAATGGTATGCTTAAAGTTGTAATTGTATTCTTGTTTCACCAATTAAATATTGAGTGAATAAGGCCTGGCCAGCGCGATGACAATGGATCGTCCGTGGTTGTTTACCCTATTTAAAAAGAATATATTTTGGAAAGAATTTTTTTTTTTCTCTCTCTCAAAAAAAGCATTTTAGTTTTGTAATGTTTTATGCCGTACATCCTGAGATAATTTCACATTTTCATACAATGAACTTACCTGTCAGATATATACTTAGCTAAGACTCCGTCGTCCCCGACAGAAATTCAAATTTCGCGCCACTCGCTACCGGTAGGTCAGGTGATCTACCTGCCTGCCCTGGGCGGCAGGACTAGGAACCATTCCCGTTTTCTATCATATTTTCTCTGTCGCCGGTGGTATCAACATTGTTGTTACTACCTCCTGACTGGAATTCGCTTTTCAAGACTTTTTTGATCATCTATATTGGATTTCTTGGTGACGTACTGGATCGTTGTTTTGGCATTCGCTACTGTGGACTGGATTTAGACTTGCTTTTGATTTTTCTGATAGAATGTCTGATTCAAGTGTTAGTGTGAGAGTGTGTGTGAATGTAGGCTGCAAGGTGAGGATACCGAAGGCTTCGGTTGATCCTCACACTGTATGTCGTAAGTGTAGGGGGTTTGACTGTTCTTTAGCTAACACCTGTATTGAGTGTGAAAAGTTGAATGCTAATGAATGGAAGACTCTAACTTCTTACTTGAAGAAGTTAGAGAGGGATAGAATTAGACGGGCTGCACAAAAGGGTGTGAGTACAAGGCCTATAGAGCCTTTTTCTGAGTCTAACTCTCCTATTATTAATGAATTTGATTCTCCCTATGTATCTGAACCCTCACAGGCTTTGCATTAGGATTCGGCTTCTGAAATCGCCAATCTGAAGGCTACTCTTCGTAAAATGAAGACAAAAATGGCGGCCATGCAAGGTAAGGGAAGTGATAGTGAATTACTTAGTGAAGTGAGTGTTCCCAGTGTTGTGGAGGGGGCGTCTGACCGTCCCTGCGATGCTCCCAGGCCTAGACCCTCTTCCAAACTCACATACCCAGAGGAGAAGGAAAGTCGAAAGTCGTACGGAGGTTGTGGGGAATACCCCAACGGTCAGGCGTCCCTTCAGCAGGTTCTGTTCGCTACAGTCTGCTCAGGACCGCTTTAATAGAAGCGGTCCTACGAGATTGTTTCTCGTCGTCCGGTTCTCCTTCACCTAAACGAGGGTGGAAGGACTCGGATCTTTCTAGGCCACTGAAAAGGCACTGGAAAGAACGCGCGTTTGACTTGAGCCCGGAGCGCTTCTCGGAGGAAGCCCCTTCTTCTATCAAGAAGGCTAAGCTGTCTCGAGCCTCCTCGATCGGTAGTTGAGGATCGCACTCCTTCGAGTTCTCCTGCTTCTTCTATTGAAGAGGACGCTGGTGTGGCTTCCAAGAGGATATTGCTAGCAGTACAAGAGCAGTTAGCCTCTTTGGTTGGAGTTCTTTCGAGGGATCTCCCTCGCAAGAAGGACGCTAGACTTCCTATTAAGAAGTCTCGTCTTCTTTCGCCTGCCAGACGTGAAGTGTCCTTCAGGCATGAAGAGCCTTACAAGCGTGAGACGTCTTCCAGGCGCGAAGATTCTTTCAAGCGTCAGAGCTATCCGAGCGAGTTGCGCTCTAGATAAGGATACGCTCAGGCGCGAGGCGCCAGCCAGGCGCGGGAAATTTCAGGGAATCTAAGCCAAGTCGCAGAGGCGCCAGCCGGCGGCGCGAGGATTCAGCAAAAAGCCAGCGCGAGGAGTCGAGAGCCAAGCACCCCGCAGACGCCAGCCAGCGCGAGGAGTTCAGCTTATGCGTGAGGGCCGCCAGACAAGCGCAGAGCGCCAGACAAGCGCGAGGCGTCAGCCAGGCGCGAGATGCCAGCCAAGCAACAAGCTCCAGCCAAGCGCGAGGCGCCAGACAAGCGCAAGGCGCCAGCCAAGCGCGAAGAGCTTTCCAGGCGTGAGAAGTCAAGCAGACACGAGACTACTATAGTCGATTCATTTAAGGTAGATTCTTGCGCCTACGAGACGTTTGTTTGGCGGCCTACTGATTGGCTGGTACCGGGAGGTAGGCCGTCACTCAGTCTCATTATTTTCTACTGTGGTTTAGAAAACTAGCAAAATTATGTTTATATTTCTTCAATCAACTCGCGCTTTGCTCAAGATAGGAACATTTTGGTCATACCATAGGATTTCGGTATTAATTGTACAACTAAGTCATCTTTTCCTGAAATCAATAAGATAAAACACAAAGGAATTACAACGAGTAAAGTGAAAAGAGAAGCATTTAATTCTTTATACCTGTTTTTATTTTATCATCGGATTTTGCATCATTAACGCGATTAAGATAAAATAAAACTTGTGTTTTCATACAACAAATTCACCCTGAATACGCTGGTGCTTTCAGATTTTGGATGCGTGTAAAATATGAGGTAGAAAATGAAGAATATGTCTTATTATGTTGCATCAGTAAATGATTCAAAGTTGGATGGTATTGCTGAGAGAATGAGATCTGCAAGGCGTCGTCGTTGTGTTTGTCGCCTCAGCGAGAGTTTGAGTTGCCAATTAGCGATGTAAAAGGTTGCAGTTTCTACAATATTTACCATGTTATATTATTACATTTTCTGAAAATAAATACACAGAATTTACATTATAACTGTCGAACATTTTAAATCCAATATCAATATAGTATGTCTGGTGGCCGATTATCTGAATAACGGAAAAAAATAATAATAATCAGATGAATGCATCTGGTATCGTTAGCTCAGACCCATGCGGCGCGGGAATCCAATCCAGCAAAGAAGTTGAACTCTGTGGAAAGATGACTTCACACTCTTCAACTCAGCCTAAACTTTAATCAGGTTGCTTCAAGATATTGTTTCTAATTTTATTTTATGAATATATTTCAAATGAAACAGACATCAGAGATTTATTGAGTGATATGAAATAATAATCTCAGTGAAGTAATAAACAACAAATAATTAAGAAAGATTGACTTCCTATCAGGCTGAGTCAAGTACGGCTGCAACATAATAAGACATATTCTTCATTTTCTCTTCACATATTACACGCATCCAAAATCTGAAAGCACCAGCGTATTCAGGGTGATTTTATTGTATGAAAATACAAGTTTTAATTCATCTTGACCGTATGACTTATTAAAAATCCGATGATAAATAAAAACAGGTGTAAAGATTGAAACTTTTCTCTTCACTTTTACTCGTTGTAATTCCTTTGTGTATCTAATTGATTTCAGGAAAAGATTATTTAGTTGTACAATTAATACGAATCCTTTGGTATTACCAAATCTTTATTATCTTTTGGAAAACGTGAGATAAATGAAGAAATATAAACATACTGCATGTTTTCTAAGCCACAGACGAAAATATGACTCAATGAGCGAGCGGCCTACCTCCCGGTACCAGCCAATCAGAGGCTGCCAAACAACCGTCTCGTAGGCGCAAGAATCTACCTTAAATGAATCGACTATAGTAGACTTTGAGAGAGAATCTGTTCACTCTATGAGTCCCTCTCCTAGTAGGAGTTTGTCGCCAGTAGAGAGAGAACTTGGTGAAGATCCTCTCGTTTTTCAAGCCGATTCTCCGCACGGTGTGGAAGTAGATTCGGAAGACGAGGTTAACGGTAGAGAAGGCTTCTCTAACTATAGAGTTCTGACGGACCTTCTTTTGCAAGGAGTATGGAGATTCGTTGACTCCTGCGGCTCCGCTCGCCTTCGATCACTGTTTCGAGTGCGATCGTACCGAAGTCTTCGTCGGTGTGAGAAGATGAGACCTACGATCTTTATGAAGAGAGCTCTACAGTCTCTTGACAAATGGATGTTGTCGAAGAAGGATATGGGCAGAACCACCTTCTGTATGCCTCCAGCCAAACTTTCTGGTAAAAGAGGTTTCTGGTACCGAACTGGGGAGAACATGGGCCTTTCTCTAGCCCAGCGGCGGCTGAAGCGGATTTTTCAACCTTGGTTGATTCATCGCGGAGACACGCTTTGAATGGAGCTCGTGTGACTTGGGCGATTTCTGAGACTGATCATTCTCAAGGGCAACCTCTTCCATATTTTGGAAGTGTTTAATTTCCTAGACTGGTCCCTTGGGGTGATGTCTAAGAAGGCTCATGACTCGGAAGGTCTATACCCCGAAGTCATTCTTAGTATTCTGTCATGTATTGATAAGGCAGTACAAGACGGATCGGGAGAAATCTCCTCTCTCTTTGGAGCGGTACTCCTTAAGAAGAGGAGTATTTTTAGTGCCTTCTTAACCAAGGCGGTTTCTCCCTCACAGAGAGCAGCCCTGGTTTTCGCTCCCATGTCAGACTTCTTGTTTCCTTCTCAGTTAGTGAAGGACATTTCTCGCTCACTGACTGAGAAGGCGACACAGGATCTTCTCCTTCACACTGCAAGGAAGAAGAGACCCCTAGTTGCGGTTGACAAGAAAGGACGACTTCTACGGTTCAGCCCTTTCGAGGAGCCCTCCCTCCAGAGCTCCTCTAAGAGAAGAGGTCCTGAGAGGAGAGGTAAAGCTTCTCCCGTCCTTTAAGAAAGGGAAGTGAGACAGACAACCTCCAAACACCAGTGGGTGCCAGGCTTCTCGAATTTGCAGACGCCTGGACATTCATAAACTCGGACGGCCTCTTCGATGTCCATAATCAGGTAAGGGATATCTTATCCCCTTCCAGGACAGTCCTCCCCTAACGACTATTCCGCGGGAACTGTCAGCCAGATACAGGGACCCTGTACTGAGGGATACTCTTCGTCTGATGGTGAATCAAATGTGGGAGGGCAACGAGCTATAGAATTAGTTTCTGGAGCAAAACTCTCCGGGGTTTTACAATCGGCTTTTTCTGGTTGCGAAAGCCTCGGGGGGCTGGAGACCAGTACTAGATGTCAGCGCTCTGAACAAGTTCGTTCTAAAGGAGAAGTTCTCTATGGAGACTTCGGCCTCAGTCCTTGCGGCTTTACGTCAAGGAGATTGGATGGTGTCACTGGATCTCCAGGACGCTTATTTTCATGTCCCGATTCACCCTTCTCGAAGAAGTACCTCCGTTTCATGACGGGGGGAAGGATCTTTTCAGTTCAGGGCCTTGTGTTTTGGCCTGTCCACAGCTCCTCAGGTCTTCACAAACCTGATGAAGAATGTGGCGAGGTTTCTTCACCTCAAAGGCGTCAACATCTCTCTATATCTGGACGATTGGCTCATCAGGGCCAGAACAGAGAGACAGTGTTTGGAGGACCTTTCTTTGACCCTAGACCTGATAAAGGCGTTGGGACTACTCGTGAACCTCGAGAGTCACAACTGATCCCCAGACAGAACTTGGTCTATCTGGGGATTCAGATGGATTCTCGGGGTTTTCGAGTATTTCCTTCGCAAGAGAGAATCGTGAGAGGCTTGGAGAAAGTCTCTCTCTTCTTATGGGAAAGAACGAACTTCGGCGAGGGAATGGTTAAGCCTTCTAGGGACCCTTTCCTCGCTCGAACAGTTTCTTTCCTCTAGGAAGACTGCATCTTCGTCCTCTTCAGTTTTTCCTAAGGAGATCATGGAATTGGAAGACGGGACTTCTCTCCGACAGTTTTCTCCTTCCAATGGAGATGAAACCAACACCTGCAATGGTGGTTGTCCCCTCTAAAAGAGAACAAGGGAATTTCTCTGGAAGTTCTGAACCCAAGCCGAGTGTATATTCAGACGCATCGGAGAAGGGTTGGGGAGCGAACACTAGGACCAGAGAGAAGTGTCAGGCACCTGGAAGGCAGCACAGGTGTCCTGGCACATAAATTGCAAAGAACTTTCTACAGTTCACTTGGCTCTAAAGTTCTTCGAACCTTTTGTGGCAAACAGTGTGGTCCAAGTGAATGTGGACAACACTACCGCCCTGTCCTACATTCGGAAGCAAGGAGGAACACACTCCTTGTTCCTATATGAAATAGCAAGAGATCTGCTACTTTGGACCTCCCAGAGGAACATCTCCCTCCTGACAAGATTTGTTCAGGGTACGAGAAACGTCAGGGCGGACAGACTGAGCAGGAGAAGCCAGGTCCTTCACACAGAATGGACCCTTCATTCAGAGGTTGGTGGTCAGAGTCTTTGGGATCTTTGGGGCACTCCTCATGTAGATCTGTTCGCCACATTCCTTTCCAAAAAGGCTGGAAGTCTTTTGCTCAGTGGTGGAAGACCCAAGAGCTCTCGTGGTCGACGCCTTCCTGCTAGACCGGTCTCATGTAGACGTGTACGCTTTTCCCCCTTTCAAAATCCTGGGGCAAGTGTTGAGAAAGTTTTTAGCGTCCAACGGGACAAGAATGACCCTGATAGCCCCATTTTGGCCAGCAACAAGATTGGGTTGCCAGAGGTGCTGGAAGTGGACAGTAGACTTCCCAAGATCCCTTCCAAGAAGGATGGATCTTCTCAGACAGCCACACTTCGAGAGGTTTCATCAAAACCTCCCCGCTCTCGCGCTGACTGCCTTTCGACTATCGAAAGACTTGTCAGAGCGAGGGGATTTTCTCGCGAAGTTGCAAGCGCTATCGCTAGAGCCCGCAGAGCTTCCACTAGACGAGTCTATCAGTCTAAGTGGGAGGTTTTTAGAAGGTGGTGTAAGTCTAAGAAGTTGTCCTCCTCCAGTACCTCTATAACCGAAATCGCTGATTTCCTTTTGTTCCTGAGAGAGGTCTCTCACTTATCTGTATCGACTATCAAAGGATACAGGAGCATGCTTTCGGCAGTCTTCAGAAACAGAGGCCTAGAGATTGCTGATAATAAAGATCTGCACGACTGATTAGATCGTTTGAAACGACAAAATCTAAGGAACTAACTCCTCCCAGCTGGAACTGGATGTAGTTCTCAAGTTCCTTTCGTCTGACAGATTCGAGCCTCCTCATTTAGCTTCGTTTAGGGATTTAACGAGGAAATTCTTGTTTCTCCTATCTTTGCGACAGCCAAAAGAGTTGTGAACTTCACGCCCTTGAAGATGAAGTCGGCTTTAACAGAGACTCGCCTTCTGCTCCGTTTAGAACACTTTTTCTAGCGAAAAATGAAAACCCCCTCGAATCACTGGCCCAAGAGATTCGAGATTAAAGGCTTATCGAGTCTAGTAGGTAGAGAAACAGAAAGGTCTCTTTGCCCTGTAAGAGCCTTGAAGTTCTACTTACAAAGGAAGAAACAAATGGGAGGCTCTAGACAAAGTCTTTGGTGTTCGATTAAGGACCCCACAAGAATCATGTCTAAGAACGCATTAGCTTTCTTCATAAGGAGCGTCATTACAGATGCTCACAAGTTCTGTCCTGATGACACTTTTCCGCTTTTAAGAGTAAAAGCTCATAAGTTCTGTCCTGATGACTCTTTTCCGCTTTTAAGAGTAAAAGCTCATGAAGTTAGAGCAGTGGCGACGTCTCTTTCTTTTCAGAAGAATATGTCGCTAAAGAAAATCATTGATACGACATATTGGAGGTGCAATTCGGTATTTGCATCTCACTATCTTAAAGACGTTCGCGTGACCTACGAGAAATGTTTTTCTCTGGGGCCTTTCGTATCGGCGGATACGATACTGGGTACGGGAGCAAACACCAATCCTTAACTTTGTACATACCTTCTACTAGATATGTTCTAGATTTCTGCTGACAAAGAGGGCTCGGTGCTGCACTGGCGCCCAGTCACTGTTGTTCAGTAAGGAACTCTTGTGATATCTTTTAGAGGAGTATTAAAATTTTTTTTTTTGAGAATTTTTGTATGAATGCGTTTTAGTTTCGAGTTATGGGTTGTTTGTAATGAGTTCGGGGATAACTCAGAACAATTCTATATACTAACATGGTGGTTAGGATCAGGTGGTCGGGATTGGTTGTGCTCCTTCATAAGGTGTGTTGTCATAGAAGTGGTCCAGTACCCATTGACAAAGTCCTTTCAGGCTCTGCCGAGTAAGCGGTTCATATACCCATCGGCAGACCACAAGAAATCTTTAGCCATAGATCACATATCTCGCTAAAGTCTTGAGGTGATGCAGACTACCGGGCTACAGCCACGAAGTCTACCACCTATCAGGTAGGAACCAAGGTTTTTCTTTTATACCTACAACATATGTTGTTTACCTGTCTATTCCATATTAGCTGTCTCTTACCCTCCACCAAAGGGTGCCAATCAGCTAAGTATATATCTGACAGGTAAGTTCATTGTATGAAAATGATAGTTATAATACAATAAAGTTTCATACATACTTACCTGGCAGATATATACAAAAATTATACCCACCCGGACTCCCCTCAGGAGACAGGCGGTATAGAAAAAATATGATAGAACATGGGGATGGTTCCTAGTCCTGCCACCCAGCGGCAGGTAAGTAGATCAACTCTACCTAAAGGTAGCGTGTGCGAAATTCGAATTTCTTCGGACGACGGAGTCAAATAGCTAAGTATATATCTGCCAGGTAAGTATGTATGAAACTTTATTGTATTATAACAATATCATATTTTTCATGACAACATGCTATTACTCCTTAGCTATTCAAGAAACACCTATAAAATTACAAAATATATACAGCAGTTATTGGTTAAATCATATAGTAGCTATGTATATGTGTGTGTTAACTGACATATGCACACTTAACTTTTAAACCAATATTACTATCGTCACTGTCACTAATTATGTCTCTATATCACTATTTGATGGAAAAGAATAAGCATCATCATCAAAAGCTATTATCAACAAAATTTACAATATAAACAAGATTTGTATAAATTTTAAAACATTGAAACTTCAGGCTATGAAAGCCACCCTGGTCATGCTGTTTACAATTATGCTATTTTGACACCTATGATTAAGAGAAATCTGGCATCTTTTATGTTCAAGAGTTAGCAGAATGGCTGGTGAGACTGTTGACGTCGCTGAAACAGAGCTAAGGGTAGGGACTAAATTTACTGCGATATCTTAAAAATAAAGCGTCGTTCATATTGACGTCATACTTGTGCAGCATGTAAAGCGTCGATTTTAGCGATGCGCCGCACCTTGGGGTTTAACCTGGAGCCAAGTAAGAGGGATAGTGTTTTAAACTTAACCTAGAGCCATATAAGATACAGCAATTTATTCTTAACCAGGAGCCCAGAAAGATATGGCGATTGGAGCCACTGAATATCAGCTGTGCGCTGATTTTCATGGAAAAAAATTACTATTACTATAGGTAGTAATCCGTGAGCTCCCAGCATCCCCCAAGGTGCGTGATTCAAAAGTTTTCGCCTGGTAGGCATATAAGTATTTTTCCGCGAATTAAAAAAAAAACTTTTTATAGTCGTTTAATACGTCCAATCGGCACTCGACAGACAATGTATGTCGACGTTTAATGCGTGCAATCGGCGTTAGAGGGTTAATTACTTACGTTATTAGCCATGGGTCCCAAGAATGTTGCTGAAGTTCACGGAAAGAAGAGGATGATTTCTATGGAGAACAAAGATGGAGATAATCAAGAAGTGTTAATCTTTTCTGCCATTTGTTAATGTGTTTCATAAAGATTAGTGTTAATGTTTTCTGCCATTTTTTAATGTTTTTCGTAAAGTTAAGTGTTCATGTTTTCTGCCATTTGTCATCCTAATCTGTCCCCACTTTCGGAGATCGCCTCACTCGAAAGGTGAGGTTCCACATTGTACGTACAGTATTTCTTGTACCTTGTACACTAATACACTTTATTTACAAGTACGTACAGCAATAAAGGTTATGTTAGGTATTGAATGGTCCAAATTGTTGTATTTCATTGTTTATTGGTCAATTTAGCTTTATTGTAAAATTTACTGTGGTGTTTTTGTAAGGCTTGGAACGAATTAGGCAATTTATATGTAAAACTTAGTTTGAGATACGAAAAAATTAGGTTATGAAGACTGCTTTGGAACGGATTAATTTTGCATCCTGAGGCACTACTGTATATATATATGTACTGTGTTTGATATTAATAATTGATTGAATTTAATAATTAATATGCAAACACACTTTTTGTGATAGTTACGCTTTGGGAATTACCGAGGGGAACTTCGGAGGTTTGTTCTTTATTTTTTATGGTAATTCCTCTTCTTTGTCCTTTCGCTAGCTATCGTGTGGTGTTGGTGTTTGGGGGATCTCTTTTCTTTTTGGACGGCGGTGCCCTTGGATGCGAGAGGAGTATCCTTATTACTTTAAATCCTATTTTTGTACATTCAACTTCCCTGTCAGATATATACTTGGCTATAGACTCCGTCGTCCCGACAGAAATTCGAATTTCGTGGCACACACTACAGGTAGGTCAGGTGATCTACCGCCCTGCCGCTGGGTGGCAGGAATAGGAACCATTCCTGTTTACAAATCAGATTTTCTCTGTCGCCGGTGCCTGCAACATCGTTGTTGGTACCTCCTGACTTGATTTTCGTTTTTCATCGCCATCAATCTTCTGGGCTTTCTTTTGCAGGGAAGTACTGGGTCTTTGGTTTGGCATACGCTTTTAGTAACTTTTTAATGAATTTGGCTTCGAATTTTCAAAGAAAATTTTACATGAAACTACCGAATTTTTCGGTAGATACATATTTTGCAATAAAGGGAAATAATATCTATTCACTAATATGTGTAAGAATTGTTAAAACTTGATTGAGGAAATATAAATACTCTAACTTGTTCTTAAGGAAGTCAGAAAGCATATGACTAGAAACGCTTCCTTTAGAAGCTTTAATAAGTCTCTTGCTAACGAGCAGTTAGAGTATTAACAGTACTAGTAGTTGTTGCATCCTCATCACCTTCTTACCTCACAGAAACTACAAATTCATCTTGTGCAAATTTGAAGAATAAATGGAGGAAGCTCAAAATGCGAGCTCTTAAAAAAGGTAAGAAGTGAATATAGTGTTCCCAGTGCATTGGAGGTGCGTCTGATCGGCTCTGTCTCGCTCCCAGGCCTAGACCTCTTCCAAGCTCCCAGGCCCAGAGGAGAAGGAATGTTGAAAGCCTTACGGAGGTTACGGAGAATCCCCACCGATCAGGCGTCCCCTCGGCAGGATCTGGAGCATCCCAGACTGTTAAGGATCGCCATTGCAAAGGCATCCTTAAAAAGTGCGTCTCTTCTTCCGATTCTTCATCTTACCTCCAAAAAGACAAAGAATGGACATGTTTGGAGTTCGGACGATCTATCGCGTTCTCTGGAAACTAAGAGAACCCTGAGCGCCAACTAGGAGCGAAGCACCAGCCAGGAGCCAACCGATGAGGCTCCAGCCAGGCGCGAGCCGCGTTCCAACAGCCAGGCGCGAGCTGCGTTCCAGCAGCCAGGCGCAAGCCGCGTTCCAACAGCCAGGCGCGAGCCGCGTTCCAGCAACCAGGCGCGAGCCGCGTTCCAGCAGCCAGGCGCGAGGCGCCAGAGTTCCTGTCTGCTGATCCACAATCTTCCAAGAAGCGTGAAAGGAGCCTCCTAAGCAAGTAGAGCCTAGCAGGCATAAGGATCTTTCCAGGAGTGAGGTGCCTTCCAGGCACTCGGAACTATCCAGGCGCGCGGAACCTCCCACACAAGCGGAACGTTCCAGGCGCACGAAACATTCCAGGCGCGAGGCGCCAGGATATCCCGAATCGCCTTATGAGAGAGAGGTCAGTCGCAAGGCTCCTCTTTTTAGTTTTTAGCAGGATCGGCCTTCTCCTGGCAAAGGCGCAAGATGTCGCACAGGCAGCCGTTGCTTTTGTCAGGATGACTCTGATACTGAGAGAAGCCCTTCTCCAATATTCAGAAGACTGCTGTAACAGGCAGTTCTTCTCAGCGTGGACTCTCTCCTTCATTCATACTCTTCCCTCATTATGATGAGGCAAGAGCTACGGGAGTTTTTCTTAATAAGAATCTCATCTATTCGGCGTTCGGGAATGACTGCGGAAAGGGAACATCAATCTTCCTTCCGTAAGCTCAAGATCTGAACAGGAATCCTGTCCCTTTCGTGATTTCTGTGGAAATCACGAAGACTTAACGAGTTCCTGGATTAACTTCCTTCCTTAGGAAGATATTAAACGTATTATCAAGTAAGTGCATAACACATAATTGACAAAAAATGTATACTCTTTGTATCTTAATGGGTTAGTTCTCATTGACAAAGATCTCAATACATCTTATTGCGTAAGCATATAAGCTCTCTTGGACAAGATTCTCTTGGACAAGATTCGGAGGAGCTCTCATTCATTGATTAGAGGCTCTTCCAGGTAATAGACGCGTAGAATACGTCCTTATGTCCAAGAGAATAGGAAGCTTGAGTGATTCTTTTCGATCCTCGGTTCTCACTTGGGATCTCCTTCGGTTAATACTAATTCATTCTATTGACGAAAAGAACGAAGATGGTAAATTTCCATTCTCTCTCTGCCTCGGCGAGGAAAGAATGTAGTAGAGAATTTGGTGTATAGGACTACTGTATGGTCAAGTCATATGCGCATAACGTAGTTACCTCTATGGTTGGCAACTGAATTCCCTGTATACTTCCAGGAGTTTCCTAGGTAAGGACTACGCTTAAAGGGTTTGTTACGACAACATCGACTCGGCTTCTGTATTTAACGAAGGTTGTTTCGCTTGAATATGCATTATTGAGAACTTCCTTAGGCTCGATAATAATTTTATCATATTCCTTCATTGAATGGAGTAACTGGCAACTCAGGAAGTACGGCGGGACAGCGAACGAAGACTGCTGTCACTGTAGGCCAACACAGTACCATCTAGTTCTCGGTCATGAGCCGTTGGTTACATCTCTCTCTCTTACGGGATTGACTGGCTAACCGTATCTCTCCCCTACAATCATGGACTTAGCCTCGAATTAAGGGGATTTGTAGGCAAACATGAATAACATTGTCTGCGTTTTGCTAAGAAGCTTTCAATAGAAAGATTTCTTGCAACCTTTCAATGCTGTTTACCGCAATGTAACAGAATTATAGAGGATTCTAACGCGGCAGAGCACTATATTATATAATGCTCTCATGCTTACGAAAGCATAGCCTTATTAGAGAACGGAGCATGCTGTGAGAAGATGGATGAGTCTGATGGGAACCATTTTCTTCCTGGCAGAAGTTTGTTTCCCTGAATGGACTATATTACGCCTATAAAGTTTTTCCTGCCAAGAAACGGAAATAACTTATGAGAGGGTGCCTGGTACCATGACAGAGGTACAGATGTTCTGGCACATAGTCTAAAAGAATTGCAGGCAATTTAGATGACTTGATAATTTCTCGATATAGCGAGTTGTTAACCGAAGGGTTCAGTAGCTTCTCTAACAGCAGGCTCGGTAACGTCACGATTCATTCCTGATTTCGTTCCCCGTCTAACTGGAGGGGGGTTCGATCCCAAGGAGGGACAAAATGAATTTTTAAATCAATTAGGCCAATTCCACAGCTCTCTCATATCTCAAGGAGCATCGAGAATCTCTTTTTTCGCCCTTATTCGCGTTAACAAGAGAGAACCTGTTTGGAACACAGACACGGAACGTAACGATCCTTAAGAGGTTCGCTGCACGATGTTGCACGTCCGTGGGAACCTTCTCGATCGACGATAATAACTATTAACGTCTGTCTAATATTAGTTGGAAAGAGAGTTGTGGAAACCTGCGAGACGTCTTCTTCATAGATCTCTTCGCATTGTTGAAGAGGAAGAGGCTTCCTCTAGACTGCTTCCTTATTCTCGATCCAAGAGCGGTAGCAATATAAGCCATCCTTTAGTTTGAAAGGGGAATAAACATTAGTTTTATGCATGCCACTTACCTGGCAGGTATATATATAGCTTATCCTCTTGTCGCACTGGCAGAATTTCAAAACTCGCGGCAACCGCTAGTACACTGGTAGTTCAGGTGATCGCCACCCCGTTCCCGTGGCGCTGGTGCTCGGAACCATTCCCATTTTCGTCAGATTTTCTCTGCCAGCCGAACCGGCAACATCGTTGAAGGTTCTCTGATAGAATATCCTGCTCGTTGACTGATTTTTTTATGTTTGGATATTGGTATCGTATTTGGAAAGTTAGCTTGGCAATCGCAATTGTTTTTTCGTTAGTATGTCTGATTCAGGTAGCATGTTTAGAGTTTGTGTGAAAGAGGGGTGTAAAGTGAGACTGCCGAAATTATCGGTAGATCCCCATACTGCATGTAAGAAGTGTCGAGAGTTTGTGTGTACGTGGGAGAACAGGTGCAATGAATGTGAGAGTGAATGAGAAAGAGTGGAAGGCTCTTATTAAGTATGTGGAAAGATTGGAAAAAGATCGGGTGAGAAGATCAGTGTCTAGAAGTGAGAGATCTGGATCTTCTGGTAAACCTTTGAATGATTCTATTTCTGTTTCTTCTCCAGCTCATTCTCATGTAGAGTTAGTAGCACCTTCTCCTCAGGTTTCTCCTGCGCCCGTTGCTGTATCTGAGGACACGACTGATCCG
Organism: Macrobrachium nipponense; assembly: GCF_015104395.2. Taxonomy (NCBI): domain Eukaryota; kingdom Metazoa; phylum Arthropoda; class Malacostraca; order Decapoda; family Palaemonidae; genus Macrobrachium; species Macrobrachium nipponense. Next base: position 49,259,496 of record NC_087207.1, read on the forward strand.
CAGATTGTGAAAGTGTTCGCTGCCCTTGCTTCTATGGGTGATCAGATCAAGTGTTTAACGGATAAAGTGGAAGTGTTTAATGTGGGTGACAGTGTTGTGGAGGGGGCGCCTGATCGTCCGTCTCGTGCTCCTAGACCTAGACCTCTGTCAAGCTCCCAGACCCAAGGGAGAAGGCATGTCGACAGTCGAAGGGAGGCGAGAGGGGTTTTAGCATGATCAGTCGTCCCTTCAGGCAGTCCTGTTGTTGTGTCCCAGGCTGCAGCAGTACGCCAGAGAAAAGGCGTTACTGGGAAGTGCTTTTATTCTTCAGATAGTTCTGCGTCAGGAAGGAATAGACGCCTTTTGGAAGAATCGCGTCCTCTCAAGAGATCGTACATGCCGACCTCGTCCCAGGATGAAAGGGTCTACGCGCAAGAGGGTTGGAGTAGCCCTGAGATTTTTTCGACGGAAGATGAGGACGCAATCCCTATCAAAAGGAAGAGGGTTTCTCGTCCTTTAGATGTTGCTAACCGTGCGATGGTCGGTTATTCTCCTAATAGAGAACCTCCGCTTCGTAGACGTCAGGATTGCTCGCCTCTTCGTATCAGCCCTGTGCGTCCTCGTTCGCCTCCTCCTCATGAGTTTCGTCAGGAAGCGGAGACTAAGGAAGTTTTGCGAGATATGCAGGAGAAATTAGCAGTCCTTGTTAAATCCTGGGAAAGGTCCGAACTACCTTCGGCTAGACGTAAGGACGCTTCTCTTCCAGTTAAGTCCTCCAAGAGGACGCAGGATAAGCCGTTGCCTCCTCTTTCTCAGGTGGCATTATCTCGTAATCCAGGACGCAGTGTGTCCTATAGGAGGGACGTTTCTCTGACGCCGCAGGACGCAAGAGGAAGAGTGATGGACGCATGGTGGACGCAGCTATTGCAGTGGACGCAGGACGCAGGCGGCAGCACGCTGAACCGTCTTCATCCCGACAAGACGGGGAAGGGTTTTGTAAGGAGGCAGTTTCTCATTCGCTGTCCAGGCAAGCTTTGGAAAAGGATCCCTCTACTGATTTTCATCAAGATCTGGAATTCCAGGATATTTCTTCACAGGAGGAAGACTTCGTTGATTTTTCGGAAGAGGACAAGAATGTGGAAGCTCCTTCCTCGGATTATAAGAAGCTAACTGAGTGCCTCCTTTTGTTGTTTGAAGGAGACTTTCAACCGTCAGCTCCGTTATCTCCTCTGTCTCAATTCTCGAAGACTAAAGCGCCCAAGAAATCTTCTTTCTTGAAAATGACGCTGTCGATCACAGCTAAGAAAGCCCTTCAACGCATCAATGAATGGTTAAAGGAGAAGAGAGAAGCGGGGAAGACTTCATTCGCTTTCCCTCCAGCCAAGTTGGCTTCGAAGTCTGGTGTGTGGTACGCTACGGGGGAAAGTCTTGGCCTGGGAGTTCCTGCCTCCTCCCAGGGGGACTTTTCTAATATCATGGATAGCTCCCGTAGGCATGCCCTACACGCAGCCAAGGTGTGGTGGACTTCATCAGAGTTTGATCATTTGCTGAAAGGCATTTATCGAACTTTTGAAGTCTTTAATTTCCTCGTTTGTTCATGACACTTACCTGCCAGATATATATATAGCTGTATTCTCTGACGACCGACAGAATTTCGAAACTCCCGGCAAATGCAGTGGTCGGCTAGGTGGTTAGTACCCATTCCCGCCGCTGGGAGGCGGATACCGGGAACCATTCCCATTTTCTATTCAGATTTTCTTCTGTCGCCGGTCGGTAAACATCTGTTTACAGACCTCCGCTTAGGATTTCGAAAACTTCATTTGTCACTTGAGTATTTGGATTGTCTTTTGGTTTCGGACTGGCTTAGTGATTTGGCATACGCTATTGTGGCTTGGATTTTGATTTTGGCTTTGATTTTTCTTAGAATTGAGATGTCTGGATCTAGTTCTACTAGTTTCAGAGTGTGCGGTGTAGTAGAATGTAAGGTGAGGCTACCAAAAGCCTCGGTAGATCCTCACACGGTGTGTGTGAATTGTAGAGGGCATGTTTGCTTGTTGGATGATAGGTGCAAAGAATGTGAAGTGTTAACTGATGTCGAATGGAAGGCGTATGAATCTTACATTCGTAGACTTGAGCGTGACAGAATTAGGAGGTCTTCCTCCAGGAGTGCTTCTGTTAAAAGTCAAAGTAAAGTTGCTCAATCTAACATAAATGTAGAACATGTTACGCATAACCCTATAATTTCACCTTCAGATAAGGAAGTGATTGTTACCGAAGGGAATGCCCTTTCTACCATTTTAGAATCTATTCGGAACCTTGAATCGAAAATGAGAGTGCTACAATCTAATGTGCAAAAGTGTAGTGATAATGTTAGTGCCCCTAGTGAAGTGGAGGGGGCGTCAGATCGGTCCTATGATGCCTCCAGGTTGAGACCTCTGTCGGACTCCCAGAACACAGGGAATGGACATGTCGAAGGCCGAAGGAGGGTTACGGGAATTAAACACCGGTCTGGCGTCCCTTCGGCAGATCCTGAAGACGCATCCCAGGCTGCCAAAGATCGTGTGCAAGCTCGAATCTTGAAGGAATGCTTCTCTTCCTCCGAGACGTCCTCACCTCACCGTGGGTGGGAATCTCGGAAGACCTCTCCGACTGAGAGTGGTAAGGAAGACGTAAGGTGTCGCACTGGCGGCCATCGTCTTTCTCGCCCTCTTAGGAAAGGTCTTACGGAAGAGGACGCAGCCTCTCCAATTGAGAGTGGTAAGGAAGACGTAAGACGTCGCACTGGCGGCCATTGTCTTTCTCGCCCTCTTAGGAAAGGTATGATGGAAGAGGACGCTTCATCGGGAGATCGAGAGTGCCCTCCGCCTCGATTTACACTTCGGTCTTCTCCGGAAGACTTCGAAGACAGTATCCCACACAAGAGATTCAGGACGCTTTCTAAGCGTCCTGATTTGAGTCCGGAGAGAAGGAAGAAGGCGTCCTCTCACCCATCTTCTCAAAGGTTCATTCCATCATATGGTTCTTCACCATCAAAAAAAGACCCTCGTAGCGATTCGTCAACAGTTGGATGCGTTTTTCGCCAAGAAAGAAGAAAGATCACGTAGTTGTAAAAAAGATCTATGGCTACCCGTCAAGAAATCTAGACGTTCTCCTGCGGCTTCTCTTCGTTCTTCGTCATCTTCTGATTCGTCGCCTTCTAGACCTCATCGACTCAATCAGGAACGCGCAAGCAGTCCTGCTGATAGAGTCTATAGAAGTATTGGCGGTAAAGAAAAAGACAATAGGTGCCGCACAGGCGGCCGTCGTCTTTTCCAAGAGTCGAAGAACGTTCAGAAGGATCTCTCAGAAATAGAATTGGAAGGAATTGATCTTGGCTTACAGGAAGAGAATATTCAACAGAAGAAACGCCTTGCTAATCAAAACGCTCGTAAGGACGGTTCTCGGGACGCTCGGTGTCGTAAACGTCGGCTGGAGAGACTTCAGACTCACGATATTAGTTCAGAAGAAGGATATGAAGACGCATATGAGGACGCTTTTGAGGGACGCGAGGCGTATTACAACTCAGGACCGTTTTAAAGGAGTGTTTACACGACGTCCATCACGTCAGGACGCAAATGAGGACGCTTTTGAGGACGCGAGGCGTAGTGCTAGTAAGGACGCTCGTCGTCCTTCATATCAGGACGCTTTCCAGGACGCAAATGAGGACGCTTTCCAGGACGCAAATGAGGACGCTTTCCAGGACGCAAATGAGGACGCTTTCCAGGACGCAAATGAGGACGCTTTCCAGGACGCAAATGAGGACGCTTTTCAGGACGCAAATGAGGACGCTTTCCAGGACGCAAATGAGGATGCTTTTGAGGGCGCTAGGCGTCCGATGCATAAAGTTACCCTGGGAAGAAAAGAACAGGTCGCTAGTCAGAAGGTTAAGCGCCATATGCTTCAAGGTAGGAGAAACTATAATATGAGTGCTCGTCAAGAGAAATCGTATGACGTTAGTTTGGAAAATTCGGAGAGAAAGTCAAGGTTAGGAGAACATAGCCGGCTCTCCTCTTCAAAATTGATTTCAAGCGCAAGACCTGCGTTTCGAAAGGGAGGTGAAACTTCGGTTTCTTCTCGTTCAATTCAGGATAAGCCTACGTCTCCATTAGAAGAGAAATCGTCAAGCGAGCCGGTCTCTGAAGAGGAGGAGGATCCTACAACCTCATCCTCTGTGGATTATAAGACCTTAACTCGTCTTTTAAAAGATTTGTTTCCAGAGAAGTTTCGAGCTCCAGTTCCTCTCTCTCCACCTTTGCAACTAACCTCTTCGAAGGCAAGGAAGACTCCAAATTTTGTTAAAATGGCAACCTCACTCTCAACTAAAAGGGCTTTTAAAAGAATCCACGATTGGATGGAATCCAAAAAGACAAAGGGCAAGACTTCTTTTGCACTTCCCCCCACAAGGCTTAGTGGAAGATCAGGGAAGTGGTATGAGACAGAAGAGGAAGCAGGTTTAAGAATCTCTGCTTCCGCACAAGGGGATTTCGCCAACTTAGTGGAGGCTCCTAGAAGATCTTACCTGGCATCAGCAAAAGTTTCTTGGACAATGTCAGAGATAGATCACCATCTCAAAGGCCTTTACAAAACTCTAGAAGTTTTTAACTTTCTAGATTGGTGTTTGGGCATCTTGGATGTGCAGTCTAGAAGCCCAGATTCTATTTCATTAGAGGACTTAGCGAGTATTTTGTCATGTATGGACAGAGCAGTAAGAGATGGCTCCGACGAACTGGCATCACATTTTGCGTCGGGAGTTCTGAAGAAACGCGCACTTTTCTGTAGTTTCACAGCTAAGTCAGTGTCGCCTGCGCAAAAAGCAGAATTGTTGTTCGCTCCCTTTTCTGCTCATCTTTTTCCACAATCGATGGTGGTAAAGGATTTGTCAGTAAATCTCCAAGAATCATGGCGACGCAGGACTTATCTTGTCCGGGTCGAGTTTTCGAAACGTACCTGACTGATCAGATATCTTCAAGAACCACGCAAGCTTCTAGGAAGAATTATAAGCCCTTTCGTGGAAGAGCCTCTTCGAGAGCTGCTGCTCGAGGAAGGAGTTTCCCTAGGGGCAGAGCCTCCTCAAAAACCAGGGGAAAGAAATGACTTTTCGGCCCTCCAGCCACCAGTCGGGGCAAGACTCGCTCTCTTCGCCGAAGCATGGAGGATAAGAGGGGCGAACTCTTGGTCACTCGAAGTGATCGAGAAAGGTTACAAAATCCCGTTTCTATCGAAACCGCCATTAAGCATAGAACCAATAGACCTTTCGCCCTCTTATCAGGATTCGAAGCAACAGATCTTATTAGACCTTTTGTTTGGATCAAATGTTGGAAAAGAGAGCAGTAGAAAGAGTTGTATCACGGAACTCTCCAGGCTTCTACAACAGGTCTTTTTCCTTGTTCCGAAGCACTCGGAGGATGGAGACCTGTCCTAGACGTAAGCAGGCTGAATCTTTTTGTAAGGAAAATAAAATTCAAGATGGAAACTGCACAGTCTGTTTTAGCTTCCCTGAGACCAGGAGATTGGATGGTGTCCTTGGATCTCCAAGACGCCTATTTCCATGTTCCGATACACCCTCGGTCCAGGAAGTTCCTCAGATTCGTTCTGAAAGGACAGGTCTTCCAATTCAGAGCTCTCTGTTTCGGGCTGAGTACAGCCCCTATGATATTCACGCTTCTGATGCGAAATGTAGCAAGATGGCTCCATCTCTCGAAGATAAGAGTCTCACTCTATTTAGACGATTGGCTGATCTGGCTGATCCGGTCCACGTCAAAGGAACAGTGCCTGGAGGACCTACATACGACATTACAGCTGACGAAGGACCTAGGCCTTCTGGTCAACTTCGAGAAGTCCCATCTGATTCCCACACAGTCCATCGTGTATCTGGGGATTCAGATGGATTCAGTGGCTTTTCAAGTATTTCCATCCATAGAACGTCAGCTAAAATGCTTTAGAGAAAGTATATGTATTCTTTAGAGAAAGGAAATATGCTCGGCGAAGGGAATGGATGAGTCTGCTGGGGACCATTTCCTCGCTGGAGAAATTTGTTTCTTTGGGAAGGCATGCACCCCCCAGACAGCTTCAGTTTTTCCTAGCAGGACAACTGGAAGAACAAGAAAGACCTAGACGAGATTTTGAGAATCCCTCAATCGATCAAAGAGCATTTGAAGTGGTGGTCCGATCCCGTCAAGCTATCGGAAGGGATGTCCCTCAAAGTTCTGAGCCCAGACCTAGTGTTGTTCTCAGACGCGTCCATGACGGGCTGGGGAGCAACACTGGGGGAGGAAGAAGTGTCAGGCCTCTGGAGAGGGGAACAGAGGTCCTGGCACATAAACCTCAAGGAGCTAGAGGCGATTCGTTTGGCACTTCAATGCTTCGAGTCAAGGATTGTGGGACGAATTGTACAAGTCAACTCGGACAACACCACGGCGCTCGCGTATATCAAAAAACAGGGAGGAACTCTATCTCGTTCCCTGTTCAGGATAACGAGGGAAATCTTACTTTGGGCGAAGCTGAGAAATGTAATGATTCTAACGAGATTCGTTTCAGGACAGCAGAACGTTCATGCGGATCTCCTCAGCCGTCAACATCAAATGCTTCCAAACGAATGGACTCTCCATCCAGAGATTTGCAAGGAGTTATGGAAACTTTGGGGACGCCCACTGGTAGACCTCTTCGCGACAGCGAAAACGAAGAGGCTTCCTATTTACTGCTCTCCGGTTCTAGACCCAGGAGCAATAGCAATAGACGCCATGCTTTGGAATTGGAAGGGGATGGATCTCTACGCCTTTCCTCCATTCAAACTCCTGGGAGAGGTAATAAGGAAGTTTGCGGCGTCGGAAGGAGCAAGAATGACGTTGATCGCCCCCTTTTGGCCTGCAAGCGACTGGTTCACAGAGGCCATGTCATTTCTGGTAGATTTCCCAAGGACACTTCCAGAAAAAATCGATCTACTCAGACAGCCCCACTTCGAGAGGTATCACGGAAACCTCTCCGCTCTGAGTCTGACTGCATTCAGACTATCCAAAAGTTAGGCCAGAGCGAGAGGTTTTTCAAGATCGGTGGCAAGAGACTATGTTGCCAGCGCTAGAAGAACATCTTCTCAAGCTGTCTACCAATCGAAGTGGGCTGTCTTCAGAAGTTGGTGTAGAAGGCAAAATATTTCCTCCTCGACCTCTGTGAGCCAGATTGCTGATTTCCTCCTACATCTTAGAAATATAGACAAACTTTGTGTCAACGATTAAAAGGCTACAAAAGTATGCTGTCAACGGTCTTCGACACAGAGGCTTGGATTTATCAAATGATAAAGATCTTCACGATCTATTGAGGTCCTTTGAAACCTCAAAAGCTCCACGAGACAAGATTCCCTCATGTAATTTAGATGTTGTCTTAAAGTTTTTAATGTCAGCCCCATTTGAGCCTATGCACGCTGCCTCTTTGAAAGATGTAACTAGGAAAGCTATTTTCCTAACCGCTTTGGCAACAGCTAAGAGGGTTAGCAAAATCCAAGCTATGAGTAAACATGTGGGTTTCAGAGAACACAATGCGGGTGTGTTCGCTGAGCCCCTCGTTCTTAGGCTAAGAACAAAAACCCATCCACCAACCCCTGGCCCTAAAAGCTCTTTGATATCACAAGGGGTTATCAGAGTTCGTCGGACGAGAGCCGAGAGAGTTTTTTTGTGCCCTGTCAGAGCTCTCAAATTTTATCTGGAAAAGACCAAACAATGTAGAGGCCCGTCAGACAACCTGTGGTGTTCGGTCAAGAGGCCGGAATTACCAATGTCGTTCTTACGTTCTTCTTGAGAAACACCATCAGGGAAGCTCATTCGTCCTGCACGGATGTTGATCTTAAACTGCTAAAAGTTAATGCTCACGAGGTTAGAGCGGTAGCTACTTCGGTGGCTTTTCAGAAAAATATGGCACTCAGTGATATTCCTGGGTGCCACATTTTGGCGAAGCAAACCTCTTGTTCGCTTCACACTACCTCAGGAAATGTGAAGGCGACATATGAGAATTGCTACTCGCTTGGACCATACATTTCCGCGGATACAGTATTGGGGACGAGAAGCAATACGAACCCCATCCTTTAGAAAATGGATGTGGTGTGATTTTAATTATGGGTTTTGTTTTTTTAACGGTCGGTATGGGTTGGCCGCTTGAGGCGGTCTTCCCTTTAATTAGCCTGAAAGTTATGGGACTAACTTTAGTGAGGCTAGGTTAGGTGGTATTTATTATGCTTCGTTGTCTTCAGTATGGTCAATATGGTCTAGTCACATTGTGGTCACGCTCCCGTTGACAGATCATCTAGAACTATCCAGCTGGAAATTCTAGTTACTCGGAAGCAGGCGTTGGGTGACAGTAATCACGAAGTCAGCTATGCTAACAGGTAGGGAACCAAGATGTCAATCATCTGCATGTGAAATGTTTCCAAAATCCTTCTATTCTGTCCCTTCCCACCTCCAATGGTGGGATTCAGCTATATATATATCTGGCAGGTAAGTGTCATGAACAAAATGATATTGTCATGATACAATAAAGTTTGTTCATACTTACCTGACAGATATATATAATCAAGTACCCACCCACCTCCCCTTAGGGGACAGTGGTAAAGAAAATCTGAATAGAAAATGGGAGTGGTTCCCGTTATCTGCCTCCCAGCGGCGGGAATGGGTACTAACCACCTAGCCGACCACTGCGTTTGCTGGGAGTTTCGAAATTCTGTCGGTCGTCAGAGAATACAGCTATATATATATCTGTCAGGTAAGTATGAACAAACTTTATTGTATCATGACAATATCATATTGGTTGTTGGGGGCTTTGGCTCGTACTCTGGAGATGCAGGAACCTTCGGATTTGGATTTACCCAGAAGCATTATGTCCTGTATGGACAAAGCCTTGAGGGATGGAGCTAATGAACTTTCTTCACTTTTTACGGCAGGTGTGCTGAAGAAAAGGTCTCTGTTGTGCTCGTTCGCTGCTAAGGGAGTCTCGAACGCGCAAAAGTCGGAGTTGATGTTCTCCCCCCTTTCAGGACAACTTTTCCCATCAGAAATTATTAAGGATATCGCGCTTTCCCTTACTCAGAAGGCTACCCAGGACCTTCTGACTTCTTCAGTGAGGAAGTATTTGCCGACAAAGGTGGTAAAGAAGACACCGAAGGAATCAAGGACAACCCAGCAGCCCTTTCGGGGTAAGACCTTTTCCCGACCAGCCTTTAGAGGTAAAAGAGTTCCTGCCAAGAGAGGTTCGAAAACCTCAACCAAGCAATGAGTTGGAAGTCCTCCAGACGTGTGTTGGGGCCAGACTTTTAGACTTTTGGGAAGTCTGGCAAAGCAGGGGAGCGAATCCTTGGTCCGTAAGTGTAGCGAAGGAAGGTTACAAGATCCCCTTCCTAAAGAAACCACCTCTCGCTACATCCCCGAGAGCCCTAGGGGCTCATTACATTTTATTTAGAGAAGAGAGAGGCTCTTTGGCATCAAGTTGTCAGCATGTTAGAGAAAGGAGCCATAGAACCTGTTTTGGATCACGATTCCCCAGGATTTTACAACCGACTTTTCCTGGTACCGAAGTCTTCAGGAATTTGGAGGCCAGTATTGGACGTAAGTCATCTAAACTTGTTCGTAGAAAAGACCAAGTTTACGATGGAGACGAACGATTCAGTACTGGCAGCGTACGTCCAGGGGACTGGATGGTGGGACGCTGGACCTTCAGGATGCGTATTTTCATATTCCGATTCATCCAAGGTCCAGAAAATATTTAAGATTCGTGATCCAGGACAAGATATATCAATTCAGAGCCCTTTGCTTCGGGCTTTGCACAGCCCCTCAGGTGTTTACAAGGATGATGGCGAACGTGGCGAAGTGGCTTCATCTGTTAGGTGTCAGAGTCTCCCTCTACTTGGACGACTGGCTCATAAGATCCCAATCAAGCAACATGTCTGGAGGACACGGAGCTTACATTGGAATTAACAAGGCAGTGTTGGGTCTGATGGTGAAACCCTGAAAAAGTCCACAACTGATCCCCACCACAGGAGATAGTTTATTTGGGGATTCTGATATCCTCAGTGACTTTTTGGGCTTTTCCGTCCCCCGAAAGGCAGACCTTGTGCCTTCGGAAGGTGCAAGAATTCCTAGAGAAAGACCAATGCTCGGCGAGAGAGTGGATGAGCTTACTGGGGACACTCTCGCTAGAGCGGTCATTTCTCTAGGAAGACTTCACATTAGGCCCTTACAGTCTTCTTGAACGAAGTCTGGCCAAGGAGATCGCAACCAGATTCCTTCTGTTTCCAATTCCTTTCAAGATAAAGGAGGAATTGAAGTGGCGGGCTACCCCGGGAACCCCGGGGAAGGTTAGCAGAGGGTACGTCACTCCAGCAGAAGAACCCAGACCTGATATTATTTTCCGACGCGTTAGACGCAGGCTGAGGAGCGACGCTGGGCCCTCGAGAGGTGTCAGGCCTTTGGAACAAGGAGCAAACAGCTTGGCACATAAACAGGAAGGAACTGATGGCGATTTTCTTGGCTCTGAAAGCGTTCAGATCGTTGATCGGAGGCAAAGTGGTGCAGATCAACGCAGACAATACCACAGCTCTGGCGTACGTACGCAAACAAGGAGGGACCCATTCGTTTACTCTTTGCAATTTGGCGAAGGAGATTCTTCTGTGGGCAGAGAGCGAGAACGTCACCCTGCTCACCAGGTTCATTCAAGGGGAGAAGAATGTCAGAGCGGACCTTTTGAGCAGGGAGGGACAAGTTCTTTCGACGGAGTGGATCTTGCATCAAGAAGTATGCCAGAGGCTGTGGAATCTTTGGGGCAGCCCAGTGGTGGATCTTTTCGCTACCGCAACGACGAAGAGGTTACCGAACTACTGTTCTCCAGTCCCAGACCCTCTTGCAGTCGCAGTAGATGCCTTCCTACTAGACTGGACGGGGCTGGATGCGTACGCCTTTCCACCGTTCAAGATTTTAGGAAGGGTAATGAAGAAATTCAGGGAAAGTCAAGGAACAAGGCTTACACTCATAGCTCCATACTGGCCGGCCCAAACTTGGTTCACAGAGGTACTGGAATGGACAGTGGATTCTCCGAGAAGACTACCCACAAGAGTAGATCTTCTCAAACAACCCAGCTTCGACAGGTTCCACAAAGAACACCCGCGCTCTGGGTCTGACTGTCGTCAGACTATCAGAAAGACTCGTCAGAGCGAGGGGTTTTTCTAGAGAAGCAGCGAAGGCAGTTGCTAGAGCACGAAGAGCTTCAACTATCAAAGTGTACCAGTCGAAGTGGGAGAACTTCCGTAAATGGTGCAAGAATCGGAAGGTTTCTTCATCCAGTACCTCTGTGACCCAAATTGCAGATTTCCTTCTGTATCTGAAGAAGGAATTGGGTTTAGCAAATCAAACCATTAAGGGATACAAAAGTATGTTGTCTTCAGTGTTTAGGCACAGAGGATTAGATCTGTCCAATGACGCAGATCTTAGAGATCTTCTCAGATCTTTTAATACAAAGAAGGATCGACAATGCAGAGCGCCTTCTTGGAATCTTGATGTCGTACTCAAGTTCTTAGGAACGGATAGGTTTGAACCTATGGACAGTGCTTCATTGAGAGAGGTATCGAAGAGGACTATACGTATTCTTGGTCCTTGGCTACAGCTAAAAGGATTAGTGAGCTGCAAGCTATTAACAAGTAGGCTGGAAGCACAACAAAGCGGTTTGTTCGTTCCAGGAAGATTTCTTAGCCAAGAATGAGAATCCTTCGCATCCGTGGCCAAGGTCCTTTGAGATTACAGGACTGGCCGATCTAGTGGGTCAAGAACAGGAAAGGGTTCTTTGCCCGGTAAGAGCCTTACATTACTATGTAGAAAGGACAAAAAGCATTAGAGGGACCTCAGGCTCTCTCTGGTGTTCTGTGAAAGACCCTACTAGACCCATGACTAAAAATGCTATGGCTTTTTTCGTAAGAGAAGTCATCAAGGAAGCACATTTGCTTTGCCAAGAAGAGAGCTTCGGCTTACTTAAGATTAAAGCTCACGAAGTGAGAGCGGTAGCTACGTCCTTGGCATTCAGAAAAAATTTAGCCCTCAAGGAGATTATTGACTCTACGTTTTGGAGGACCAATTCAGTCTTTGCCTCGCATTACCTCAGAGACATTAAGACAACTTTTGATAATTGTCAAACGTTGGGCCCGTACGTATCCTCAGGTACAGTACTGGGCAAAGGAGTTTCCACCCCATAACCTACTAACATGCTAGGCTATTATTTTTAATTAGGTTATAGTGTTTTATGGTTGTCTGAGAAGGTTTATTGCCTGCTCAGTTTATGAAGTAGTTGTTTATTATAGTGATTGTGTGTGGTTCAGGTGACTAACTTTCCTAGCATGAATGCCTGTGGTAAATGAGGGCTAGGGTTTCCTGTCAGCAAATTGGTCATGTCCAGTTGTCAGACCCTTGTTATTAGCTTTCTCAACAAACAGGTCACATCCTAGTTGAGAGCTACTAAGGTTTAGCAGGCTAAGAGGCAGGACCTACGAAGTCAGCTACCTTAGCAGGTAAGGAACCTAATAGTAATTTTAAAAATTATTTAATTTTTAAATTATGACGATGTTTCTGTCTTTGACCCACCTCCAAATGTGTCAATCAGCTATATATATACCTGCCAGGTAAGTGGCATGCATAGAAATGAAGTTTTTATGTTAAAACAAAGTTTTATGCATACTTACCTGGCAGGTATATATAATTAAATTCCCACCCTCCTCCCCTCAGGAGACAGGGTTCAGAGAAAATCTGACGAAAATGGGAATGGTTCCGAGCACCAGCGCCACAGGAACGGGGTGGCGATCACCTGAACTACCAGTGTACTAGCGGTTGCCGCGAGTTTTGAAATTCTGCCAGTGCGACAAGAGGACAAGCAATATATATACCTGCCAGGTAAGTATGCATAAAACTTTTTTTTTTAACATAAAAACTTCATTCTTTTTTCCCCTATATATAAATTCTTAACAGATATATTAAGATAATTCCTGGCGTCAGAGGAAGAGAGGATGATGCTTTTCGCCCCATTTTGGCCTTCGAGAGGCTGGATTCACAGAGGTCACGTCCTTCTTACAGCACTTTACTAAAGGCTTTCCCAAGAGAGTCGGTCTACTCTATCAGCCTCTCTTAGAAAGGGACCTTAAGAACTTCTCCACTCTGAGTCTGTCTGCGTGCAGACTGACGAGAAGTTGACATGAATGAGAGGATTTTTCAAAGTGAATGACAAGTGTCATGGCAAGACAAAGAAGTGCTGCAGATCGTGCTGGGTTGAATGAGGAAACTGTCCTCTTCCGATACCTCTGTGATCCACATGGCGGTTTTCTTCCCTTTCTGAGAGAAGAATCACCTTTGTATATATCTGCTATCAAAGAATACAGTAGCAGGGGCTATACTCTGTCTCTACAAAGGGACTTAGAGATAGCAGAGGACTAAGATCTTCGGGATCTTATACGATATCTCAATACGACCAAGAGTAGGATATCATGTACTTCGAGTTGGTATCTTTTCGTGGCCTGCAGATTCCGTGTTCCGACAAGTTGGAACCTCTCCTCATCAAGCTTCTTTTAGAAATTTTATGAGGGAATTCATTTTTTCTCTTGACCTTACCAACTACCAAGAGGACAAGTGAATTTTTGTGTATTGGAATCTCGCATCAGATTCAATGGAGACTCGGCGATTGGTTCTTGCCAGCATAGTATGCCTGGCAAAGAACTAAAACCCTTCTAACCCTGGCTCAGAGCTTTGAAGTCAAGGGACTTTCCCAATTGATAAGGGAAGAGATAGAAGGGTCTATTTGCCTAGGCAGGGTACGTAAGTTTTATCTTCAGCAGAAGAAATGGCTTAACGTTTGCCTACAGAGTCTTTGGGGTGCGATGAGGGCTCGAAGCGCTTCCCAGAAGGTACTCAGAGGGACACGATAAGAGCCAAGAAAGCCCTGGGTTCGCCCACTTTCGGCTCAGAGTCTTCTTCGACTTCCAGGCTTCTTCCCCTCCTTCGGGCAAGGAAAGGGAAGATTCTGCAAGGAATAGATCTCGTTAGCAATGGAAGCACTCACGAAGGATCCTCCTCGGAGGAAGACACTTCTCTCTCGTCCTGTTTAGATATCCTATCGTCTACTGGATGTACCTGGCTACAAGCGCCTCCCCTCGCCCTAGGCCAGAGGCTCCAGGTAGAAGAGTTCCTTCCACCCTTCTCCAGTCTCCTGATAAACTATTGTGGTTTGTTCAGGATCCTCAGGCAACGAAGCGCCAACCAGGCGCCAAATGCCAAACAGGCGAAAAACTCCAGAGACAGACAGCTTGAATGAACGCGTTTATTGTCTGATGCGGAGAAGGAGCGGGCCTCCAACCTAACAGATCGGACAGCTAATTGTGGGAGTTGTGGTGGTTGAGTCGCCACCTGATATGGTTTGGACCCAAGAGATAGTGATGGGACTCCCCATTGCTACCTTGAGGGCGGAACCATCTCCAAACATCCAGCCATCGGAATCCAGGGGGGGCTGGTGTTTGGGATGGGACTCCTGGCTTTTGTCCGGAAGCCCACCAATACGTTTGGAGTGGGGAGTCTGTCCCCATTAGTGGGGGCAGAACTCCCAGCAGGCGGATAGGCTTATACCTGGGCCACTGCAGGCGTATTGGTGCTATCCCGTAAGGGTAGGGTATGGGGTGGACCATTGGGAGTCGACTCTCACTTGTGCCATTGGTGGAGAATTTGAATACCTGACTGATCCACGACACATTCTTGACAAAACCAAGCAGTTTTGGGTGTGTAGGTGAGCCGGTTTGTGTGAGGTGGTCTGGTGTGTGCGTGCTTAGTATCCTGGGATCGCTTTGTGGGCTTGTGCGGTTTGTTGGGGTGGGGAGTTTGGGCATTAGAGGCTGCCTTCATTTCCCTTTCTGATGTGCTGTTGGGGTCTCAGCTGGGCTCTTGGGTATTGGGTGTGCACTTTTTGGACTTCTGAATGTGAACCGGCATAATTCTATGGATTTGGTTACTAGTTCTCCCTCCCCTGGATCCCACGACTTACTGGCAACTGGCAACGAACCTTCTGGGACATGAAGACGGATATGAGCTCGCTATCGGACAGAATGAAAAACTGAGACACCGCCAGGGGTATTAGTAAATCTGGTGGATTTGCATCCTTATAGTAGAGTCCGTTCATTGCACTAATATAAACTTGTCATTAGATTATGAATGTTTGGTACAGTGTTAATGAAACAATTTGGTAAAGTGGAAAGAATTAAATTAGTTCTGGAAAAAGACAAGCAGTCATTTTCTGCTTTTGTTAAATTTTCCTCACCCTTGGAAGCTAGTGAGGCACAACAAAGACTCCATGGCCACATTCTTAATGACTCGGTTCTTAGCACGAAAGTGTTTTCAGTGAAAAATTTAAATGATGAGCCATTTGAATGAAGAACATGGACCAGCCCCATGTACCAGAGCGCTTCCTACCCCTATATGGCATGTTGCTAGCTACAAGGAGGGAGGAAAAAATTTTGATAAAGGCTGCTGAATGTATCGAGAGCAAGGTAGGTTCCATTCCCATTGGAAACTTGAAGCGTTATGGAAAGAACTTGCTAATAAAAGCTGGTAATGAAACCCAAGCAATTTTGCTAGCGAATTTTAAACCTCCTGAAAGTGGAAATATCGAATGTATTGCATCGCATAGATTCTTTAACACACTGAAAGGAGTAGTATACTCAAAAGACCTGCATGTTTTTGAAGAGGAGGAGATTCTCAATCGATGTCCTCCTTGTGTATCTCACGTAAAAAAGCTAGGAGGGGATGCAGCTATCCTTTTAACCTTCTCCTCCAGTTACTTACCTGATACTATCATTTCTGGGCTCAGCTCGTGTCGGCCTATGAAATATCCTTAAGATCATTATTTCTAGGTAAAATTAATCTAAAATTACCAGAGAAAAATAAAATTAAGAAAATGTCAGTAAAACTGACTTCGCTCACTCTATAAAGAAGTGTCGGTATGGGAATATAGGCGAGTGGGATCACGACCCAAACGAGTCATTTCACCATTTAGACCTTCCAACATAAAATCCCCACCAGAGAGAGCTGATACTAAAGGGTGATGCGGCCGCTACTACTACTACTACCGACGCCACGGACAGCAGCGCCCCTAGCGGTCATCCTTAATCATTAGCTTTACAGCGCTAGGTGCATTTTTCCCTTGTGTTGTTTTTTCTCGGATTACTTTCAACCATCACGATGGAACGTGCTGCAATTGCTTCGGCTAAGTCAAGTGCCTCATAAGTAGTATTTCCTAGTATTTTAGTCTTCCAGGGACCAGTATTTTCCTTTTTATAGGTCATATACGGTCTCCCGGTTGACTCGTGGCGGCCGTGTGCCGCCTCGTGTTTAAGATTTCCCGGTCTCCCATACTGGGACATCTTATGCTTATGGGCTTTTTATTTTTACGTTCATCGTATTATTACATCGTTTTTATAGCTAGGACACAGCCCTTTTACCATTTTCTCTTAGTTTGGTATTTAGGGCTATACCGTGTTTTCTGGCCCAGCATCCCAGCTCTTGCTCTTCATCGGCTACCGCTGGCTCCGAGTAGTCAACTGTTCTTCGGATCAGCTTGCCTCCTCCTGGGCTTCTTTCTCTTTTACTAAAAGTGTCTTTTCCTCCTTTACGATGTGTTATCAGTGTTATTTAGGGCGTTAGGCTAGCCTAGGTGCTTGTGCCATGTGTTGGTACAGTCTGGTTCACGTGGCCCCTCTGTGGTTGTGTTGCTATCGCGGCTTAGGCCACCTGCGATCATGTGTCCCTTAGCACCTTACCCTTCCCCTTCCCTCCCTACCCAGGTATAGGAGGGGTCTGTGGATCTCCTTGGTTGTCATGACAACCACAGTAGCCTACCTCCCTCTCCCTCTGAGGAGGCCTGGAGCTCCATACCAGCTGGGGTTTAGGGCGACCACTTGTCTCGGGTACCGGGTTACCGAGCGGGTAGTAGTGGGGGGGGGGGGGTTAGGCCACCCCCCCCTCTCTCTCTTCCGCCGTGTTTACGCCGGGACCCCCCCCATTGCCTCAGTCCCACCCTTCCCCTACCTTAACGGACGGAGCCTCCGCTGAAGCCGGGGGCCCCTTCGGTTATAGGTCCGCCTGGCTCCGCCAGTGGGCGGGGTGGGCAAACTACTAGTGGTCTGTTGCTTGCCTACTATATCCTGTTTTCCGCTACCGGAGGAGAGCTCGCTCCTTACCCGGGCACTCTTCTAGTAGACGGAAAGTTTTATACCTCATTATATACGGATATACCCTTACTGTTATGGTGAATTTTAGTTTTATTTATTTTATATACTATCTCCGTCGTTCTCCGTCGTGGTTTCATGGCGGCTCACCACTCCTGGTTGGAATCTTTTTCCTGTCTCCGGCGTAGCCTTAGACCACCTCCAACCGCCTAGTTACCACACGTATTACGGCGGGGCTCTGGTTTAATCTAACTTACATGCTCCGGCATGCAGCGGAGTATTTGTTAGGCTGTAAGTGTGCACCTGATACTCATGTATCGATACTCATGTATCTCTCCACTTACAGGCTACCAACTGCCAGGTCCCAGGTTGCAACGCGACGTTGTACGACCCCTGTGCCCATGAAGAGTGTAGGACCCACGCCCCGTGTGCCACCAACCACAACGGACTGATCGTTTTGGCCCACCCCGGAGGCTTGCACCATCTGCTATGACCTCGTGAGTCAGCTTTTGGGTGGGGTAAGTTTACTCCTGGAGCTTTTCTTCGTCTTATCATCCACTAACCTTAGTTTTAAGCTTCTTTAAAACCGTATCTCCCGCCGCTAGAAGCTTCATATCGCCTTCTCTTCCAGGCTGCCGCCGTGAAGGAAGTCGCCCTGGCAACCCTGAAGGCTTGGGTGGGCGGCTTCGGGAAGAACGCCGCCAAGGGCCAACCTTATATACTCGATAAGAAGCTGGCCGTCCAGATCTTCCCCGGAGGCAAGGCGACGGGATATGTGGACCCCATCTCGGCAGCCCCACTCATAGCCTCTATTCAGCAGGAGGTGCAGCAGGCGTTCGGGTCCGTCTCTACGCAGGAGCCGGTCCCAGATGTGGCCAACCTGGACCTGAATATTGAACCTATGGCGGTAGGGGCAGAGGATTTGTTGGTTGAGGTAGGTGTGTCGGGCGCCCAAGGTCTTTCCTTGGGTGCTCCTGGATCTTCTTCCCCTGTCCCTTCTTCCTCTTCATTCCAAGGCTTCACGGGATCTGAGATCCCTGCTCACTCTCCCGCTCTCTCTGTACCCCCGAAGGTGAAGGGACAGAGAGAACAGAAGACCCTACATAAGACGACTTCTAAGAAGTCGTCGTCTTCTTCAGCTAGGAAGTCTACGACTTCCTACGCAGACGCGGTGAAAGCAAAGCCTAGCTCTTCCTATTCTAAGAGCTCTAGAACAAGGCTTCTCAAGGAGAAGGCTCGCGCTCCGGCGAGCCAACGCCTTCTCAGACATTCTACCGGAATCTACTCCGGTAACTCCTGTTGGGGTGGCGGGACCGAGCTCTTTTGATCCCATCACTTTCTCAGCAGTAGTAATGCAACAAGTGGGAGAGATGGTTGGCTCTCTTGGCTCCAAGTTTGAGCAGATGTTTGCACAGCTGTCAAACACACTTAACCAATCTGGTCAGTCTATCCAAGATATCTCTAACCGAGTTAGAGAGCACGACGACCGCTTTGCTGGCCTCAACCAGGCTCCTCAGCCAAGCTCCCCTGTAGCAGGTACTGGTCTTTTACAGTTACCTTCTTATGAATCCCTACCAGCCTTCTCTATGGATAACCCATGGAGAGTGGCCGCTTATGCCCCCTTCAAGGACGGCATGATTTCTATCCCAGAGTGTGGAACTCGAAGGATTGAGGACTTTGAGTTCTACCCTCCCGGACTGACTCAGCCTTTCATTGGGTATGCTAGGCTGACCGTCACTGCTCTCAATAGAGAGGATAAGATCTCCCGAGAGACTGTGCTGTATAGTAGGGATCATGCACAGCGGGAATGGGTTCACTGCCTGGAGGATTGGGAATGTACCAACACCAAACTCCAGGCATTCAAGAGTCGATTTACTATCTTCGCTACGGAGGAGGAGGCTTCTCTTCCGTTCGCTACCAAGGTATAGAAGCGACTCTTCAGGCAGTCCTCAAGGACGAGCCCATGCCACAGTTGAGGGAAGCGGAATCTACATCTCCGCTCTTCCCGGCCTTTGGAGAATTGTGGGAGAACTTACCTGCCACTTTCTCAGTAGGTAAGCTGAAGCCAGACTGCGCAATGGATCAGTTTGGCGAGAAGCTTCCAAGACTGCCTGATACCCTTATTCAGGCAGAGTTTGATGCCCGTACAAGATTTGGGAGGTCTCTTAACTCCCTGATCATTACGGAAATGGCTGCCCTGTCTTACGCCACAGAACTATTGTTCAAGATACTGGCTAAATCCCAGCTCCAGACGGTCCAAGCCGATGCTTTTTGACTTCTTTTCCTAGCCAGAAGGAACTGACCGAAAGCATGTCTTGCAGGAGGCAACTATCAGGCATGAGCCTAATAGACTCTTAGCTTCCAGCATGTGAGGTGCGGACCTCTTCCCAGAGGCCTCTGTGAATGAGGTGCACCACGAGGCTGCTAGGCTTAACCAGAGCCTTAGAGCCAGATGGGGCATCTCCTCCAAGAGGAAACAAGAGACCGCCCCTGCTGCTGGTAAGAAACTAACAAAGAAGACAGGTAGAAGGTTTCAACCTTACCAGAAACACAGCAGCAACAGCATTTCGTTCAGGCCGTCCCAGTTACACAACAGGGACAGCCGTCAACCTCGAAGCAGACACAGCCCATTCTCCTGTTGTCTCCTCAAAGTCAACCTTCCACCTCTTATGCAGTCTCGCCGGCCTTCAATTCAATGTATGAAAGCCAGGCCTACCCAACCTTTAACAGGTTCTCTAGGGGTAGCAGGGCGAGGGGCCACTTTCGCCAGCGTGGCACAGGAAGAGCTGCAAGAGGCAAGCACTTCAGAGGAGGGCGCGGAGGTCAACCAGGTACGAGGGAGGCTGTTCCTCTTCCGTCACAGGTGGGGGTTCAGCAAATGGGCACAGAGCATCGTGTCCAAAGGATTGGGTTGGAGTTGGATCAAAGATCCTCCTCCAATCAAATCATTCTATCAAGTACCATCAAAGGAATTGACAGATTATGCGGAGGAACTCCTTCAGAAAGGAGCTATTGCGAGAGTCAAGCATGTAAAATTTCAAGGTCGCTTATTCAGCGTGCCAAAGAAAGGCTCAACAAAAAGAAGGGTAATCTTAGACTTGTCAAAGCTAAACTCTTTCATTCGTTGCAACAAGTTCAAAATGCTCACCATCTCGCAGGTACGGACCTTACTTCCCCGTGGGGCCGTCACAACCTCTATCGATCTTACAGACGCATACTATCATATCCCTATAGCCAGACACTTCCGTCCATTCCTAGGCTTCAAACTAGGAAATCAGAGGTTCTCATTCAAAGTGATGCCCTTCGGTCTGAATGTAGCCCCCAGGGTATTCACGAAAATAGCGAAGTGGTAGTTCAACAGTTGAGAACTCAGGATAATGGTAGTCAGCATACCTCGACGATTGGTTGATCTGGGCACCAACGGTCGAGGAATGTCTCAAAGCCACGAAGAAGGTAGTTCAATTTCTGGAACATCTGGGGTTCCAGATAAACAAAAACGAAATCCAGACTCACTCCGGAGTCTCGTTTTCAGTGGCTAGGAATCCAATGGGATTTGTCTTCCCACAATCTGTCAATTTCAGTGGTCAAAAGAAAAGAAATAGCCAAGTCTGTGAAACAATTTCTCAAGTGCAAACAATCATCAAGGAGAAACCAGGAAAGAATCCTGGGTTCTCTTCAGTTTGCCTCAGTGACAGAACATCCTCCTGAAAGCAAGGCTAAGAGATAAATCGAGTTTGGCGATCGAGAGCAAACGTCAAATCTCAAGACAAGTTGTCAGTAATTCCACAGATCCTTCGCAATCAGCTCCGTCCATGGACAAAAGTGAAGATCTTGCCAAATTAGTACCCCTTCAATATCCCCTTCCAGTGTTAACCATTCACACGGATGCCTCCCTGTCCGGTTGGGGGGATATTCTCAATTCAAACAAGTTCAGGGGACTTGGTCAGTTCAGTTTCCGCCAGCTTCACATAAACGTCCTGGAAGCAATGGCAGTATTTCTTACCCTGAAGAGACTCCTTCCCCCGAAGAAGTATCATCTAAGACTAGTTTTTGGACAGTGCAGTGGTAGTACATTGCATCAACAGAGGAGGGTCCAAATCACGTGAATCATGTCATGATAGCCATCTTTGCGCTAGCAGACAAACACAGATGGCATCTGTCCCGCCACTCACCTGGCAGGGGTAAGAAATGTAATAGCAAGACGCTTTGTCCCGGTCAGTCCCTCTGGAATCAGAATGGTCCCTAGACGACAGGTCATTCCAGTGGATATGCCGGAGAGTCCCAGGCTTACAAGTGGATCTCTTCGCCTCACAAGCGAACCACAAGCTCCCTTGCTATGTGGCCCCCAACCTGGACCCTCTGGCCTATGCCACGGACGCCCTGTCGTTAGATTGGAATCAATGGAGGAAAATCTATATATTTCCTCCAGTGAATCTTCTTTTGAAAGTCTTGAGCAAGCTGAGGACTTTCAAGGGACTAGTAGCTCTGATTGCTCCAGACTGGCCAAAAAGCAACTGGTATCCGCTGCTTCTGGAATTGGGTCTCCGACCTCAACGGTTATTCCCAATCCCAAGTTGTCGCAATCAGTACAAATGAGGACTGTGTTCGCTTCCTCAGGAATTCTCCAGACCCTAACTTTATGGACCTCATGAAGTTTGCGGCTAAAAAAGATGCTAATATTGATCCACAAAACATCCTCTTTCTAGAATCAGACAAGAGAGAGTCAACTATTAGGCAATATGACTCAGCTGTTAAAAAATTAGCATCCTTCCTGAATGAATCAAACACTACAACCATGACAGTTAATTTAGCTATATCCTTTTTCAGGTCCTTGTTTGAAAAAGGTTTAGCCAGCTAGCACTATCACTACTAATAAAATCGGCTTTGAAGAAAATCTTTTCAGTTGGGTTTCCAAATAGACCTAACAGAATCTTACTTTACGTCTATTCCCAAAGCCTGTGCTAGACTTAGACCTTCTCAAAGGCCTACTGCAGTTTCATGGTTCTTAAATGATGTCCTCAAACTAGCCTCAGATACTGACAACTCGTCTTGCACATTCATTATGCTCCTTAGAAAGACGTTATTTTTGTTAAGCCTGGCTTCAGGAGCCAGAATTTCAGAACTGTCGGCTCTATCCAGAGATGCGGGTCATGTGGAATTTCTCCCCTCAGGAGAAGTTCTACTTTCCCCGGATCGTAGCTTTTTAGCAAAAAATGAGGATCCTCTTGCAAGGTGGGCTCCTTGGAAGTCATCCCACTTCCGCAAGATTCTTCTCTCTGCCCAGTAGCAACTTTAAGAGCCTTTTATCTAGTACATCCTCTAGATCCTCAGGTTCTCTCTTTATGAAGAAAAAGGTGGCACTTTATCAGTGAAAGGAATCAGACAACAGATCCTTTACTTCATTAAACAAGCCAACCCTGATTCATTTCCAAAAGCACAATGACATCAGAGGAGTAGCCACCTCAATTAATCACTTCCAACATATGAACTTTGAGGATCTTAAAAAGTATACTGGATGGAAATCACCGACAGTCTTTAAACGTCATTACCTGAAGTCTTTGGAATCTTTAAAATTTTTCTGCAGTAGCAGCGGGAAACATTGTTTCTCCTGATACTGCACAGTAGTTGTAGTATAGATCCAGGTCTCTCCTTTCTACCTACCTCGTCCAACATGCCTCACCCTATTGCCATGCTACTCTCGGGATACTCTAGCCTTAGCCGCCTAGAATCAATATTGGTGGATTGTCCCTTATTTTTTTTGCTAGGGACATCCACGTTAATTGTACATATAATGTACTTCAGTGTTTCTAACCCTAATGCTAGGGTAGAACAACAATAGAGTTTTGTATATTTTTGTAAATATCTTAATAAGTGAATCATTCTATATTGTTTTTTTTGGCCATTACACTATTATGTATTACCATGTCTATATAAAGTTTAATTTTTAGTACTTTATATTGATTGCTTTCTTTACCATGCCATTGTTTAGGATAAGTTTAGCTTTAAGTACTTTTGTTTTGTATACTGTAATGTTCCCTGATTCACTTTATATTATATAACTTTTTTACTATTGGGTTTCATTTGGTCCTTATTCCCATCTTGTCTGTTTCTCTGGTACTATTTCATAGGCCGACACGAGCTGAGCCCAGAAAAGGGATTTTGACATAGGAAAATCTATTTCTGGGTGATTGGCTCGTGTCGCCCCTATGAAACCCACCCTGTTTTCTTTTACCCACCCTACCAGGACAAGATGTTCATAGATTAAGGATGACCGCTAGGGCGCTGCTGTCCGTGGCGTCGGTAGTAGTAGTAGTAGCGGCCGCATCACCCTTTAGTATCACGCTCTCTGGTGGGGATTTTATGTTGGAAGGTCTAAATGGTGAATGACTCTTGGTAGTGATCCCACTCGCCTATATTCCCGTACCGACACTTCTTTTCTAGAGTGAGCGAGTCAGTTTTACTGACATTTTCTTAATTTTATTTTTCTCTGGTAATTTTAGATTAATTTTACCTAGAAATAATGATCTTAAGGATATTTCATAGGGCGACACGAGCCAATCACCCAGAAATAGATTTTTCCTACGTCAAAATCCCTTTCTTGGCCATGAGAGGATGCAGGTTAAAGATAAAAGAAATCTGAAACAGTGTCGCAAATGTTTTGAATATGGCCACATTCAAAACTCTTTTGAAAACAACAAAAGATGTTCGGTGTGCTCTGCGGAACATGATAATTTTGACGAGTGTGTAGCAACCCAATACTGTTTTCAGTGTAAGGGTGATCACTCTCGAAATTCTAGGACTTGCCTCAGATACAGATTTGAAGAAGATGTATTGGCAGTGGCTGACAATGAACATGTCAGCATTAGCGAAGCAAAGCGTGTGGTAATGGGGGCAAACAAAAGTGCCAACTCTACCTATGCGTCGGTAATAAAACTTATGAAAAGTTCCAGCAATGTAAGACAACAAACAACTGCATCTGATAATAGGCATCACATACCTGCTACTCCACGGACTGTAAATTATGAAAATTCCCATTCTGTCAAGAAATTTTCATCTGCTAGTGCCTTGAACTCCAACACCAAAAGTTGTACTTCAAGAAGTATAGAAAACTCGCCTACCAAAGTCAATACAAAGCTGACTAATATGATAGTTGCAGGCTCTCCTCCCAAAAAGGGAGCCAAATCAATCAATAATTCGGGAAGCTGTTCCAAAAACCACTTCCAACAAGAATAAACCAAGGGACCAAGCCCAATTAGATAGAGCTACTTCAGAGCCATCAATTGTCACAGCCACAAACAAAAATGAAAACAAAACTATAATTACAACCACCAAGAAGCGCACAAGGAATACATCCCCAAATAATGATAGCTTTAAAATAAAAACCTCAAATGGGTTCAGTGTTTTGGAAGAGATCTCTCCACCTAGAAAGGTGGTTCCAAAAGCAGTTTCAGCCCAAAAACATATGAGTTCTGATCAGTCTTGCCGGCCTAAGACAATGAACCTTGTGATTCGCAGAATCACAGTAGAAATTCTGATCAGAATCAATACCAAAATATGATCAGCCAAAAACTCTTAAATTCCAATTCAAATGAAAAGGATTAAAGAAACAATCACTATTATGGAGAACTTTCCTCTCCACACTAGGAACAGTACTTCCCCTCTAAGGAGTGGGAAGTAGCACTTTTTACCACCGTAACATTCATGTTTGATATCCTTCAGTGGAACTGTAAAGGTCTCAGAGCCCGTGCAGAAGACCTTAAAGTCTTAATTCATGAATCCAATCCAGGGATTATATGCCTTCAGGAGACAATGTTAGGTAACAATCCTTATAATCCTGGACTAAATTATTCAATATTTAACTCCTCTCCCCCAAGTGGTGGTCGGGCCCATGGAGGTGTTGCAATTATTGTTAATAAAGCTCTGCAGCACTCCATAATAAAATTAAATACAACTCTACAAGCTGTTGCTATTTCAGTCATCTTGGAAAAGACGATAACAGTCTGCTCCTTATACCTTCCACCAGATCTTGTTTTTATCAGTGAAGATATTCAGGCCTTAATTAACCAACTTCCAGCTCCTTTTCTACTTCTAGGAGATTTTAATGCCCACAACCCCCTTTGGGGAAGTTGGTTTCTAGAGAGTAAAGGGAAATTAATTGAAGACGTTATTGATAGGAATGATGTTATCCTATATAATAATGGGTCAATGACTTTCCACAGTATTCATGATCATCATTTCTCTGCACTGGACCTTAGTATCTCTTCGGGAAGTATCCACCTTGATTTTAGTTGGTCTGTTAACAAAAATTTAAATGGGAGTGATCATTACCTGATCCATTTGAAATATGCTGTGAATGGTCCATCTGAAGTTTTACCAAAGTGGAAGGTAGAGGAGGCAGATTGGGATAAATTCAGTAAGGGCGTCATACTAGATAGGGAGTTTGAGTCATTTCATTCTCATCTAGATGCTTATGATTACTTTATTGAATCTACTCTGAAGAGTGCTGAAGGCTCTATTCCCAAAACAAAAGGCAAACCTCGTAGACCTGCAGTTCCCTGGTGGAGTAAGACTTGTGGTATTCTGAGGAAAATTACTAGGAAGTGCTACAGACGTTGCAAAACTAGTGGCTCTCCTCAGTCTAAATTAATCTACAAACGTGCATTAGCTAAGCAATGCCGCTTTTATAAGAGAGCCAAAAGAGAAAGTTGGCTTTACTATATTAATGGAATAAACTCAAAGACTCCACTGAAAGTGGTGTGGCGCAAAATAAGGAAACTGAGTGGGAAATTTGTTGCGTCACCATTACCCTCATTAAAAATAAATGACACTGATCACAGAGCCCACTGAAGTTGCCAATGAGCTAGGAAAACACTTTTCTGAAGTTTCCAGCGCCAAGAATTATTCTAGAGAATTTAAAAAAATTAGGAATTCTGAAATGATTCTGGAATTCGATTCAGGAAAATCTGAACCATACAACTACAGATTTTCCTTGAGAGAATTACGGGAGGCGCTCTCCTCTAGTGAATCCACAAGTCTAGGTGAGGATACAATCATATATGAAATGCTTAAACACCCTCCCAACGATGCCAAAAAATATTTACTGAAGATTATAAACAAAATATGGGAAACTGGAATTTTACCCAACGACTGGAAAATATCCATAGTTGTTCCAGCTAAAAAGCCTAATAAAGATGGTTCCCTAGCCACCAGCTATAGACCAATAGCTCTTACCGGCTGTGTGTGTAAGCTGATGGAGAAAATGATAAATACTAGACTAGTTTGGCACTTAGAAACTAAAGGATTAATATCATCATTTCAATTTGGTTTCAGGAAGAACCACTCCACCCTTGATCCGTTGCTGAGGCTGACCACCAACCAATCCAGCAAGGATTCGCCAAACAATGTCAGACCATTGGAGTATTTTTTGACCTCGAAAAAGCATATGACACTGCCTGGAGAATTGGCATCATGAAACAATTGCACAAGATGGGCATATGTGGAAGAATGATCAGATTTATATATTCCTTTTTAACGGACAGATTTTTTAAGGTAAAAGTGGGAAACACTTTCTCCCAACCTTTTATGCAGGAGGAAGGAGTTCCCCAAGGAAGCGTTTTAAGTGTAACACTCTTTTCAGTGGCTATAAATAGTGTGGTTGAAAAAATCTTGCCTTCTGTAAAATGCTCACTTTTTGTGGATGACCTTGCAATATACTGCACAGGATATGATTCATTGTCAGTATGTAAACATATGCAAAGGTCTATTAATGCAATTACTAAGTGGGCTGATGAGAATGGTTTTAAATTCTCCTCTTCCAAAACAGTTGCAATAAGATTTACTAGATGCCGGCGTGCGGAAGAAGTTCCCACACTTAGTTTAAAAGGATCTATCATTCCCTATGAAAATGAAGTAAAATTTCTGGGGATGATTATTGACCACAAATTAACATGGGCCAACCACATAAATGCCCTAAAGATTAATGTGAAAAAATCTTTGAATATTTTAAAGGTTGTTTCTGGTTTTAGTTGGGGGGCTGATAAAAAAATCCCTTTTGAGGCTATATGACTCACTGTGTCGCTCCAAGCTAGACTATGGCTGTCAGATCTATTCCTCAGCTTGTAAAACCAAGCTAAAGGAATTGGATGTTGTACAGAACATGGGGTTGAGAATATGCTCAGGGGCTTTTAGAACTTCTGTTGAAAGCATGTATGTCGACACAGATCATCTTCCCCTTGATCTAAGAAGGCAAGAGCTAGGGTTGCGATACGTGGCTAGAATGAAAAGTGCTCCCAAAAATCCCTCTTTTCAAGTACTTAAGGAAACAGACTCGCAGAATTTCTCTGGTACAAGAGCTTCTAAACCATTCCAAATTAGACTGAACGAGGATGTTAGGGATAACCATCTCAAATCCCAGAAAGTCCTGGAGGTAAAACATCCCGTAAATCCTCCATGGCTTATTCCTGAAGCATTAGTATGCAAGAAACCATATAAGAAGAAGGATTGTACTGGAGAAGAGATTAGGGGAAAATTCTTAGAGCACGACGTTACCCATGCCAATTATGTGAAGATATATATAGATGGATCAAAGTCGGATAGTGGTGTTGGGTGTGCTGTTATCCTTGTGATACAGCATATACAGCTAAATTACCTGACTTTGCATCTGTATTTACAGCTGTAATTAACAGCCATAGTCTCTGCCCTAGATTTAGTTCTTCAAAGTAGTGACACTAATTTTGTCATATACTCGGATTCTAAAAGCACTTTAGAAGCTATCAAAAGATTTAATAGCTTTCATCCATTAATCCAAAAACTTCAGGAGTCGCTTTTTCGTATATATTGTCTGCGTAAGTCAGTCTCTTTCTGTTGGGTCCCTTCTCACGTGGGGATTCACGGAAACAAGATGGCAGACAGGGAAGCAAAAGCAGCTAGCGCTTTGCCAGAAACAACCTTCAGGAAAGTGCCTTATACAGACCTAAAAGGTCCTAATAGGTCTTACGTATTAAGTAAATGGCAAGAAAGATGGACTTCTCCTCTTCTTGCCAATAATAATAAGTATAGAAATATTAGGAAAAATATACTGCCGTGGAATTCGTCATTCCAGCTTGACAGACGAACAGAGGTTATTTTAACGAGATTAAGGACTGGCCACACTTATTTAACCCATCAGTTTATTTTAGAAGGAAGCAGCCCACCAGTGTGTCCTTACTGTGACGAGATACAAACAGTGGAGCACATTCTGATGGTTTGCCCCAGATATTTTAACCAAAGGGAAAGATATTTCCAGGGTAAATCCCTCTCAAATATCTTGGGAGATGACGCAGACATTTCTGCTCTCATCTCCTTTTTAAAGTGTATAGAAATTTTTAATAATATTTAGATAAATTTTATTAATCATATACAGATTTTTAAAGACATTAAATTATTTTTAATATATATTACTCCATTCATTAAAATTCATTTTGTTCATGAAACTTACCTGTCAGATATATATATAGCTGTATTTTCCGAAGTCCGACAGAAATTAAAAAACTTACGACACACGTAGTGGGAGTCAGGTGGTTAGTACCCATTCCCGCCGCTGGGAGGCGGGTATCAGGAATCATTCCCATTTTCTATTCATAATTTTTCTGTCGCCGGTGTTGTAAACACAGTTTTCAGCACCTCCGTCTTGAATTTAGGAAACTTGGCTACTATAAGTACCCCTTTTTGATTTTTTGGTATCTTGACTTTTGGATCGGTGGCTAGGCACACGTTAATTGTGGATTTGATTGATTTTGGCTTGATTTCTCTTTAAATAAGATGTCTGGTTCTAGTTCGGCTAGCGCCAGGTTTTGTACCAAGAGTGATTGTCGAGGTAGGCTACTGAAAGCATCAGTAGACCCTCATACTTTGTGTAAGAGTTGCAGAGAGCATGATTGTATGTATGAAAGTCGCTGCAAGGAATGTGAGTGTCTTTCTGATTCTGGATGGAGAGCGTATGAGTCCTATCTGCGTAAGCTTGAACGGGATAGGTCAAGGAGGTCTTCCTCCAGGAGCGTTTCAGGTAAACGTCAGGAAGTTCATGTTTCTCCTACTAACCCTCCTTTAATCACTACTCCTAACCCTGTAGTGTTGCCTTCGGGCCCTGAAACAGTGTCTGTGGAGGGTAATACCCTTACACTTATCTTAGAGTCGATTCGTAATTTAGAATCTAAAGTGCTCGCCTTAGAAGGCAAAAGTGAAGGTGCAAAGTGCAGTGACAGTGCTCCTTCGTTGGTGGAGGGTGCGTCAGATTGGCCCCATTTCGCCTCTAGGCCTAGACCGCTGCCGACTCCCAGGTTTCAGGGAGAGGGCATGTCGAAAGCCGCAGGAGGGTTACGGGGAACGCCCACCGATCTGACGTGCCTTCGGCAGTATCTGTTGACGTTACACAGACTGCTAAGGAGCGTGCGCGTGCACGCCTCCTGAAAGAGTGTTTCTCTTCTTCAGAGGCTTCCTCCCCGCACAAGGGGTGGAGCTCTCATTCTATTTCACGCCCGCTGAAAAGGAGCGTTGGTGATCGTGATGCTTCACGTCCAGTTTTGGCTCTCGAGAGGCGATCATCGCCTGAGAGTGTGTTTCGCAGCCTTCCCGCCACAGAAGAAGCGTAAGGAGTCATCGGATGATGACGTTGTTGAGCGCCCCAGTCGCTCTCGAGCGCGTGCTACGGCAG
Organism: Macrobrachium nipponense; assembly: GCF_015104395.2. Lineage (NCBI taxonomy): Eukaryota > Metazoa > Arthropoda > Malacostraca > Decapoda > Palaemonidae > Macrobrachium > Macrobrachium nipponense. Next base: position 49,289,426 of record NC_087207.1, read on the forward strand.
TTTCTGGAGAAGGAAGAAGGCGTCCCCTCGCCCCTCGCCTTCTCACAGGATCAGCCCGTCACCTGACAAGGAATCCTCTCCTACTGAGAAGATCCTGCGCTCTTTGCAGCAACAGCTTGCTGATGCTCTTGCTAAGAAAGGGACGCAACCACGTCCCAGGAGAAAGGATGACCGTCTGCCGGTGAAGAGATCTAGAAGGTCTCCCTCTCCCTCTCCTCGCTCGTCTATCTCTCCACTTTCTTCGCCTGCTAGAGTTCGTGCGACTCCCCAGCGGCTCTCTGGAGGACGTGAAGAGGATTTTGCTCGCTCGGCGCATGAAGCGGTATTACCCGCTCGTAAGCTTGCGGTGCGAGAGCTCGATACTTGCGTGAACGCTTGGGTGCAAGTTCACGTTCCTGACGCTCGGTCCGGAAGCCAAGCGAATGCCAGTGGCATCTAAGAGTGCACCAGCGGAAGCAGAGCGCGCACGAGATGTTAAGCGCGCCTTAGTAAATGTCATTCGCACGCCAGTGGACGCCAAGCGTGCGCCAGCGGACGCCAGCAGCGCGCGAGTGGACGCCAATCCCGCGCTAGTTGCAGCCAGGCGTGCGCCAGTGGACGCCAGGTATGCGCCAGTGGACGCCAGGTGTGCGCCAGTGGACGCCAGGTGGTGCGCCAGCGGACCGCTCGGGTGGAAGAAGATGTGGAGTTTCGTCGCCTCCCACCTGTTTGTGATGAGACTTTGCAAGTTACTTCGGGTCTTAGAGATACGACCGGAGTTTCTATTAATGAGTCAGCTTTGCCTTCCACTTCACAGCAACGCGCCTCTTGGAAACTTAGACCAGATAGTCTTGGTCCAGCCTATTTGCCTCCAACTTCACCTGTGTCGGAAGCAGAGGTTAGCGACGCTTCGGTTGAAGTGGATGATGAGAAACCTTTGGCGGCAGTCTCTTCCGACTACCAGGTTTTGACCCGCCTTCTTCAATCAGAGTTTGGAGAGACGTTTCACCCGGAAGCTCCTCGCTCTCCTCCTTCACAACTTTCTTCTTCCAAGATCAACAAAGTCTCGGCATTCGTCAGAATGAAGAAGTCCCTTTCAACTAAGAGGGCTCTTCGTAAGGTCCATGACTGGATGGAGAAAAGGAAGTCTCAGGGAAAGACTTCTTTTGCCCTGCCACCTTCGAGACTTAGTGGGAAGGCTGGCATTTGGTATGAGACGGGAGAAGACGTAGGTATTAGACTTCCCTCGTCAGCCCAAGGAGACTTCGCCAGCATTGTGGATGCCTCGAGGAGGTCTCACCTGTCCTCTTCGAAAGTTTCCTGGTCTACTACGGAAATGGACTACCACCTTAAAGGCCTCTTTCGGACGTTAGAGGTCTTCAACTTTCTAGATTGGTGTTTGGGAGTTCTGGATGCCAAGTCTAGGAGTTCCGACTCGATTAGTCTGGGGGAGCTGTCCAGCGTAATGTCGTGTATGGACAAGGCCGTCAGAGATGGTTCGGAGGAGCTTACAGCTCACTTTTGCACAGGGCTCTTGAAGAAGAGATCCCTGTTTTGCAATTTTACAGCGAAATCTGTTTCTCCGTCACAGAAAGCAGACTTGCTCTTCGCTCCTTTTTCGGATCATCTCTTCCCCCAGGCTATGGTAAAAGACATTGCGACCAGTCTACAGGAGAAGGCCACGCAAGATCTCCTCGCACAATCTTCAAGGAAGACTGCGGTTCCTTCCGTCTCGGGAGTTTCGATTCTCAAGAAATCGAAGCCCTTTCGAGGTAGTTCTTCCTCGAGACCAGCCCCTCGAGGAAGAGGCACTTCCAGAGGCAGAGCCACTGCGCTGGCCAAGAACAAGAAGTGAAGCAGAAGTCCTTCAGTCACCGGTTGGAGCCAGGCTTCAGCTTTTTATACATTCAACTTCCCTGCCAGATATATACTTAGCTATAGACTCCGTCGTCTCCGACAGAATTTCAAATTTCGCGGCACACGCTACAGGTAGGTCAGGTGATCTACCGCCCTGCCCTGGGTGGCAGGACTAGGAACCATCCCCGTTTTCTAATCAGAATTCTTCTGTCGCCCGGACCATCAACATTGTTGTTGGTTCCTCTCGATTGGTTTTTCTTTTTTCACCGGCAATTGATCTTCTTGACCGACTTTTGGTGACGTATCTGGATTGTTGGATTGGCATACGCTTTTGTGGACTGTTTTGTGGACTTGATTTTGGAATTTTCTTTAATAATGTCTGACTCTGGTATGGTTGTGAGACGTTGTGTGAATGTAGGCTGTAAGGTGAGGTTGCCGAAAGCTTCGGTAGACCCTCACACGGTATGCAAGAGGTGCAGGGAGTATGAATGTTCTTTTACTAATACTTGTAAGGATGTGAGAACTTGAGTGAGACGAATGGAGAATCTAACTAATTATTTTAAAAAGTTAGAGAGAGAAAGAGTGAGAAGGCTTCTCATAGAAGTTTAAGTAGTTCTAGATCTGAACTAATTCCAAGCTTGGGATCTTCCCCAAGGGTAAGTATTGCTACTTCTCCTTCCATTGCAGCCCCTTCTCCTATTGCAGAACCTGTAGATCCAGCAAAAGAACTTGCGGATCTAAAAGCAGCCTTCAAGTTGATGGAAAACAAAATGGCTGCCATACAAGGTAAGGCTAGTGATTTTTCAGTGGACAGTGATATGATGTCCCCAGTGTAGTGGAGGGGGCATCTGGTCGGCTCAGGCAACGCTCCTAGGTCTAGACCTCTTCCAAGCTCACATGCCCAGAGGAGAAGGAATGTCGAAAGCCGAAAGGAGGTTGTGGAGAATCCCCACCGATCAGGTGTCCCTTCGGCGGTTTTCTGTGACACCCCAGACTGCCAAGGATCGCTATTGTAAAAGCGTCCTACGTGAGTGTTTTTTCGTCGTCGGATCTTCATCACCGAGACGTGATTGGAGAGATTCAGATCGATCTCGGCCTCTCAGAGGAGTTGGAAGGCTCCGAATATTGACTCGAGCCCTGAAAACTTCCCTGAGGAGTCTCCATCGGAGGGGTGAAGAAGCAAGAAGAGCCATTCTTTCAACCAGAGTGAGAAGGAGGCAGGAGGTGGAGGCTATGGACTCCTCCCCTCCTCCTTCCCCTCCTCCCGAAGAGGATAAAGAGGAGGCTACAAAGAGGTTCATGATGGCGATGCAGGAACAGATTTCGTCGTTTGTAGGAGTCCTGTCAAGGAGCCTCCTAGAAGGAAAGACACTTCCCTTCCTATTAAAAGATCCTCCAGACGTATGGAGGTATCTGCCTCCAGGATCGATACTCCTACGAGGTGAGGTTTCCGGTACGAAACCTGATGAACCGATCAGACTTCTGGCACCGGCCAGGAGTGAGGAGTCACCCAGGAGGCAGGAGCCAAGAGCCAGGAGTGAGGAGTCAACCAGGAGGCAGGAGCCCAGAGCCAGGGAGTGTAGAGGTCATCCAGGCAGGAGGCAGAGCCAGGAGGCAGGAGCCAGGAGGCAAGAGCCAGGAGGCAAGAGGCAGGAGGCAGGAGCCAAGAGGCAGGAGCCAGGAGCCAGGAGCCAAGAGGCAGGAGTCAGGAGGCAGGAGCCAGGAGTCCGGAGTCAGGAGGCAGGAGTCCGGAGTCCGGAGTCAGGAGGCAGGAGTCAGGAGGCAGGAGTCAGGAGCCAGGAGGCAGGAGTCAGGAGGCAAGAGTCAAGAGCCAGGAGGCAAGAGTCGGGGACTCGTTCCTGGAGGTTATGACTCTTCTCCAAATAGGAGCTCCTCTCCTTCGAAACATAGGAGGTCTTGGAAGGACTCTCCCTCCAAACGTGAACTTTCTCCTTCGCTGATCGAGGGTTAGACGAGTTGTCTGATGACGAACCTCCTGCTAATGAGGGACTTTCTAGTTATAAAGTCTTAGCCATCATTATTACTTCAAGAATTTGGAGATTCTCTTAGTCCGGCGGCTCCTCCTCCTCCTCGTTCGCTCTTTTCGAGCTCGGCTACGGCAAATCGTCGGCCTTTTTAAAAATGAGCCTGCGATATCTATGAAGAAGGCACTCCATTCTTTAGATTCTTGGATGGACAAGAAGAAGGAGTTAGGAAAGACGGTATTCTGCATGCCTCCTTCCAGATTGCACGGAAAGAGAGGTATTTGGTATGGGACAGGAGAGACTATGGGGTCTTTCTCTACCTGCCTCTGCAGATGCCGACTTTTCCAATTTAGTGGAGGCCTCTAGACGTCACTCCTTAGGATCGGTCAGAGCGACGTGGAGCACTTCAGAGTTGAACCACTTTCTAAAGGGACTTTTTGTCACTTTAGAGGTGTTCAATTTTCTGGATTGGTCACTCGGAGTTCTGGCCAACAAATCTAAGGATCCGGAGTTTCTGAAAACCCAGAAATTCTCCATACGTCCTGTCCTGCATGGACAAGGCAGTACAGGACGGTTCGGGTGAAGTTGGCTTCCCTTTTGGTGCTGTCTCCTGAAAAAGAGATCAGTTTATGGATCCCTATTATCGAAAGGGGTTTCTCCGAGCCAGAGGACTGCCTTACTGTTCGCCCCTCTATCGATCATCTGTTTCCTTCTCAGTTAGTGAAGGATATATCTCGCTCGCTAACTGAGAAGGCGACACAAGACCTACTAACGCAAACGTCCAAGAAAGGACGCCCTGTAGTGTCGACGGTTAAGAAGGACTCTCGTCCTCCTCAGCAGCCCTTTCGTGGAGGTGCAGCGGCTCGTCTGCCCAGAAAGAAGAGCTCTGAAAAGAGAGGAAGGTCTTCATTTAGGCCCTTCAAGAAATCAAAGTGACTTGTTGCTCCTCCAAGCACCATGGGCGCCAGACTCCTGAACTTTGCAGGAGTATGGGCAAAAGGGGAGCCGACCCTTGGTCAGTGTCGGTCCTGAAGAAGGGATATGTAATCCCCTTCGACGACAGCCCTCCCCTAAACATCTACGCCTCGGGAACTGTCAGCGAGGTACAGAGACCCGTTAATGAGAAAGACTCTCCTTCAAATGGTGGGGAGCAAATGTTGGGAAAAAGAGCCATCGAACTTGTGCAGGATCCCACACTCCCCGGGATTTTACAATCGCCTTTTTCTAGTACCAAAGGCATCGGGGGGGTGGAGGCCAGTTCTGGACGTAAGCGCTCTGAATCGCTTCGTACAGAAAAAGAAGTTTCGCATGGAACGTCCGCCTCTGTAATGTCGGCTCTTTCGTCAGGAGATTGGATGGTCTCTCTGACCTGCAAGACGCATATTTCCACGTTCCCATTCACCATTTGTCAAAGAAATATCTTCGCTTTGTAATAGGAGACAAGATCTTTCAGTTCAGGGCTCTGTGCTTCGGTCTGTCTACAGCTCCACAAGTATTCACCACCTGATGGCGAAATGTAGCAAGATGGCTTCACCTAGAGGGGATAAACATCTCCCTCTACTTGGACGACTGGCTGATCAGGGCCAAGTTGAAGATTTCAGTGCTTAGAGGACTTAGAAGTAACAAGGAACATGATAGATTCGCTAGGGTTGCTCGTCAACCTCGAGAAGTCACAACTGATCCCCAGCAGAACTTGGTCTATCTGGGGATTCAGATGGATTCTCGGGGTTTTCGGGTATATCCTTCGCGAGAAGAATCGCTCGAGGTTTGTCGAGAAATCTCGAGCTTCTTAGAGAGAAAGAACAGCTCAGCGAGGGATTACCTGAGCCTTTTAGGGACCCTGTCCTCACTGGAAAAGTTCTTCTCGCTAGGGAGACTTCACCTTCGCCCTCTTCAGTTTTTCCTCAAAGAGGTGTGGAGTTGGAAGACGGGTCAACTCTCGGACATCTTCCACTTCCACAAGAAGTAAAAGATCATCTGAAGTGGTGGATCCCTCCGCTTCAAAGAACGAGGGCGTATCGCTTGCTCTGCAGAACCCAGACCAAGTGTTATTTACCGACGCTTCGGAGTCGGATGGGGAGCGACGCTAGGAGCAAGGAGGTGTCAGGCACCTGGACAAAGGAACAGGTGTCTGGCACATCAATTGCAAGGAACTTGTGGTGGCCATACACCTAGCCTAAAGTTCTTCGAAGAGATAGTCAGAGACGGGGGTGATACAGATAAACTCAGACAACACCACGGCTCTGGCTTACATACACAAGCAAGGAGGCACGCACTTTCTCTCCCTCTATCAGTTAACAAGACACCTGTTAACCTGGACGGAAGAAAGAGGCATATCTCTCCTCACAAGGTTTTGTTCAAGGGATCAAGAATGTGAGAGCGGACAGACTGAGCAGGAGAAATCAGGTCCTTCCCACAGAATGGACTCTACACGAAGAAGTGTGTCGAAGTCTTTGGTCCCTGTGGGGAGACCTCACATAGACCTGTTTGCGACGTTCCTCTCCAAAAGAATAGAGATCTTTTGCTCTCTAGTGGAGATCCGAGAGCCTTCGCAATAGACGCGTTTCTCATGGATTGGTCGGGTGTGGACGCATACGCCTTTCCCCGTTCAAAATCCTGGGGGAAGTGCTCAGGAAGTTCGTAGCTTCGAAGAGCACGAAGTTGACACTCATAGCCCCATTTTGGCCCAGCCCAGGAATGGTTCACGGAGGTACTGGAGTGGATAGTGGACTTCCCCAGATCGCTTCCAAACAGACACGATCTACTCAGACAACCCCACTTCGAGAGGTTTCATCACAACTCCAGGTCTCGCTCTGACTGCCTTTCGACTATCGAAAGACTTGTCAGAGCGAGAGGCTTTTCTCGCAAGGCTGCGGGCTCTATCGCTAGAGCCCGCAGAGCTTCGACGAGAAGAGTATACCAGTCAAAGTGGGAAGTCTTTAGGAGGTGGTGTAAGGGTCAGAAGCTGTCCTCCTCCAGTACCTCTATAGTGAATATTGCCGATTTCCTCCTCTTTCTGAGAGAGGAATCACACCTATCTGTCTCGACAATAAAAGGATACAGAAGCATGCT
>NC_087207.1:49296818-49317510 GCF_015104395.2 Macrobrachium nipponense
ACACCAAAAATGCAAAATAATCAATATTTGAAGGTTTTTTTTGATGAAAAATGCCATAAGAGTGCAGTTTACATAGTTTTCTATGCACCCAAAGCATTAAAAGTAAGGTTTTCTTAGGATTTTTGACGATGTTCCGGCTTACGACGCATCTCAAAAACGGAACTCCCGTCGTAACCCGGGGACCGCCTGTATCGATGGTTTGTACATCGTGTAGGTACAAATCACAAATTTTGAAAGTAATTTGATTTTTCCTTTCCTAACTATACAAAACTGAAGTTCTTTAAACTTCATGTCCACCTCAGCCACCCCTCATTCTGCTTCTTGGGCCAAAAGGCAAAGTGAGTACATTCCAACAGGGTGGGCGGGACTCCCACCCGTAGTCGGTACTTAACCAAGTATTTCATCACCTTATTTAAAGTTGAAAGACTGTTTTCCAGTTGCGCTTAAGTAATTCCTTTTGTAAAGGATCTCAGGTTTGTATAGGTAAGAAAAATAAAAATCTTTTGAAATTTGTGATATTAGAATAAAAATTTTATCTAATATAAGTACAAACTGAATATAAACTAACACAAGATATAATAAATGTTTAAAATAACTAACCTGCAGTTTCCCCATCAAATATAAAGACTGCATAAAATTTATCACAGTGGCAGATGGACTGCAACAAAGCTGGATTGTCATGAATCCGCAGCCCATGACGAAACCAGTGAACAGATGTTGTCATCTTTGTACCCTGAAATAAAAAGGAAGTTCAATATTTAAAAATTCTGTAAGCCCATCAAAAACTTTTTCAAGTCTCTTGAAATTTTTTTTATTTTAAAAAAATGAAAAATGAATAATTATATAATTTCTCAAAAACTATACTTAGTATTTTGATAGGAAGAATGGGACCAAAGCCATTTCTTTTTATTCAACCGAGTCCAGTATTTCAATCACATCTGATAATAAAGAGCAGAGTATTTTTAACCCAATAATCTTTTTCTATGCGAATCAAGTTTGGGTTCCCCCGTGTCAAGCTAAGAGCATGCTCAGCAAACATTTAGGCTACCCAGCCTGTTAAAAAAAAATAAAAAATAAAAAACACAACATGACGACTACTCAACCTGGCATGCTGTGGGAATGCTATTACCGCATATTTTGGCATTTAAGACAACCTTTTAAATCCTAAAATTCAACCCTAAAAATTGGGGGTTATCTTATACTATCTAAAAATCAAACCTTAAAATCTAAGATGTTTATCGGTAGGGTAGCCTTGGCCTCAGTGTATAGCCTAACCACAAACATACAGATTCACATTATAAAATAAACTGATAATAAAGGTAATACAACCATTTCTACCTTCTATATTACAGGCAGTCCCTGGTTATAGGCAGAGGTTCCGTTCTCGGCAGGGTACTGATAAGCAAAAACTGTCACTAACCCTTAAACGCCGAGCCGGTATTTCCAAAAGTGTCTCCCGTATGCCGGTAGGGTTCGGGAGCGAGTGCCGAAGCAAAAAAAGTTTTTTTAAAAAACTCACAGCACGCTTAGTTTTCAAGATTAAGAGTTCATTTTTGGCTCCTTTTTTTGTCATTGCTTGAAGTTTAGTATGCAACCAACAGAAATGAAAAAAATATCATTATCATATATAAATATTGGAATATATAAAAGCACAAAAAAAATTTCACATATAATTGTATACAAATCACGCTGTGAGCAAAACGGTTAAAGCTAATGAGTTAATATTTTTCATTGAATTGTACACTAAATTGCAATGATTTTGGTATATAACAAATTGTAAAATGATCAAAGCAACAGAGAGAAAATATTATCACAATATGAGTCATGAATTCGTAACGCCCGGACGTAAAAAAAAAAAGTTTAAAAAAAAAATTCAACATAAATTGAAATATTGTGTTAGAGACTTCCAATTTGTTGCAAAATGAAGGTAACTGATTGAATATTACTAGACTGTATGTGTTGTAGCTTACAATTGCGTTTTTTTACCATTTTGGTCGAGTCAAAGTTGACCGAAGGTCAAATTTTTTCTATTTATTGTGATTTATATGAAAATATTTCAAAACTGATAAAAGCTACAACCTTGGGTTGTTTTTTGCTGTATTCTACATAAAATTGCACACAATTTCATATATAAAACTCTATGTAACAGCTTATATAAAATGGTGCAAAAACTACAACAAAGTGACAAAATAATTTCCGAGATGTGTCGCTGATGCTTTTTAGTCCGAGAAGAAAGAAATTCGCGCATGCGCGCCTGAGTAACACTTGTAAACAAAACAACAGCTTGATTCGTGAACTCCCAGCATCCCTCAAGGTGCATGATTTAAAATTTTTTGCCAAGTAGGCCTATTTATAACTATTTTTCCATGAATATTAAAAAAAACTTTTTTGAGTTCACGTATTTTATGTCGATTAAGCACCCGAAAGACAATTTTCGTTGACATAAAATACGTCCAATGGACGTTTAAGGTTTAACCAAAACTCGGCATTTTATGGCACTTATGTCGCCAAGTTTCAGTTAAAGGCGACTCTGTTAGATATGTTATGGCGCCATATCTCTATTATTTGCACCTATTTGAGGATGTATGATATTTAGGGCTAAAGCCCAGGCACTGGGGCCAAGAAGGCCATTCAGCGTCGTAATGAAGGTTAAATAAGTTGAATTATGGTAAATGAATGAATGAATTAGTGAAAGAAATGATTCATAAAATTAGACGTGACTAATAAATAAATTAAAAATATGAATTTTAATGAATGGAGTAATATATATTAAAAATAATTTAATGTCTTTAAAAATCTGTATATGATTAATAAAAATTTATCTAAATATTATTAAAAATTTCTATACACTTTAAAAAGGAGATGAGAGCAGAAATGTCTGCGTCATCTCCCAAGATATTTGAGAGGGATTTACCCTGGAAATATCTTTCCCTTTGGTTAAAATATCTGGGGCAAACCATCAGAATGTGCTCCACTGTTTGTATCTCGTCACAGTAAGGACACACTGGTGGGCTGCTTCCTTCTAAAATAAACTGATGGGTTAAATAAGTGTGGCCAGTCCTTAATCTCGTTAAAATAACCTCTGTTCGTCTGTCAAGCTGGAATGACGAATTCCACGGCAGTATATTTTTCCTAATATTTCTATACTTATTATTATTGGCAAGAAGAGGAGAAGTCCATCTTTCTTGCCATTTACTTAATACGTAAGACCTATTAGGACCTTTTAGGTCTGTATAAGGCACTTTCCTGAAGGTTGTTTCTGGCAAAGCGCTAGCTGCTTTTGCTTCCCTGTCTGCCATCTTGTTTACGTTGAATCCCCACGTGAGAAGGGACCCAACAGAAAGAGACTGACTTACGCAGACAATATATACGAAAAAGCGACTCCTGAAGTTTTTGGATTAATGGATGAAAGCTATTAAATCTTTTGATAGCTTCTAAAGTGCTTTTAGAATCCGAGTATATGACAAAATTAGTGTCACTACTTTGAAGAACTAAATCTAGGGGAGAGACTATGGCTGTTAATTCAGCTGTAAATACAGATGCAAAGTCAGGTAATTTAGCTGTATATGCTGTATCACCAAGGATAACAGCACACCCAACACCACTATCCGACTTTGATCCATCTATATATATCTTCACATAATTGGCATGGGTAACGTCGTGCTCTAAGAATTTTCCCCTAATCTCTTCTCCAGTACAATCCTTCTTCTTATATGGTTTCTTGCATACTAATGCTTCAGGAATAAGCCATGGAGGATTTACGGGATGTTTTACCTCCAGGACTTTCTGGGATTTGAGATGGTTATCCCTAACATCCTCGTTCAGTCTAATTTGGAATGGTTTAGAAGCTCTTGTACCAGAGAAATTCTGCGAGTCTGTTTCCTTAAGTACTTGAAAACAGGGATTTTTGGGAGCACTTTTCATTCTAGCCACGTATCGCAACCCTAGCTCTTGCCTTCTTAGATCAAGGGGAAGATGATCTGTGTCGACATACATGCTTTCAACAGAAGTTCTAAAAGCCCCTGAGCATATTCTCAACCCCATGTTCTGTACAACATCCAATTCCTTTAGCTTGGTTTTACAAGCCGAGGAATAGATCTGACAGCCATAGTCTAGCTTGGAGCGACACAGTGAGTCATATAGCCTCAAAAGGGATTTTTTATCAGCCCCCCAACTAAAACCAGAAACAACCTTTAAAATATTCAAAGATTTTTTCACATTAATCTTTAGGGCATTTATGTGGTTGGCCCATGTTAATTTGTGGTCAATAATCATCCCCAGAAATTTTACTTCATTTTCATAGGGAATGATAGATCCTTTTAAGGGGGACCATCCGCTATGATGTCTATTTTTTTTATTTATTACGCAAAATACATCATTTTCATATATGTTTTAGATATATATAATACCTTCATCATATAAAAATTTCAAGTCATTTGATCAAAAACTTTTTGTTTTATTAGCAATAATCATGATTTTAAAAAAAATAATTGGTAGAGTTTTCTTCCGCTAATATGACATCAGTTGTATTGAAAATCATACCATAAAAACTTCTTTATATACGGAACAATTCTGTGTGGCAGAATTTTGATTTTTTAATTTTTTTTATTTTTTATGAATTTTTTTCTTTTTTTTTAGTCTGACACTCAAAAAATTCTAAAAAAAAAAAAAAAGAAAAAAAAAGAAATCAAAATTCTGTCACACAGAATTATGGGATTTTTATTCCTCTTTCCAATGATATCTTTCTCTCTAAAATTGGATAATAAATAACCGAGTAATGGTTACCGACATGCGCATAAGTATGTTTTTGAGTTATGAGCTCCCAAAGATTTGCTATGTAAATTTTCGCTTTTTCTTATAAAAGTCAAAACAACATTATTATAATAACTTTATTTGTACTTTTATTGTGAGTTCTACATCAAGGATCGTGGTCCTACCCCTAAAAGTGGTGTTGATACCCTCAGCGTGACACCAGATAATGATGTTTACGGCGAGACATGAGACAATGAGGGCAGCTGAAAACAATTAATTTTCGTGTTTTTCTTTCAGCACACTCCTGGCCTTCGCTAATTTTGCTAGCCATAGTTGCTGAGTAGCCTTCTTGATCTTAGGTAACTTCGGCATTGCTATAAGTTCACTAAGAAGTTATAAAAACAACGTAAATAGCTAGTAACCAAACGCAAGTGCCTACGTGCGTGTAAACTGCTTTGACGTCTGTGGCGTAACTGAGTCACTCTCCGAGTCTCGCCTATAAATAACCGCTCTGAGCAGCTCGCTTCTCACCCAGTGTCACAGTACCTTTCATTGCTAACAGATGTATGAGAATTTCGAAAAAAATCTTAAAAAATCGCTGTATATATGCAAAAATAAACACGCAAAAACGATTCTGTCAAACTCAAGTCATACAGACGACGCAGTTACGATGACGTCATCATTTAAAAACCGCTATATCTTCATTATTTGTGAAAATAATTGGCTGAAACTTCTGGAAAGCATGCACGGCATGTTTCTGCATAGATACAAGTAATAAACTCGATTTTTATTTTTTCAAGTTGACATGTCATCCGCCATAGCGGACGGTCCCCTTAAACTAAGTGTGGGAACTTCTTCCGCACGCCGGCATCTAGTAAATCTTATTGCAACTGTTTTGGAAGAGGAGAATTTAAAACCATTCTCATCAGCCCACTTAGTAATTGCATTAATAGACCTTGCAATATTTTGTTTTACATACTGACAATGAATCATATCCTGTGCAGTATATTGCAAGGTCATCCACAAAAAGTGAGCATTTTACAGAAGGCAAGATTTTTTCAACCACACTATTTATAGCCACTGAAAAGAGTGTTACACTTAAAACGCTTCCTTGGGGAACTCCTTCCTCCTGCACAAAAGGTTGGGAGAAAGTGTTTCCCACTTTTACCTTAAAAAATCTGTCCGTTAAAAAGGAATATATAAATCTGATCATTCTTCCACATATGCCCATCTTGTGCAATTGTTTCATGATGCCAATTCTCCAGGCAGTGTCATATGCTTTTTCGAGGTCAAAAAATACTCCAATGGTCTGACATTGTTTGGCGAATCCTTGCTGGATTTGGTTGGTCAGCCTCAGCAACGGATCAAGGGTGGAGTGGTTCTTCCTGAAACCAAATTGAAATGATGATATTAATCCTTTAGTTTCTAAGTGCCAAACTAGTCTAGTATTTATCATTTTCTCCATCAGCTTACACACACAGCCGGTAAGAGCTATTGGTCTATAGCTGGTGGCTAGGGAACCATCTTTATTAGGCTTTTTAGCTGGAACAACTATGGATATTTTCCAGTCGTTGGGTAAAATTCCAGTTTCCCATATTTTGTTTATAATCTTCAGTAAATATTTTTTGGCATCGTCTGGGAGGTGTTTAAGCATTTCATATATGATTGTATCCTCACCTAGACTTGTGGATTCACTAGAGGAGAGCGCCTCCCGTAATTCTCTCAAGGAAAATCTGTAGTTGTATGGTTCAGATTTTCCTGAATCGAATTCCAGAATCATTTCAGAATTCCTAATTTTTTGAAATTCTCTAGAATAATTCTTGGCGCTGGAACTTCTGAAAAGTGTTTTTCCTAGCGCATTGGCAAACTTCAGTGGGCTCTGTGATCAGTGTCATTTATTTTTAATGAGGGTAATGGTGACGCAACAAATTTCCCACTCAGTTTCCTTATTTTGCGCCACACCACGTTCAGTGGAGTCTTTGAGTTTATTCCATTAATATAGTAAAGCCAACTTTCTCTTTTGGCTCTCTTATAAAAGCGGCATTGCTTAGCTAATGCACGTTTGTAGATTAATTTAGACTGAGGAGAGCCACTAGTTTTGCAACGTCTGTAGCACTTCCTAGTAATTTTCCTCAGAATACCACAAGTCTTACTCCACCAGGGAACTGCAGGTCTACGAGGTTTGCCTTTTGTTTTGGGAATAGAGCCTTCAGCACTCTTCAGAGTAGATTCAATAAAGTAATCATAAGCATCTAGATGAGAAATGAAAGCTCAAACTCCTATCTAGTATGACGCCCTTACTGAATTTATCCCAATCTGCCTCCTCTACCTTCCACTTTGGTAAAACTTCAGATGGACCATTCACAGCATATTTCAAATGGATCAGGTAATGATCACTCCCATTTAAATTTTTGTTAACAGACCAACTAAAATCAAGGTGGATACTTCCCGAAGAGATACTAAGGTCCAGTGCAGAGAAATGATGATCATGAATACTGTGGAAAGTCATTGACCCATTATTATATAGGATAACATCATTCCTATCAATAACGTCTTCAATTAATTTCCCTTTACTCTCTAGAAACCAACTTCCCCAAAGGGGGTTGTGGGCATTAAAATCTCCTAGAAGTAGAAAAGGAGCTGGAAGTTTGGTTAATTAAGGCCTGAATATCTTCACTGATAAAAACAAGATCTGGGGGGAGGTATAAGGAGCAGACTGTTATCGTCTTTTCCAAGATGACTGAAATAGCAACAGCTTGTAGAGTTGTATTTAATTTTATTATGGAGTGCTGCAGAGCTTTATTAACAATAATTGCAACACCTCCATGGGCCCGACCACCACTTGGGGGAGAGGAGTTAAATATTGAATAATTTAGTCCAGGATTATAAGGATTGTTACCTAACATTGTCTCCTGAAGGCATATAATCCCTGGATTGGATTCATGAATTAAGACTTTAAGGTCTTCTGCACGGGCTCTGAGACCTTTACAGTTCCACTGAAGGATATCAAACATGAATGTTACGGTGGTAAAAAGTGCTACTTCCCACTCCTTAGAGGGGAAGTACTGTTCCTAGTGTGGAGAGGAAAGTTCTCCATAATAAGTGATTGTTTCTTTAATCCCTTTTCATTTGAATTGGAATTTAGAGTTTTTGGCTGATCATATTTTTGGTATTGATTCTGATCAGAATTTCTACTGTGATTCTGCGAATCACAAGGTTCATTGTCTTAGGCCGGCAAGACTGATCAGAACTCATATGTTTTTGGGCTGAAACTGCTTTTGGAACCACCTTTCTAGGTGGAGAGATCTCTTCCAAAACACTGAACCCATTTGAGGTTTTTATTTTAAAGCTATCATTATTTGGGGATGTATTCCTTGTGCGCTTCTTGGTGGTTGTAATTATAGTTTTGTTTTCATTTTTGTTTGTGGCTGTGACAATTGATGGCTCTGAAGTAGCTCTATCTAATTGGGCTTGGTCCCTTGGTTTATTCTTGTTGGAAGTGGTTTTTGGAACAGCTTCCCGAATTATTGATTGATTTTGGCTCCCTTTTTTTGGGAGGAGAGCCTGCAACTATCATATTAGTCAGCTTTGTATTGACTTTGGTAGGCGAGTTTTCTATACTTCTTGAAGTACAACTTTTGGTGTTGGAGTTCAAGGCACTAGCAGATGAAAATTTCTTGACAGAATGGGAATTTTCATAATTTACAGTCCGTGGAGTAGCAGGTATGTGATGCCTATTATCAGATGCAGTTGTTTGTTGTCTTACATTGCTGGAACTTTTCATAAGTTTTATTACCGACGCATAGGTAGAGTTGGCACTTTTGTTTGCCCCCATTACCACACGCTTTGCTTCGCTAATGCTGACATGTTCATTGTCAGCCACTGCCAATACATCTTCTTCAAATCTGTATCTGAGGCAAGTCCTAGAATTTGGAGAGTGATCACCCTTACACTGAAAACAGTATTGGGTTGCTACACACTCGTCAAAATTATCATGTTCCGCAGAGCACACCGAACATCTTTTGTTGTTTTCAAAAGAGTTTTGAATGTGGCCATATTCAAAACATTTGCGACACTGTTTCAGATTTCTTTTATCTTTTAACCTGCATCCTCTCATGGCCAAGAAAGGGATTTTGACGTAGGAAAAATCTATTTCTGGGTGATTGGCTCGTGTCGCCCTATGAAACCCACCCTGTTTTCTTTTACCCACCCTACAGGACAAGATGTTCATAGATTAAGGATGACCGCTAGGGGCGCTGCTGTCCGTGGCGTCGGTAGTAGTAGTAGTAGCGGCCGCATCACCCTTTAGTATCAGCTCTCTCTGGTGGGGATTTTATGTTGGAAGGTCTAAATGGTGAATGACTCGTGGTAGTGATCCCACTCGCCTATATTCCCATACCGACACTTCTTTTCTAGAGTGAGCGAGTCAGTTTTACTGACATTTTCTTAATTTTATTTTTCTCTGGTAATTTTAGATTAATTTTACCTAGAAATAATGATCTTAAGGATATTTCATAGGGCGACACGAGCCAATCACCCAGAAATAGATTTTTCCTATGTCAAAATCCCTTTTCTGGGCTCAGCTCGTGTCGGCCTATGAAATAGTACCAGAGAAACAGACAAGATGGGAATAAGGACAAATGAAACCCAATAGTAAAAAAGAGTTATATAATAGAAGTGAATCAGGGACATTAGTATACAAACAAAAGTACTTAAAGCTAACTTATCCTAAACAATGGCATGGTAAAGAAAGCAATCAATATAAGTACTTAAAATTAACTTATATTAGACATGGTAATACATAATAAGTGTAATGGCAAAAACAATATAGAATGATTCACTTAATTAAGATATTTACAAAATATACAAACTCATTGTGTTCTACCCTAGCATAAAAAAAAAGGGTAGAAACACTGAAGTACATTATATGTACATAACGTGGATGTCCCTAGCAAAAAAATAAGGGACAATCCACCAATATGATTCTAGCGGCTAAGGCTAGAGTATCCCGAGTAGCATGGCAATAGGGTGAGGCATGTTTGGAGACGGTAGTAGAAAAGGAGACCTGGATCTGTACTACAACTACTGTGCAGTATCAGGAGAAACAATGTTTCCCGCTGCTACTGCAGAAAATTTTAAAGATTCCAAAGACTTCAGGTAATGACGTTTAAAGACTGTCGGTGATTTCCATCCAGTATACTTTTTAAGATCCTCAAAGTTCATATGTTGGAAGTGATTAATTGAGGTGGCTACTCTCTGATGTCATGTGCTTTTGGAAATGAATCAGGTGGCTTGTTTAATGAAGTAAAAGGATCTGTTGTCTGATTCCTTTCACTGATAAAGTGCCACCTTTTTCTCTCATAAGAGAGAACCTGAGGATCTAGAGGATGTACGAGATAGAAAGGCTCTTAAAGTTGATACTGGGCAGAGAGAAGAATCTTGCGGAAGTGGGATGACTTTCCAAGGAGCCCACCTTGCAAGAGGATCCTCATTTTTTGCTAAAAAGCTACGATCCGGGGAAAGTAGAACTTCTCCGAGGGGAGAAATTCCACATGACCCGCATCTCTGGATAGAGCCGACAGTTCTGAAATTCTGGCTCCTGAAGCTAGGCTTAACAAAAATAACGTCTTTCTAAGGAGCATAATGAATGTGCAAGACGAGTTGTCAGTATCTGAGGCTAGTTTGAGGACATCATTTAAGAACCATGAAACTGCAGTAGGCCTTTGAGAAGGTCTAAGTCTAGCACAGGCTTTGGGAATAGACGTAAAGTAAGATTGTGTTAGGTCTATTTGGAAACCCAACTGAAAGATTTTCTTCAAAGCCGATTTATAGTAGTGATAGTGCTAGCTGCTAAAACCTTTTTCAACAGGACCTGACAAAAAAGGATATAGCTAAATTAACTGTTCATGGTTGTAGTGTTTGATTCATTCAGGAAGGATGCTAATTTTTTAACAGCTGAGTTCATATTGCCTAATAGTGACTCTCTCTTGTCTGATTCTAGAAAGAGGATGTTTTGTGGATCAATATTAGCATCTTTTTTAGCCGCAAAACTTCATGAGGTCCATAAAGTTAGGGTACTGGAGAATTCCTGAGGAGCGAACACAGTCCTCATTTGTACTGATTGCGACAACTTGGGATTGGGAATCCGTTGAGGTCGGAGACCCAATTCCAGAAGCAGCGGATACCAGTTGCTTTTTGGCCAGTCTGGAGCAATCAGAGCTACTAGTCCCTTGAAAGTCCTCAGCTTGCTCAAGACTTTCAAAAGAAGATTCACTGGAGGAAATATGACATTGTTTAGATACAATAAAGTTTCATACATACTTACTGGCAGATATATACATAGCTACGACTCCGTCGTTCCGACAGAATTTCAAATTTCGCGCACTCGCTACAGGTAGGTCAGGTGATCTACGCCCTGCTCTGGGTGGCAGGGCTAGGAACTATTCCCGTTTTCTAATCATAATCTCTCTTCCACCTGTCTCCTGCGGGGAGGCTGGGTGGTCTTCAATTGTATATATCTGCCAGGTAAGTATGTATGAAACTTTATTGTATCATAACAATGTCATTTTCATACATTCAACTTACCTGTCAGATATATACATAGCTGATTGACACCCTTTTGGTGGGAGGGCAAGAGACAGCTAACTAACTGACTAGACAGGTAAACAACATATGTTGTAGGTATAAATAACCTTAGTTCCTACCTTCTTAGAAATGGAAGACTTCGTGGCTACCGCCTAGGAGTCTTGCTTCATCTCAAGAACCTTAGCGAGATAGTGATCTGTGGCCAAGAATTCTTGTGGATCTGTCGATGGGTCTCTTCCACTTACTCGACAGAATCCTAAATGGCGTTTGTCAATGGGAGCACATCCGCTTATATGACAACACGCACTAATTTAAGGAGCACACAACCAATCCCGATCACCCGATCCTAACCCGTGTTAGTTCTAAGATTGCCTAGAGTTATCCCCAAACTCTTTGCAAACAACCACAAACTCGAAAATCATACATACAAAAATAACAAATTTTTGTACCCTCTAATAGTCAGATGTCCCTCGATCTTCAAATAAAGAGAAGTGCAGGCACCTGTGCGACAACTGACACTCCCATCAACCGAAAACCCGAGAACACATCCGACAAGAGGGTTACGTACCTAATTTTAAGGATTGGTGCTTTCTCCTTTACCCAGAACCGTCTGTGCTGACACAAACGGACCCTAACGAAAAGCATTTATCATACTAACTCGTACGTCTTTTAAATAATGGGATGCAAACACAGAGTTGCATCTCCAATAAGTTGTATCCAAAATGTTCTTTTTTAGTGACATATTTCTTTGGAACGCCACCGAGGTGCGATTGCTCTAACTTCGTGGGCTCCCACTCTTAGGAGATTAAACGAATCATCTGGACACTTCTTATGAGCTTCTGTGATAACACTTCTCACAAAGAAGGCTAATGCGTTCTTAGACATTGCTCTCTTGGGGTCTTTCACTGAGCACCAAAGACTTTTCTGCGAACCCCCCAATTGCTTCTTCCTGTCCAGATAAAACTTAGAGCTCTAACTGGGCACAGGGATCTTTCTGCCTCTCTGCGCCCACCAAGCTAGAAAGTCCTTAACTTCGAAACTCGGGGCCAGGGATTCGAAGGGTTTTCATTTTTGGCCAGAAAAAGGGACTGAAAAGAACAAATTGCTGAGTCTCCTTTAAAGCCAACTCTTGATTCAAGGGCGTGCAACTCACTGATTCTTTTTGCCGTTGCAAGAGACATCAGAAACACACTTTCTCGTGATATTACGGAACGAAGCAGTGTGAAGTGGTTCGAATTCATCTGATGAAACAAGAAATTTAAACGAACCACATCTAAGTTGTCCAGCTTGGAACCTTCGGTTCGCGTGATTTAGATGTTTTCGAATGAACGAATGAGGTCGTGCAAAATCTTGTCATTCGTTAGATCTAATCCTCTGTTTCTAAAGACTGCTGAGAGCATACTCCTGTACCCCTTAATAGTTGGTACCGAGAGATGCGACTCTGTCATAAGAAACAGAAGGAAATCTGCAATTTCGGTCACAGAGGTACTGGAAGAGGACAGCTTCTTCGCCCTACACCAGTTTCTGAAAACTTCCCACTTCGATTGGTACACTCGTCTCGTAGATGATCTGCGGGCTCTAGCAATTGCATTTGCTGCCTGGCGAGAAAACCCTCTCGCTCTGACGAGTCTTTCGATAGTCGAAAGGCAGTCAGAGCAAGAGCGGGTAGATTTTGTGGTACCTCTCGAAGTGGGGTTGTTTGAGCAGATCTATTCTGTTTGGAAGAGAATCTGGGGAAGTCCACTGTCCATTCCATCACCTCTGTGAACCAGATTTGAGCTGGCCAATACGGAGCGATCAGAGTCATCTTGGTTCCTTCGGATGCCACGAATTTTCTGACTACTTCCCAGAATCTTGAACGGGGGAAACGCGTAAACGTCTATTCCTGACCAGTCCAGGAGAAAGGCGTCTGTTGCATAAGCTCGGGGATCCTCCACCAGGGCACAAAATGTATCTATCCTTTTGGAGAGGAATGTGGCGAAAAGATCTATTTGAGGCTTCCCCCAAAGGCGCCACAGGCTCTGACAGACTTCTGAGTGGAGTGTCCATTCTGTGGGAAGGACCTGGAATCTCCTGGCTCAGTCTGTCCGCTCTCACATTCCTCTCCCCTTGAACAAACCTTGTTAGAAGAATTACCTTCCTTTGATTCGCCCAAATCAGTAGATCCGTGCCAGCTCGTACGAGCAAAAAGAGTGCGTCCCTCCTTGCTTCTTGACATAAGCCAGAGCTGTCGTATTGTCCGAATTTATCTGCACCGACTTTGCCTCTGACTAACGTGTTCGAAGCTTTTTAGCGCCAGGTGCATTGCTTAAAAGATCTGCAATTATGTGCCATGACACCTGTTCTGCCGACCAGGTGCCTGACACTTCTCTGGGTTCCCAATGTTGCACCCCAGCCCGCCTCCGAGGCGTCTGAAACAATGTCAGGCTTGGGTTCCGTACCTGCACGGGACACTCCATTTGTTTTCCTTTAGGGGTGGAACTCAACCACCACTTCAAATGGTGTTTTATTTCTTCCGATATTGGAAACGTATCCGATAGCTGACCTGTCTTCCAACTCCAACTTCTTCTTAGGAAGAACTGAAGCGGTCGAAGATGTAATCTCCTAGGAGAAAGAACTGTTCGAGCGAGGAAAGGGTTCCCAGAAGGCTTAGCCATTCCCTCGCCGAAGTGCGCTCTTTACCCCTAGAAAGTTCGATACTGTGGACAGCCTTTCTTTAGTCTCTCTTGCGATGGAAAAGCTCGAAAACCCCGAGAATCCATCTGAATCCCCAGATAAACCACGTTTCTGGCTGGGGATCAATCTGAGACTTCTCGAGGTTCACGATCAGTCCCAAAGACTTTGTCAACTCCAGTGTTATTAACAGGTCCTCAAAACACTGCTTTCGAGACCTGGCTCTGATGAGCCAGTCGTCCCGGTACATGAGACATTTATCCCTTTCAAGTGTAGGTGTCTCGCTACATTTTTCATCACGTCTGTGAAGACTTGAGGAGCCGTGGACAGGCCGAAACACAGGGCCCTGAACTGATAATTTCTGCCTTCGAACATAAATCGAAGGTACTTCCTCGACGAATGGTGGATCGGGATGTGGAAGTATGCGTCTTGAAGGTCTATGGACACCATCCAATCCCCTTGCCGTAGTGCTGCAAGGACTGAGGCAGAACGTTTCCATGCTGAACTTCTGTGTTCGACAAATTTTTTTTTTTTTTTGTTCAGCGCACTTACGTCCAGTACCGGTCTCCATCCTCCCGAGGCTTTTGTTACAAGAAACAAAGCGGTTTGTAAAACCCCGGGGTGGGGAGTTGCAATCCAGTACAAGTTCTATTGCTCTTTTCTCCCACATCTGTTCCACCATTTGACGAAGAGTGTCCGTCATCATCTGGTCCCTGTATCTGGCGGACAATTCCCTCGGAGATGTTGTCAAGGGAGGAATGTCCTTGAATGGGATGCGATACCCCTTCTTGATAATCGACATCGTCCAAGTGTTGGCTCCTAAGTCTTCCCAGGCTTTCGCAAAAATACTGTAGCCTGGCTCCTACGGGTGTCTGGAGGACAGAACTCTCATTTTCCCTTTCTTAAAAGCACGGAAGGAAGACCTGCCCCTCTTATCATTTGACTTCCTTCTGGCGATCGGTCTAGTTGGAAGACCTCCTCGAAAGGCTGTTTCTGAGCCGGGAGAGCCACTTTCTTCTCTTCACTAGCCACAGGCCTACTCTTCCTTGATGATTGTCTAAGGAGATCCTGGGTGGCCTTTTCCGTCAGAGAATGCGCGATGTCCTTCACCAACTGCGATGGAAAAAGGTGTTCAGAGAGAGGCGCAACAATAAGGCGGCCTCTCTGCGAATGCGAGACGGCCTGTTTGTGAGGAAAGCACTGTGCACCGCTCTTTTCTTTAACACTCCTGCACCATATAGCGAGCATACCTCAGCTGATCCATCCTGAACAGCCTTATCAATGCAGGCTAGGATACAATTCAGGGTTTCTGGGTCGAGTTGTTCATTTTCTTGAGATTTCTTGGCCAGAACCCCAAGGGAGACCAATCTAAGAAGTTAAAAAACTTCTAGGGTGCGAAATAGACTCTTGATGAGTGGTCCGTTTCCGAAAGTCCCCATGTAACCTTTGCTGCATTCAAGGCGTGCCTCTAGACGAATCCACCAAACTCGAGAAAATCTGATTCGGCTGAAACGGACAGAGACAATCCTATATCCTCTCCCGTTTCGTACCAAATTCTCTCCTTCTGTAAGTTTGACGGAGGCATACAAAAGGATCCGTCCTTCCTAACTCCTTCTTCTTCTTGAACCAGGAGTCAAGAGATTGTAGCGCTCTCTCTAGAAATGGCAGCTTCCATTTTGGAGGACCCGGAAAGAGAAGACTTGAGTGTTTTCGTGCTCGAAAACTGCGAACGTGGAGAAGGGGGAGCAGCTGGTGTCAAAGAGTCTCCATATTCCTCCAACAGAAGGGACGAAAGGACTTTATAATTAGAAGATCCTTCCTTCATTTCATCCTCCGATGCATCTTCTGGGTTAAGAGGCTCGGAAGGAGAAGGCTCTCTCCTTTCTACTGACTCTTCTCTTACTCTCTTCCGAGTGTCAGGTTCATACGAGGAATGCGGCTGGTGTACAGCAGGAGTATCTCGCCTGGGAGGAGTAGCGTGCTTGGGATCCTCCTGGCGCCTGGCAGGCGCAAAGCGCCTCGAATACTCCTGGCTTTCAGCAGGCGCCTGGCGCCTGGCAGGCGCATTTTCATCAGGCGCCTGGCGCCTGGCAGGCGCAAAGCGCCTCGAATACTCCTGGCTTTCATCAGGCGCCTGGCGCCTGGCAGGCGCATTTTCATCAGGCGCCTGGCGCCTGGCAGGCGCAAAGCGCCTCGAATACTCCTGGCTTTCAGCAGGCGCCTGGCGCCTCGGAGGCGCATTTTGTCATAACACTCCTGGCGAGTGGTAGGATATTAAGTTCCGCATATTCCTGCGCCTGGGATGGGATATAAGCTTTCGTAAAACTCCTGGCGCCTGGGAGGAGTATGGCCTTCATTAGGCGCCCTACTCTTGACAGGAGTAGCTTCCTTTCCTACTTCTCGCCTGCCTAGCGCACCGCCCCCCCCAGAGATGGCCGCCTGTGCGACAACTCCCCTGAAGGATGCGTCGCGCCTGGCAGGAGATAGTTCTTTAGATCTTTTAATAGGAAGCCTATCATCCTTCTTACGAGTAGGCTCCTTATAACGAGTTCCTGCTAGCAAGGCTAATTGCTCTTGCAAATTCTTCAAAATTTTCTTGGTGAGGAATCTTCCGAATCAGGAGAGGGAGATCTGTAAGGCGCTCTAGGATCTCCTCTAGTCCCAGAGTCTGATTGTA
Organism: Macrobrachium nipponense; assembly: GCF_015104395.2. Taxonomy (NCBI): domain Eukaryota; kingdom Metazoa; phylum Arthropoda; class Malacostraca; order Decapoda; family Palaemonidae; genus Macrobrachium; species Macrobrachium nipponense. Next base: position 49,313,506 of record NC_087207.1, read on the forward strand.
TTCTCGCCCTCTTTACTACCGAAGGAGCTCCTCCGAGAAGCGCTCGGGACTCGAATTGATCTCATGTTCAGCAGGCGCCTGGCGCCTGGCAGGCTCTTGCATACTCCTCTTCAAAGGACGGGAAAGATTCGACTCCTTCCACCCTCTTCTCGGAGAAGGCGAACTCGACGACGAAAAGCATTCTCGTAGGACCCTCTTATAGCGGTCTTTAGCAGTCGATACGATCGATTCTGCCGAAGGGACGCCTGATCGTTGGGGATTCTCCACAACCCCCGTACGGCTTTCGACTTTCCTTCTCCTCCGGGCCAGGGAGCTTGGAAGAGGTCTAGGCCTGGGAGCGTCGCAGAGACGACCAGACGCCCCCTCCACTACACTGGGGACACTAATATCACTGCCACATTCACTTCCTTACCTTCCAATGCCGCTACCTTTTCCTGCATTTTCTGAAGGGAAGCTCTAAGTTCTGCTATTTCCGAAGCCGAACTAGAGGATTAGCCATTTGTGAACGGGCTGAAATAGAATGGTCATTATCATCATAGGAAGAAGCTACAGAGCTAGAAAGTAAATCATGAGAGGCAGACCTTCTATGGGTTTTCTTCCTCTCTCTATCTCTCTCTAACTTCTTCAAGTAAGAAGTTAGTATTCTTCCACTCTTGTGCACTCAAGATTCTCACACTCATTACACGTATTCTCAATTGAACATTCAACCATTCTACACCTTCTACAACTAGTGTGAGGATCTACCGAAGCTTTCGGAATCCTCACCTTACAGCCCTCATTCACACACACTCTGAAACTAACATTAGAATCAGACATATTCACAAAATCCAAAAACCAAGTCCAAAAAACAGTCCACGATAGCGAATGCCAAACAACGATCCAAGTACGTCACCAAATATCAGCGAGAGATGATCAAAAGCTTTGCGAAAAACGAATTCTAGTCAGGAGGAAGTAACAACAATGTTGATACAGCCGGCGACAGAGAGATTGATGATTAGAAAACGGGAATAGTTCCTAGCCCTGCCACCCAGAGCAGGGCGGTAGATCACCTGACCTACCTGTCGCGAGTGCCAGCGAAATTTTGAAATTCTGTCGGGAACGACCCCCCCCTGGAGTCGAATAGCTCTGTATATATCTGACAAGGTAAGTTTGAATGTATGAAAATAGAGATTTTCCTCCATTGATTCCAATCTAACGACAGGGCGTCCGTGGCATAGGCCAGAGGGTCCAGGTTGGGGGCCACATAGCAAGGGAGCTTGTGGTTCGCTTGTGAGGCGAAGAGATCCACTTGTAAGCCTGGGACTCTCCGGCATATCCACTGGAATGACCTGTCGTCTAGGGACCATTCTGATTCCAGAGGGACTGACCGGACAAAGCGTCTGCTATTACATTTCTTACCCCTGCCAGGTGAGTGGCGGACAGATGCCATCTGTGTTTGTCTGCTAGCGCAAAGATGGCTATCATGACATGATTCACGTGTTTGGATTTGGACCCTCCTCTGTTGATGCAATGTACTACCACTGGACTGTCCAAAACTAGTCTTAGATGAGACTTCTTCGGGGGAAGGAGTCTCTTCAGGGTAAAAAGAAATACTGCCATTGCTTCCAGGACCGTTTATGTGGAGCTGGCGGAACTGAACTGACCAAGTCCCTGAACTTGTTTGAATTGAGAATATCCCCCCCAACCGGACAGGGAGGCATCCGTGTGAATGGTTAACACTGGAAGGGGATATTGAAGGGGTACTATTTGGCAAGATTCTTCACTTTGTCCATGGACGGAGCTGATTGCGAAGGATCTGTGGAATTACTGACAACTTGTCTTGAGATTTGACGTTTGCTCTCGATCGCCAAACTCGATTTATATCTTTCAGCCTTGCTTTCAGGAGGATGTCTGTCACTGAGGCAAACTGAAGAGAACCCAGGATTCTTTCCTGGTTTCTCCTTGATGATTGTTTGCACTTGAGAAATTGTTTCACAGACTTGGCTATTTCTTTTCTTTTGACCACTGAAATTGACAGATTGTGGGAAGACAAATCCCATTGGATTCCTAGCCACTGAAAACGAGACTCCGGAGTGAGTCTGGATTCGTTTTGTTTATCTGGAACCCCAGATGTTCCAGAAATTGAACTACCTTCTTCGTGGCTTTGAGACATTCCTCGACCGTTGGTGCCCAGATCAACCAATCGTCGAGGTATGCTGCTACCATTATCCCCTGAGTTCTCAACTGTTGAAACTACCACTTCTGCTATTTTCGTGAATACCCATGGGGGCTACATTCAGACGAAGGGCATCACTTGAATGAGAACCTCTGATTTCCTAGTTTGAAGCCTAGGAATGGACGGAAGTGTCTGGCTATAGGGATATGATAGTATGCGTCTGTAAGATCGATAGAGGTTGTGACGGCCCCACGGGGAAGTAAGGTCCGTACCTTTGCGAGATGGTGAGCATTTTGAACTTGTCGCAACGAATGAAAGAGTTTAGCTTGGACAAGTCTAAGATTACCCTTCTTTTTGTTGAGCTTTCTTTGGCACGCTGAATAAGCGACCTTGAAATTTTACATGCTTGACTCTCGCAATAGCTCCTTTCTGAAGGAGTTCCTCCGCATAATCTGTCAATTCCTTTGATGGTACTTGATAGAATGATTTGATTGGAGGAGGATCTTTGATCCAACTCCAACCCAATCCTTTGGACACGATGCTCTGTGCCCATTTGCTGAACCCCCACCATGTCGGAACCGGAAGGACAGCCTCCCACCTCTACCTGGTTGACCTCCGCGGCCCTCCTCTGAAGTGCTTGCCTCTTGCAGCTCTTCCTGTGCCACGCTGGCGAAAGTGGCCCTCGCCCTGCTACCCTAGAGAACCTGTTAAAGGTTGGGTAGGCTGGCTTTCATACATTGAATTGAAGGCCGGCGAGACTGCATAAGAGGTGGAAGGTTGACTTTGAGGAGACAACAGGAGAATGGGCTGTGTCTGCTTCGAGGTTGACGGCTGTCCCTGTTGTGTAAACTGGGACGGCCTGAACGAAATGCTGTGCTGCTGTTGTTTCTGGTAAGGTTGAAACATTCTACCTGTCTTCTTTAGTTTCTTACCAGCAGCAAGAGCGGTCTCTGTTTCCTCTTGGAGGAGATGCCCCATCGGCTCTAAGGCTCGGTTAAGCCTAGCAGCCTCGTGGTGACATCATTCACAGAGGCCTCTGGGAAAGAGGTCCGCACCCCACATGCTGGAAAGCTAAGAGTCTATAGGCTCATGCCTATAAGTTTGTCTCCTGCAAAAGACATGCTTAGGCAGTTCATTGGTAGAAGAAAGTCAAAAGCATCGGCTTGGACCATCTGGGAGCTGGGATTTAGCCAGTATCTTGAAAACAATAGTCTGTGGCGTAAGACAGGGCAGCCATTTCCGTAATGATCAGGGAGTTAAAGAGACAAAATCTTTGACGGGCATCAAAATCTCTGCCTGAATAAGGGTATCAGGTAGTCTTGGAAGCTTCTCGCCAAACCTGATCCATTGCGCAGTCTGGCTTCAGCTTACCTACTGAGAAAGTGGCAGGTAAGTTCTCCCACACTTCTCCAAAGGACCGGGAAGAGCGGAGATGTAGATTCCGCTTCCCTCAACTGTGGCATGGGCTCGTCCTTGAGGACTGCCTGAAGAGTCGCTTCTACTACCTTGGTAGAACGAACGGAAGAGAAGCCTCCTCCTCCGTAGCGAAGATAGTAAATGGACTCTTGAATGCCTGGAGTTTGGTGTTGGTACATTCCCAATCCTCCAGGCAGTGAACCCATTCCTGCCTGTGCATGATCCCTACTATACAGCACAGTCTCTCGGGAGATCTTATCCTCTCTATTGAGAGCAGTGACGGTCAGCTAGCATACCCAATGAAAGGCCGAGTCAGTCCGGGAGGGTAGAACTCAAAGTCCTCAATCCTTCGAGTTCCACACTCTGGGATAGAAAATCATGCCGTCCTTGAAGGGGGCATAAGCGGCCACTCTCCATGGGTTATCCATAGAGAA
>NC_087207.1:49318010-49334757 GCF_015104395.2 Macrobrachium nipponense
CAGTATTCCAAAGGCCAAGGACCTGTTGCTTCTTCTGGCCCAATTTCTATGCACTATTTTGTTAATTCTTTATATCCCCATTCTTATCTAGTGATGTGGGGATGTTATTTAATTATGCATGCTTGTCGGTCAAGATGAATAGGCATGTGCTGCTTGAAGATTTTAGACCGGAAAGAAACATCCTATATGGTAAGGGCTTTTCCTCATTAGGAAACATGGCTTTATGGGTTATTTTCAGATAATCATGCTCAATTAATGTATGGTTTCAGCGTAAGAATTATGACTTACAAATAACTTTCATTAAAATGATATTGTTAAGATACAATAAAGTTTGTTCATACTTACCTGGCAGATATATATATAGCTGTATTTCTCCGAAGTCCGACAGAATTTCAAAACTCCCGGCACACGCAGTGGTTGGCCAGGTGGTTAGTACCCATTCCGCCGCTGGGAGGCTGGGAGTCAGGACCATTCCCCATTTTCTATCAGATTTTCTATTCCCACTCTCCTGAGGGGAGGTGGGCGGGTACTTTGATTATATATACTATCTGCCAGGTAAGTATGAACAAACTTTATTGTATCTTAACAATATCATTTCATACAATGAACTTACCTGTCAGATATATACTTAGCTAAGACTCCGTCGTCCCCGACAGAAATTCAAATTTCGCGCCACTCGCTACCGGTAGGTCAGGTGATTTACCTGCCTGCCCTGGGCGGCAGGACTAGGAACCATTCCCGTTTTCTATCATATTTTCTCTGTCGCCGGTGGTATCAACATTGTTGTTACTACCTCCTGACTGGAATTCGCTTTTCAAGACTTTTTTGATCATCTATATTGGATTTCTTGGTGACGTACTGGATCGTTGTTTTGGCATTCGCTACTGTGGACTGGATTTGGACTTGCTTTTGATTTTTCTGATAGAATGTCTGATTCAAGTGTTAGTGTGAGAGTGTGTGTGAATGTAGGCTGCAAGGTGAGGATACCGAAGGCTTCGGTTGATCCTCACACTGTATGTCGTAAGTGTAGGGGGTTTGACTGTTCTTTAGCTAACACCTGTATTGAGTGTGAAAAGTTGAATGCTAATGAATGGAAGACTCTAACTTCTTACTTGAAGAAGTTAGAGAGGGATAGAATTAGACGGGCTGCACAAAAGGGTGTGAGTACAAGGCCTATTGAGCCTTTTTCTGAGTCTAACTCTCCTATTATTAATGATTTTGATTCTCCCTATGTATCTGAACCCTCACAGGCTTTGCATTCGGATTCGGCTTCTGAAATCGCCAATCTGAAGGCTACTCTTCGTAAAATGAAGACAAAAATGGCGGCCATGCAAGGTAAGGGAAGTGATAGTGAATTACTTAGTGAAGTGAGTGTTCCCAGTGTTGTGGAGGGGACGTCTGACCGTCCCTGCAATGCTCCCAGGCCTAGACCTCTTCCAAACTCACATACCCAGAGGAGAAGGAAAGTCGAAAGTCGTACGGAGGTTGTGGGGAATCCCCAACGGTCAGGCGTCCCTTCAGCAGGTTCTGTTTCGCTACAGTCTTGCTCAGGACCGCTTTAATAGAAGCGTCCTACGAGATTGTTTCTCGTCGTCCGGTTCTCCTTCACCTAAACGAGGGTGGAAGGACTCGGATCTTTCTAGGCCACTGAAAAGGCACTGGAAAGAACGCGCGTTTGACTTGAGCCCGGAGCGCTTCTCGGAGGAAGCCCCCTCTTCTATCAAGAAGGCTAAGCTGGTCTCGACGCCTCCTCGATCGGTAGTTGAGGATCGCACTCCTTCGAGTTCTCCTGCTTCTTCTATTGAAGAGGACGCTGGTGTGGCTTCCAAGAGGATATTGCTAGCAGTACAAGAGCAGTTAGCCTCTTTGGTTGGAGTTCTTTCGAGGGATCCCCCTCGCAAGAAGGACGCTAGACTTCCTATTAAGAAGTCTCGTCTTCTTTCGCCTGCCAGACGTGAAGCGTCCTCCAGGCATGAAGAGCCTTACAAGCGTGAGACGTCTTCCAGGCGCGAAGATTCTTTCAAGCGTCAGGAGCTATCCGAGCGAGTTGCTCTAGATAAGGATACGCTCAGGCGCGAGGCGCCAGCCAGGCGCGAGGAATCAGCAAGCGCGAGCGCCAGGCTTCAGCCAGGCGCGAGGAGTCAGCTATGCGTGAGGCTCCAGCCAAGCGCGAGACGCCAGCCAAGCGCGAGCGCCAGCCAGCGCGAGACGCCAGCTAAGCAACAAGCTCCAGCCAAGCGAGAAGCGCCAGCCAAGCGCGAGGCGCCAGCCAAGCGCAAAGAGCTTTCCAGCGGGAGAAGGTCAACCAACGCGAGAATACTAGTAGACTTGAAGAGAGAATCTGTTCACTCTATGAGTCCCTCTCCTAGTAGGAGTTTGTCGCCAGTAGAGAGAGAACTTGGTGAAGATCCTCTCGTTTTTCAAGCCGATTCTCCGCACAGTGGAAGTAGGTTCGGAAGACGAGGTTAACGGTAGAGAAGGCTTCTCTAACTATAGAGTTCTGACGGACCTTCTTTTGCAGGAGTATGGAGATTCGTTGACTCCTGCGGCTCCTCCTTCGCCTCGATCACTGTTTTCGAGTGCGATCGCACCGAAGTCTTCGTCGGTGTTGAAGATGAGACCTACGATCTCTATGAAGAGAGCTCTACAGTCTCTTGACAAATGGATGTTGTCGAAGAAGGATCTGGGCAGAAACCACCTCTGTATGCCTCCAGCCATACTTTCTGGTAAAAGAGGTTTCTGGTACCGAACTGGGGAGAACATGGGCCTTTCTCTCCCAGTGGCGGCTGAAGCGGACTTTTCAACCTTGGTTGATTCATCGCGGAGACACGCTTTGAATGGAGCTCGTGTGACTTGGGCGATTTCTGAGACTTATCATCTCCTCAAGGGCCTCTTCCATATTTTGGAAGTGTTTAATTTCCTAGACTGGTCCCTTGGGGTGATGTCTAAGAAGGCTCATGACTCGGAAGGTCTAGACTCCGAAGTCATTCTTAGTATTCTGTCATGTATTGATAAGGCAGTACAAGACGGATCGGGAGAAATCTCCTCTCTCTTTGGAGCGGTACTCCTTAAGAAGAGGAGTATTTTTAGTGCCTTCTTAACCAAGGCGGTTTCTCCCTCACAGAGAGCAGCCCTGGTTTTTGCTCCCATGTCAGACTTCTTGTTTCCTTCTCAGTTAGTGAAGGACATTTCTCGCTCACTGACTGAGAAGGCGACACAGGATCTTCTCCTTCAAACTGCAAGGAAGAAGAGACCCCTAGTTGCGGTTGACAAGAAAGGACCGACTTCTACGGTTCAGCCCTTTCGAGGAGGCCCTCCCTCCAGAGCTCCCTCTAAGAGAAGAGGTCCTGAGAGGAGAGGTAAAGCTTCTTCCCGTCCCTTTAAGAAAGGGAAGTGAGACAGACAACCTCCAAACACCAGTGGGTGCCAGGCTTCTCGAATTTGCAGACGCCTGGACATTCATAAACTCGGACGCCTCTTCGATGTCCATAATCAGGAAGGGATATCTTATCCCCTTCCAGGACAGTCCTCCCCTAACGACTATTCCGCGGGAACTGTCAGCCAGATACAGGGACCCTGTACTGAGGGATACGCTTCGTCTGATGTGAATCAAATGTGGGACAAACGAGCTATAGAATTAGTTCTGGAGCAAAACTCTCCGGGTTTTTTACAATCGGCTTTTTCTGGTTGCGAAAGCCTCGGGGGGCTGGAGACCAGTACTAGATGTCAGCGCTCTGAACAAGTTCGTTCTAAAGGAGAAGTTTCTCTATGGAGACTTCGGCCTCAGTCCTTGCGGCTTTACGTCAAGGAGATTGGATGGTGTCGCTGGATCTCCAGGACGCTTATTTTCATGTCCGATTCACCCTTCTTCGAAGAAGTACCTCCGTTTCATGACGGGGGGAAGGATCTTTCAGTTCAGGGCCTTGTGTTTCGGCCTGTCCACAGCTCCTCAGGTCTTCACAAACCTGATGAAGAATGTGGCGAGGTTTCTTCACCTCAAAGGCGTCAACATCTCTCTATATCTGGACGATTGGCTCATCAGGGCCAGAACGGAGAGACAGTGTTTGGAGGACCTTTCTTTGACCCTAGACCTGATAAAGGCGTTGGGACTACTTGTGAACCTCGAGAAGTCGCAACTGATCCCCAGACAGAACCTTGGTCTATCTGGGGATTCAGATGGATTCTCGGGGTTTTCGAGTATTTCCTTCGCAAGAGAGAATCGTGAGAGGCTTGGAGAAAGTCTCTCTCTTCTAGGGAAAGAACGAACTTCGGCGAGGGAATGGTTAAGCCTTCTAGGGACCCTTTCCTCGCTCGAACAGTTCTTTCCTCTAGGAAGACTGCATCTTCGTCCTCTTCAGTTTTTCCTAAGGAGATCATGGAATTGGAAGACGGGACTTCTCTCCGACAGTTTTCTCCTTCCAATGGAGATGAAACCACACCTGCAATGGTGGTTGTCCCCTCTAAAAGAGAACAAGGGAATTTCTCTGGAAGTTCCGAACCCAAGCCGAGTGTTATATTCAGACGCATCGGAGAAGGGTTGGGGAGCAACACTAGGACCGAGAGAAGTGTCAGGCACCTGGAAGGCAGCACAGGTGTCCTGGCACATAAATTGCAAAGAACTTCTAGCAGTTCTCTTGGCTCTAAAGTTCTTCGAACCTTTTGTGGCAAACAGTGTGGTCCAAGTGAATGTGGACAACACTACCGCCCTGTCCTACATTCGGAAGCAAGGAGGAACACACTCCTTGTTCCTATACGAAATAGCAAGAGATCTGCTACTTTGGACCTCCCAGAGGAACATCTCCCTCCTGACAAGATTTGTTCAGGGTACGAGAAACATCAGTGCGGACAGACTGAGCAGGAGAATCCAGGTCCTTCACACAGAATGGACCCTTCATTCAGAGGTGTGTCAGAGTCTTTGGGATCTTTGGGGCACTCCTCATGTAGATCTGTTCGCCACATTCCTTTCCAAAAGGCTGGAAGTCTTTTGCTCAGTGGTGGAAGACCCAAGAGCTCTCGTGGTCGATGCCTTCCTGCTAGACTGGTCTCATGTAGACGTGTACGCTTTTCCCCCTTTCAAAATCCTGGGGCAAGTGTTGAGAAAGTTTGTAGCGTCCAACGGGACAAGAATGACCCTGATAGCCCTCGTTTTGGCCAGCACAAGATTGGTTTGCAGAGGTGCTGGAGTGGACAGTAGACTTCCCAAGATCCCTTCCAAGAAGGATGGATCTTCTCAGACAGCCACACTTCGAGAGGTTTCATCAAAACCTCCCCGCTCTCGCGCTGACTGCCTTTCGACTATCGAAAGACTTGTCAGAGCGAGGGGGTTTTCTCGCGAAGCTGTAAGCGCTATCGCTAGAGCCCGCAGAGCTTCCACTAGACGAGTCTATCAGTCTAAGTGGGAGGTTTTTAGAAGGTGGTGTAAGTCTAAGAAGTTGTCCTCCTCCAGTACCTCTATAACCGAAATCGCTGATTTCCTTTTGTTCCTGAGAGAGGACTCTCACTTGTCTGTATCGACTATAAAAGGATACAGGAGCATGCTTTTGGCAGTCTTCAGAAACAGAGACCTAGAGCTTGCTGATAATAAAGATCTGCACGACCTGATTAGATCATTTGAAACAACAAAATCTAAGGAACTAACTCCTCCCAGCTGGAACCTGGATGTAGTTCTCAAGTTCCTTTCGTCGAGCACTTTAGATTCTAGATTCCGTAATGATTCTAGAATCGTAGATAGGGCATTGACCTCCACAGATTTTTCAGGGCCCGAAGGCACAACAGATTTAGGTGTTGCACAAACTACTGAAGGAATAGTAGGAGAAACCTTACTACTCTTACTTCTACTGACTGATACACTCCTGGAGGAAGACCTACTTATTCTATCGCGCTCCAATTTTCGCACATAGGATTTATAAGCTTTCCAACCTGAATCAGACAGACATTCACACTTCTTACAACGGTCATCTACTACACACACATGGTCTCTACAATTCGTGCATACTGTGTGTGGGTCTACCGAACCTTTCCGTAGCCTCACCTTACAACCTTCCATACAACACACTCTGGTGCTAGTTGAACTAGTCCCAGACATCTTAGTTAAAGAAAAAACCAAACCAAATTCAAAATCCAATCCACTATCAGCATATGCCTAGTCACGATCCACGTTCAATAACCAAAAGACAAACAGAATACTTAAGTAACAAGGAAGTTTCAAAAATCCTAGACGGAGGTACTGAAAACAGTTGTTATCAGCACCGGCAACAGAGAAAATCTGATAGAAAATGGGAATGGTTCCTGACTCCCGCCTCCCAGTGGCGGGAATGGGTACTAACCACCTGGCTGACCACTGCGTGTGCCGGGAGTTTTGAAATTCTGTCGGACTTCGGAGAAATACAGCTATATATATATATCTACCAGGTAAGTTTCATGAACAAATTTGTAAGTAATACAGAACCAACTTTGGCTCCAGGGCTGTAGGAGGGACACTTTAACCAGGAATTGTCCATTAGGTTTTTAAACCTAAGTCCAAGTTTTGGTCTTTTCCCTCTGTCATGCAACACAGAGTTTAACTAGTGTCAGTAACCTTTCATGCAACATAGAATGGTCAACTACACCAGGTAAAACTTTTTAGATGTCAGGGCAGTGGAAAGACATCAGGATGCTTAGCAGGTTTATTCCCGGTCAGAAACAAAGTCTTTGTGGGAAGTTTGCTGCTTTGAGTGAAATGAAACAACATATTGGTTTGATCATCCATTCTGTGGAAGGACAGTGTTTTAGCAATTGGGGATTCAGGAAGAAAAACTGCCTACAAGGGACCTGACATCCATAAGTTTGGCACTTGGGTGGATTTAAGGAACACTCATTTAGCTTCCTAGCATGTAGATGAACAGGGACAGCCGAATGATTACTACTACTTTGTTGGCCCTCAGGCTTGAGCAGTGGATGTTTCCTTAAATTTTGCCTAATTCAGACTCATAGGCCTGCCCCTTGTATCTACTCTGAATTCTATTGAGCAATTTCATGTTCAAGAATTGCTTAGTCTCCTGTAGAGCTCTTGTAGCCTCAGGGCAAAACTTTTCAGAATTTCCAATGCTTTTGGTAGATGTCTCATTCTTCTGTTGAGAAGAAATCAACTCTACTACACAATTCCATACAGTTCCATTGATGTAGGCATCTCCTTAACTGCTTGGAGAGGTTAGAATGTTCCCTCCGAATAATATGATTTGTTCATGAAGCTTACCTGTCAGATATATATATATATATATAGCTGTATTCTCCGAAGTCCGACAGAATTTCAAAACTTACGACACACGCAGTGGTCGGCCAGGTGGTTAGTACCCATTCCCGCCGCTGGGAGGCGGATATCAGGAACCATGCCCATTTCCTATTCAGATTTTCTCTGTCGCCGGTACTGTCAACAACTGTTTTCAGTACCTCCGTCTTAGGATTTTGTAAACTTCATTGCTGCTTAAGTATCCTAATTGTCTTTTGATTTATTGACTTGGATTTGTGGCTAGGCATACGCTATCATAAAATGATTTCAATTTGGTTTTGATTGACCTTTGCATAAGATGTCTGAATGTAGTTCGGCTAGTTTCAGACTGTGTTGTCTGCAAGAGTAAGGTGAGGCTACCGAAAGCTTCGTTAGATCCTCACTTGGTATGCACGATGTGTACAGGGCATGTTTCTTTATTGAAAGATCGATGTAAGGAGTGTGAGAGTTTGACCGATTCCGAATGGAAGACGTATGATTCGTATGTACGCAAATTAGAGCGTGATTGAATCAGGCGGTCTTCCTCAAAGACTGCATCAGTAAACAGAAGTCAGGGTAGTGAACCTGCTAACCTTCCTGTAGACTTTGTTTTGCCTAACCCTGTAGTATGGCCTACGTGCTATGAGGTTATGTCTGCGAGAGGTAATGCCTTTTCTGTTATTGTGGATTCCATCCGTATCTTGGAATCTAAAGTGCTCGCTCTCCAATCAGTGTTGTGAAGTGTAGTGCCCCTAGTGTTGTGGAGGGGGCGTCAGATCGGCCCTATAATGCCTCTAGGCCTGGACCTCTGTTGGACTCCCAGGACAACAGGGAGTGGGCATGTCGAAAGCCGAAGAAGGGTTACGGGGAACCCCCACTGATCTGGCGTCCCTTCGGCAGTTACTGTTGACGCTTCCCAGGCTGCCAAGGAGCGTGCGCGTGCACGCCTCCTTAAGATTGCTTCTCGTCCTCTGAAGCGTCCTACCCGCACGGGGGTTGGAACTTTCGGAAGGACTCGCGCCCTCTAAAGAGAAGCTTTATAGAAGAGGACACTTCACGTCCTCTCTCTCGTCATGCGTTGCAAACGTCGCCTGAACATTTTTACGACTTTCCACCGCAGAAGAGAAACAGGACGTCATCGGAGCAGGACGCTTTTGAGCGCCAGACGCCCTAACTTTGTTACTGTGAGAAGGAAGAAGGCGTCTCCTCGCCCCTCGCTTCTCACAGGATCAGCAACACTTAGCCTCATTTTTCGCCAAGAGAGAGGCAGTACATGCGTCGCTGCAGGAAGGTTTTGAGGCTGTCTGTCAAGAGAATCAGGCAGTCTCCTTCTCTTCAAGGCAAGACGCTCAGCAATACCCTCGCGAGGACGTCTTTCAGGACGCTCGGCGTTCTATGCATCAAGACTCTCGGCAAGCCTCTCGCTAGGACGCCTTTCGGGTGGAACGTCGTTACTCTCGTAGCAAGGATTGTTTTCCTGCTCCCCAAGACGCTCCCCCCCTCCTCTCCTCATGTCACTCCGTATACGTTACGTGACGTTCGCTCTACTGCGAAACAGGGTGTTGTTCAAGCTGCTAAGCTTGGCGCCCAGCAAGTAAGCGGAAAAGCTCTCATTGACAGGCGTGACGCTTGGCTGGACGCTCGTCTGGACGCTCCCCATTCTTTGCTGCATGATGCTCCGTCGCCTGATCGAGACGTTCTCTCTGGTGCTAAGCAGGATAATGCTCTTCCTGCTAGGATCGCCTCCGTGCAAACTGCTTCACGCAGTCGGATTTCTCACCGAGATGTCTCTCGCTCTTCTCTGAAGGCAGTTTCTCTTGCTGCTAAGCATGACGCCTGTCAGGAGCGTGACGCTTTTCTGGACGCTTCTGTTGACGCTCGGCTTGAACTGGATGCTCGGCTGGACGCCAGGCGCGCGTGGGTGTACGCGAAGCGCGCGCCAGTGGAACGCTCGTCGACGCTCACGCGTTCTTGCTGACGCTCTTCAAGACTCTTCACGCCTTCAAGAGGCGTACCATGTTTCTTCTGAACTACTTCATCATCTTCATCTATCAAGGTGTCGACCCGCCTTCTTTAAGACATGTTTGCTGAAAAGTTTCGGCCCTCGGTCCCTTGCTTTCCTCTCTCGCTGTTGGCGTCGTTGAAGAAGAGGAGATTTAAGACGGGAGAGGAAGCTGGTTGGAGAGTTTCTTCCTCTTCCCAGGACGATTTTACCAGCCAGATAGACGCCCCAAGGAGTTCTCTCCCGTCCTCTGCTAAAGTTTCCTAAACGCTTTCAGATCTGCATTGCCATCTGAAAGGGCTGTTCAGGACGATGGATATTTTTAACTCCTAGGTTGGTGTTTCGGAGCCCTGGACCTGCAGTCTCGGGGACCTGACTCTCTTTCTCTCGAATAACTATCCAACCTGCATGGTAGTCAGTTTGGTTCTGATGATATGGCATCTAGAAGGAGACTCTAGTAAATTTTAGCAGATTTCGGTGTCATAAAACGCCTCTTCTGCGATCAGGAAGGCGCTGCCTAAGGGGAACCTTTGGGTCCTACCTGCCGTAAGCCCAGTCTCTGAGTAGGAATCATGCATCTTCCTTGATTTCTACGGGAATCGGGAAGACTATATGCTCAAAATTCCTAGATTACCTTTTGTCATATCCGTGGGTTCCCCCCATTGACAAGATACTAAACGTTTTGTCAGGTAAGTGGGTAAGCCCCCATTGACAAAATATTAAACTCTTTGTCACGTAAATGGGTTAGTTCTCATTGACAAAGATCCCATTAACATTCGATCGCGTAATCGGATAGATTTTTTTACAAGATTCAGAAGAACTCTCATTCATTGGTTACTACCTCGCTGAGGCTCGTCGGGGAAAAAGACTTGTAGACTATGTTCTTGAAGCCCTCTGTCCGATAACATAGAAGCTTGAGTTGTCCTCTTCGGTTCTCGGTTCTCACTTAAGGCTCTCCTGCGGCTAATACTAATTCGTTCCCTGGGCTAAGAGGACGAAGACAGTCGATCTCCATTCCCTCTCTTCCTCGTCGAAGAAAGAATGTAGTAAGGAGATAGCTGTCCAGGTGGCCAAAATACTCTATGTATTTTACATTCGCGTCATATTGCTATTAAGCGAGTGTATGGTTCAAGTTATATACGAATACTGTAGCTACCCCTACGGATGGTGACCGAGAGGACTTTTATTCTAATTACATTTAATCGGTACTCCCGGCAACCCTCCAGGAGTTTCCAGTTTCCCTTTTAGTTATTGTAGGTATTGTTACGACAACACCAGCTCAGCTTCTGTATTTAGTGAAATCTGTTTCGCCTAAATGTACCTGCTTGAGAGTTTCTTTCTGCTCGATGATGGTATCAAACATATCCCTTCGTAGAATGGAATAGCTGGCAACTCAGGCAGAATAGTGCGAGACGGCGAAAGTAGACTGCTGTCACTGTAGAGCAGCGTTGCCAAAATGCGGAATTCTTGAGGTTATGACGAAAAAATAAACCCATGGTGCGAGCACCATCATTTCATTTTCCGATTTCTGTCCTACTCTGTCCGGAACGGTAAAAATTTCCGCATAGTTTTCAAGGCTAAACAAATATATTTTGTTTTTATCCAGACAGAATTCATATGCGGATCCAGTGGCAACACTGCTGTAGAGCTAGCTCAGTTCCAGCTGGTTGTCTGCCATGCGCTGTCGGGTACGTCTCTCTCTCCTGCGGGATTGACTGACTAACCGTATCTCTGCCCTACAATCACGGACTTTTGCCTCGGGTTGAAGGGAATTCTCGCATACTTGAATGAACATCGCCTTCGCTTTGCGAAATTTTTCAACAGAGATCTCTTAGACTTTTCGGTTCTGTTTACCGCACTGTAACAGAATTCTGTACGAGTCTACCGAGGCATAGCGCTATGATGATAATGCACACCTGCTTAGGCAAAGCGTAGCCTTATTGGGGAAGGAAGCAGGCTCGGTGAGAGAATGGATGAGTCTGCTGGGGACCATTTCCTTGCTGGAGGAGTTTGTTTCCCTGAAGAGACTGTAATTCAGACCTCTCCAGTTTTTCCAACCGGAAAACTGAAATAACATTGAAGATATGGAAGTGATTCTGAACATTTCTCAGTCGGTCAACGATCACCTAAGGTGATAGCGAGAAGGTGCCAGGCATCTGGAGAGGGAAAGAGATGTCCTGGCACATAATCTCAAAAAATTGGAAGCAATGAGGTTGGCTCTCCAGTTCTTCTAGGAACGAGTTGTTGATCGAGTGGTCCATATCAACTCTGACAATTCCACAGCTCTCGCATATCGCAAGAAGTATCGAGAAACACTCTCTCGATCCCTGTTCGAGTTAACGAGAGAGAGCCTGTGGTGAGAACAGGCATGGAACGTAACGATCCTCAAGAGGTTCGTTACAGGATTGCAGAACGTCCGTGCGGATCTTCTCGATCGACGGAAGTTCCTGATGTCGAAGCCTTTCGAACCTCTCCTTTCTGCAAACTTGAAGCACGTGACCAGAAAGGCTAATCTTTCTAACCGCTCTAGCTACGGCAAAGAGGGTTAGTGAGGTTTAAGCCATCAGCAGACATATTGGCTTTAGAGACATAATGCGGTTTGGTCTCTAAGCCCTTCGTTCTTGGCTAAGAATGAAAACCCGTCTAACCCTTGGCCCAGAAACTTGGATATCAAGGGGATGGCACAAATTATTGGGCAAGAGCCAGAGAGAGTCCTGTGCCCTGTCAGGGCTCTCAAGTTTTATCTAGATAAGACTAAAGGAAGTCGAGGTCCTTCGGACATTCTGCGGTGTTCCGTAAAAAGACCAGACTTGCCCATGTCAAAGAACGCCCTGGCGTTCTTTTTAAAGAGCTCTTACAAAGAGGCTCATTCGTCATGTTTGGACAAGGATTTGAAATCTTTTAAACTGAATGCTCACGAGGTGAGGGTGCGGCCTCGGAAGCATTTCAATAGAGCATGGCACTCAGTAACATACCTGCGAGATGTGAAGACGACATATGAGATTGCTCTCAAGCTAGGGTTGGGCATACGTGTCCGCTTGACACAATCTTGGAGGGCAAAGAAGTACCACTCATCCTATTTCTGTAGAAAATGGTTAGGAAGAGTTGGTTAATTATAGTTGTTGGGTCAGCCGCCAGTGGCGGACTTCTCAATTCTTAGCTTTAGTTAAACATCCTTAACTTTGGCTAGGTTGGCCAGTGGGGATTAATATTTTTACTTATTAGCCCTCATAGTATGGTCAATATGGTCTAAGTCACATTGGGGTGGTAGCTCCCGTTGACAGATCATCTAGAACTCACCAGCTATACAGGTACTACCTTGCTGGAGACTCTAGTAAACAAAGCAAAAGCGACTTTGGGTGACAGTAATCACAAAGTCAGCTATGCTAACAGGTATGGGAACAAGATGTCAATCATCGCATGTATATGTTTCCTAAATATCTATTCTGTCTCTCCCTACCTCCAAAGGTGGGATTCAGCTATATATATATCTGACAGGTAAGCTTCATGAACAAAATGATATTGTTATGATACAATAAGTTTGTTCATACTTACCTGGCAGTATATATAAATCAAAGAAGTGCCCACCCACCTCCCCTCAGGAGACATGTGGTAATAAGAGCAAAATCTAATAGAAAATGGAATGGTTCCCTAATACCCGCCAGGAAATTGGGTACTAACACCTGGCCGACCACCTGCGTGGCGTAGGTTTTGAAAAATTCTGTTGGACTTTGGAGGAATACAGCTATACGTATATATATCTGCCAGGTAAAGTATGAACAAACTTTATTGTATCATAACAAATATCATTTTTTAAAGTAAATTATCAAAATAGGATCTGTCCTTAATTTAAAACTGCCATGGCCTGGGGTCAGAAGCAGTGGTCTCTGTGTAGCTGATGGCCGTACCATTCTGAGGAATTGTCAGCACCTGGAACCTTGTAGACGTCAATGTTTTCTGTTTTAAGGAGATAAGGCTTTTCACTGTCTACTTCCAAAGGTTAGGTTTTCGTTCCATACGTACTTTCCTCGATATTGCATCAAGTACTTTTAGATCTTGCCTGAGGACCAGCACTGTAAGGTGTTGAGATTAAAAGCCCTCTCATCTCTTATATCAGTTTCTCTCTCTGGAGTTTAGATGCAGGTCTAAACTTTATCTGAATTTACTGTAAAACCTTTTATTTAAGCATGTGGTTAATAAGTAAATTTGCTGTCAGCACCCTTCTTTAAGCTGGGTGTAAGGGAATGCTATTTTAGCTTTCTGCTTAGAGTTGAGGGGGATGTTTAAGGCTATGCTTTACTGTTCCCTGTAAGAGTTCCAATCTAACCCCTTTTGGGGGGGAGGGGAAGGAAACTTCTCTATTCTGTTGGGCATTTAAATCTAAAGGTTAAACCTAGAACATTTTTATCATCCTTTTAGAGACCTTGAACATCTTTGTCAAAGGTAAATTCTGGAAGAGGCAAAATTAACCTTTGGTTTTTGTGGTTTTTAAGACAAACAGATATTGTGGTCAAAGGTAGCCTGGAAGAGGCAAAAACCAACCTTTGTTTTGTGGTTTATTTGAAGACCTAGAATTGTTTTATTTGTGAAGGTTAAGCCTGGAAGAGGCAAATTAAAAGTTAACCTTTGTGTTATGACTTTTTAGAGACTTTGTCCGAGGACACAAAGGGTTCCTCTGTTTACATAATGGATAGGCTAGTGTATGTGAACTAGCTCCATATCTTCTACCTTATGAAGTTAAACATTCATATGTGAGCAGCAGTTTCCAACTTCATTTAGTGTTAAGTCAAATAAATGTCGCTCCAGAATAGGAATTGATGTGTCACAGTAAGAAGTACAAATTCAGTTTTTGCCTGATCAACCTACCTTAAGTATACAGAATTGTGTTTGAAAACAGTAAAGCCCCTTAATCTGCTACTAGTAGTGGGTAGTCTTTTCCTGAACCGAAAAAGAGCAATTCTTTAGGCTCTTTGTTTAAATCCCGGGATTTAAATATTTTGGGGAGCGTGAAGGTACAAATTTTGTATAGGAGCGTACCTTTATTCATTTTCAGTGACTCGTTTGATTGGGCTTTTGGACCCAGGCACAGGGTTCCCTCATACTGCTTGTGTTCCATGCTGGCTGAATCGAAGCGGTTTTCTCCGCAAGGCTACTCTTTGCTGCATAAGTATGAGAGCCTTGCTCCCTGAATGGAATCTAACTTCTGGTGGTAGTAAAAATTCACCAAGGATTCCAGATCAGGTGAGAATGTTTTGGGTTTCGTATAAGAAACCTTTAGCTCGAATGGCTGAGCGGAATTTTGTCTAGCTGCACTACCCACCATCCTCTTCTTAATGTGGGAATCAGCTAAATTTAACAGTAGGTAAGATTCATCTCAAATAATATAAATTTTCATAGTAAAATTTATTATTTGAATACTTACCTACTGTTAAAGTAGACCCACCCAGCCTCCCCACAACTTAGTGGGCTATCAAGGAGAATTCTGACAAGAGCTTAAACATTCGAAACACACCTGGTGGAGAACAGGTAAACTAGACAGTCATCCGGGCAGCCATTCGATTTTTTTTTGTTTGAATGCCAACTCGCCTAATCGGCGGGGAGATATAGCTAAATTTAACAGTAGGTAAGTACCCAAAAGGGATTTTGACAGGAAAAATCTATTTCTGGGGGAAGACCTGTGTCGCCCGGTGAAAAGTCCCTGTAGCTCACTTTTCTAAGTATAAATAGATCCTAAATATACCAGAGAAAAAGCTAGCATGGTATGCTGAAGTTATTACCCTCAGCTCGATCACCCACAGGGCGTCGGTGTAGCACTAGGGCGAGTGGAAGCCACTACCAACAGGTCTTCTTGCCAATTAGAGGATTCCTTTCAAAATCCCTCCCATGGCGAGAGCAGTTACAACGGTTACTCCTCTTACCTTCCGCTCGCACTCGCTACTACTACTACTACACGCCCGCCATCTTCATTCCTGGAATAGACACCCAAGCTTGGACTGGCTGAGGGTGGGTATAGAAGAAGGGATGGGTTCACCGGGCGACACAAGTCTTCCACCAGAAATAGATTTTTCCTTTGTCAAAATCCCTTTTCTGGGTTCGACCTGTGTCTTCCGGTGAAAAAGTATCAGAGAATTGCCATCCAAGCTTAACAGATACCAAGCAAGTATATAAAAGGGATAATGAAACCTAAGTTTCACTTAAGAATAAATTTAATGCGCCGTAATAGGGCGGACAACTTACTTACTAATTCTAATTAGGACTTAAACTAGAGCTTAAAACTAGTAATAAAAATAATATAACGGAATGGTATCTGAAGTAATATACAATAGATTATGTACAGACATGTTAGTGATACCAATATGGTCTCAATGCTATGTACAAGTTCCAGTGACGGGATGGCAACAACCCAGCCCGGCCTGGAAGAGAGAGGATTGGCAGGGAATACGAGCGAGGCAGGTAGGAAGGAGAGAGTATTTAAGGGAAAGGGGACTGACAAAAAGGGCTAAGGGAAGGAGTTGATAGGACTCGGTCATTCAGGAGAGACTATGCTCCCTGTAGCCACTTTTGAGAATTTAAGGGCCTCTAAGTTCTTGAGATAGTGGCGTTTAAATACTGTTGGAGATTTCCAACCCGTATATTTCTTCAGGTCTTCAAAATTCATATTGTGAAAATAGTTAATGGAGGTAGCCACTGCTCGGATGTCATGGACGTGTGGGACTGAATCCGGGTTGGCCTGTTTAATAAAGTAGAGTACTTGTTGTCTAATACCTTTAAGAGAAATCGTACCGCCTTTCTCTCTAACAAAAGGGGCCTGAAGATTTTTCGGAAGTCCTGGCCCGATAGGATTTAAGAGTAACTACAGGACACAATGATGCGTCCTGTCAGAGTAATAATCTTCCATGGAGCCCATCTGTTTTGTGGGTCCTCATTCTTAGCCAAGAACTTCCGATCTGGGGATAGTAATACTTCACCCTACGGGAGGAATTCCACATGATCTGGATTTCTAGAGAGAGCCGAGAGTTCAGATATTCTGGTACCTGAAGCCAGGGCCATTGAGAATAAGGTCTTTCTGAGAAGGGTTATATATGAGCATGACTCATTGTCAGTGCCTGAGGCTAATTTAAGTACATCATTCAAAAACCAGGAGACCGTTTGGGGGCGGTCTATTGGTCTCGGGCATGCACATGCTCTAGGAATCGAAGAGAAGTATGAATCTGACAAGTTAATGTTAAAACCAAGCTGAAAAATCTTCCTTAAGGCCGATTTGATCGCAGTAACGGTACTAGCGGCTAGGCTCTTCTCAAATAGAGTTCTAAAGAATGAAATTGCTAGATTTGTAGTCATATTTTGAGCATCTGAATCTTTTAGAAAAATGGCCAACTTCTTCACTGCTGAATCATACTGCCTGAGCATTGATTCTCTTATCTGATTCTGTGAATAAGATGTTTAGTGGATCAATACTGGTGTCCTTTTGGGCCGCAAACTTCATGAAGTACATAAAG
>NC_087207.1:49335257-49399845 GCF_015104395.2 Macrobrachium nipponense
TTTCCCCTGTGTTTTCATTAACGACGAACGCCCCCGCTTTCATTGGCCAACTACGAACTTCTCACGCCGGACAGCAATTGAAATAGCGGTTAGCGTTTTCAGTCATTTGTAAGCAAGCAGGTTATGAATCTTGAGAATCCTTCTTCTTCGATTCGTCTGTGAAGAAGTAGGTTGCATTCAATATCTACCTTCGTCTTCAACGGTACATAGTGTTGTTTCTCCTTAGCTGAGATTCAACACTATGAGATGTTTTGCCCTTCAGGGACCTCGGTCTCTAGAAGGCAATTGACTTTTGCTGTTGGGCACATGCCTTAAGAGAATCATTACCTCGCTTTCCGGCATTGGTGACAAACAAATACATTATTGTTTGGTCTCTCGGCATAAACCCTTTAAAGGCGAAGGTCACGTGACTTACTCGGATGCTTAGACAACTTGCCTACCTACGAACGCAGTCAGTCGGCAGCTGTCAGAGCGCCCGAGTCAGTTACGAACTATGCTGTTGACTTAGTTCGGTTGTTACAGAGCAATCATTGACTTCGTTTTAATAGCTTGTCACAGTACCATACCATCGACACCACCATGGAGGGTGTCGGTGTCCTATCCACTACCGAGAACTTCGCTGCATGGGGATAGGAGGATGCGAGAGACTTCGTGGCAAACGGACAGACCAGTATGGGTACTGGACATCACCGAAGTAGAGAAGAGGGATAGGTCATGCGGGACTATTCCCTTCTTTTCCTCTGAGGAACTGCATGACTTTCCGCCTGCGAAGTCAAGCATACAGGGGATGGGGATCCGTGACGCTCGATTTCGTACCGAACTTCGTCGCGAAGACTCAGAACCTCGGTCCCTGACGATTTGGTTCGAGTCGTTCACAATCCCCTCCCTAATGGACTTCACCGCCTTCGATGTGAAGGAGATGCTGCCTTGTCCGCAAGAACTTTCTCCGTGGCGCAGGTACTGAAGCAGGGGTCTGGTCCAACCAGACCACATGCCGCCTCCTTCTACCATTCGGGAATATTCCGCCCACAGGTCCTTGGATCTCTCCTTGGGACCCGTGGTGGCTGCTCAACACGTTGTGTAGCGAACCAGACCCTCGCAGGCTGAACAGCATCAAGTCCTGGTGTGACCGTAAGAATGGATGAGTGAATGAGAGTGTGACTGGCTCTCTTCCCATCTCTTCTTCTACCTGTGGTTAGAGGGTACACGGTCGTCACCCTGCTGGATAAGGACAAGATGCAGGTGAGCTACTCAACAGAGCCCCATCCTATCCCTTTCACTAGGGATAGGAGCGTATATCCACCACTTCCTCCAACAAGGGGGAGGAAGTGGATGCCAGCTTGAGACAAACCCATACTTTATGTTGCCTCTTGCAAACAGGAACAAGTTCTTGCTTGCTGGTACGAAGAGATACGCTTGCCTCTCTCTTAGTACTCGGCCCAGAGGTCTGACCATTGATCCTGTGGGTGCACACCCCGATCAATCGGACAGAGGCTTGGATCCCTCCCTCGCTCTTATGACCAGGGAGGCATTCCAGGGATGGACGAACACCAGTCTGTTCATCAAAAGACTCAGATTCCTCCCACCAGAAGTGAGTCTTCCTATTGTTAAAGGACCGATGGTTTGTATTACGTATCGGAACAAATGACAATTTGTCGAAAATTGCATTTTTCCTACTATACAAAACCTGAGGTCCTTTACATATAGTCCCTCCTCATGCCACCCCTCACTGCGTATTTTTGCATGGGCCAAAAGCACAAGTGATTTGTTTTACCTCCCACGCGACTGTCGGACAAGCAGTTAACCTACCGTTCTCCCCCTTGTTCGAAGCTTACGACCGTTCCAGCTGCCGCTAGCTACTTCCTATTGTTAAAAGGACCTCAGGTTTGTATAGTTAGGAAAAATGCAATTTTCCGACAATTGTCATTTTAAAAGAAAAGATTGTTTAGTTGGCTTGTCCTCTCCATCCTTTATACTTGCCCTGTATCCCACTAAATTTTGGACAATCCCTTCTCCATCTTATCGCCCTTTGTTCCCCCCAACTATCTGCTCTGTTCTTCTTTAGGGAACCTGTGATCTGCTACCAGTTGAATTTTCTTCTAGCCTGATCTTTTGCTTTTTATACATATGCAGAAATCTTACAATCTAACCAACTGTTCATGTTCCTTGTCCCAGTATAATCTAGCTTAATACTTTGAAAAAAAACACCACAACAAGACTTGCAACCCACAAATGCCTGAATAAGACAGAGAGCTCTCTCCTGCCAGACCAAACACCATATCAGTCTCTCCTGTTCTCCACACACTATTGTTTTCATTTTCACCCCACACCACCGCCATCTTGTCTTGTATGATGTCACATCCTATGATGTCACAACACAGTCAATACATTAAGACATTTTTTTAAAATCAAACATATGTTTCCCCATACATTGAACAATGCCCACCTTTCACTAATACAGAAAATATAAATAGAATAACATTGGCTAAACTGATATAGTACTGTAATCAAGAATGTGCAAGAAATGACCTCTCTTAACCCTTAGGAGCCAGGGTAAAAAATGAATATGCAGTACCCAGGGCAGGGTAACATTGAGGTCAGCCAATTTTAAGAACAAAAAAAACACATCAATGGAAAGAGGAAGATATGTAAATGCACAAGGTTTAAGAAACAATTCTAAGAAATTTTCCCTACCTTCCACGAGAACAAGTTGAAAATTACTATTTAAATTTTACCAAGTTATATGTTTTTACTAAAAAAATACGTTATTTGTTCCGATATGTATACAAACCCTTGGTCCTTTATCAATAGGAAGTAACTTTAGGGCAGCTGAACCGGTTGTAAAGCTTTGAACAAGGAGGGGTTTCGGTAGTTAACTACTTGTCTGGCGTTGGCGGTCAGCTCGACTGCGAGGAGAGGAGTCACTTTGCTTTCGGCGCGTTGCTGGATGGACGTACTGTTTCGCCTCTCTGCCCGCTGTTTCGTTGTATGCTTGGTTTGCTTTATATTCATGAAGATATTTTGCCTTTTTCTTTGTCTAGTGTGCTTGTGCAAAACAAACGTGAGTACTTGTTGTTGGTTTTGAATTTTCATGCTGTGTTATTTTGGAATTATGGATTCCCGAGAACCGGAGAGATCCCCTCGCCCCCCCATCAATCGCAGATTGTGCCCTGGTGTGGAGGGCCGCAAGTGTAGGGCCTTTCGGTCCATTATCGAGGTAGACCCTCATGAATTGTGCTCTCGGTGCCGAGGGCGCAAATGCTCTCGCACCGAGCCCTGTGATCTGTGTATTGTTTGGTCGGAGGAGCAGTTGGGAGCAATATGAAGGGAGGAAGAAACTGCGTAAGCCGGCCAGGGAGTCATCGGAAGGTTCGCCTGTTACTCCTTGGTTACAGACACGTCTTCTTCCTTACTCCCTCCATCTCAGCTCCCACTATGGCTTCTCCCCTTGTAGGGGGGTTATCTCACTCCTTCTCTTCCCTCGATCAGTCGAGTGTAGAGAAGGGGGCGAGGTATCCCGAACATGCGAGGGGGGAACCCCCCCATTAACCCGACTCCCTTTCCCTTCCTCAGATTTGCCTGCCACTGGGTGGGGACGATTCCCCTCAGCCGGGTCTGGTACTTTCAGGGGCTTCAGGGGACACCGTGTGTTCAGGGGCTGCTCAGTGTTTCCTTTCAAGAGGGACCAGGCAGGTAACTCATAGCCCAATCATGACGACGACCACGACGGTATCCATGCCGGAGCTACTCTGCCCCCCGGCACTTGGTCTATCCCACCCACACGTGGCAATGGTTACCCTGACAGCTGCTGTGCAGGCGCCGCTGCCGGATGTTAAGAGGATGATTGTGATGCCGTCGCCTGGTTTTGCCGCTCTTGCTCCAGCCCCTGACTTCCAGTGTCCCAAGAGCTATCCCTTAGATCTGCCACAGGTCCAGAGGATGCCGCTAGTTGCTGCCCCTCCTCCTGTACCTGTGATTACCGCTCCAGTACCAGTTCCGGAGGAGGAGGAGGAGGAGGAGGAGTTTAAAGTGGTCGTCTTCACCTCGTCCCAAGCACTTGCAATGTTCTTCACTGCATCAGCAATGTGTAGCCCTTCCGGAGAACTGCTTCAGTGTCAACGTCCTTGTTAGCTTCTATGGCCCTCAAAGCAAAACGTATGGTCCTTCTAAGGTAGTAAGCCTTGAATTAGCAATTACTTCCTGGTCCATCGGCTGTATCAGCGATGTGGTATTGGTGGGAGGTACACCATACACCAGCAAGGGCTTAAGTTTCATATCGCCACTTGCATTGGCCCCCCCAAACAGCAAAGTCAGTCGCTCCTTACCAGCTTTATGGCCAGGTGCTGACTTCTCCTCCTTGGAAAGGTCTGTTCAGTTTTGGCATTCTTTTCCAAAATAATCCAGTCTCATCCACATTAAAAACTTGGTCAGCCGTGTAACCACCATCCTTAATTATCTCAGCCAAACCACTTGGAAAACTTTCTGCTGCTTCGCTATCAGCACTAGCAGCTTCTCCTTGCAGCTTCACATTATGCAAATTTGCATGAGCCTTGAAATTATTGAACCAACCTCTACTCGCGGCAGATTCACCCCCAGCACTGCCTTCTCTCCAAACTTTTTCACTACTGCCTCATGCAGCTCTCTAGCCTTCTCCTGGATCACACCAAGGCTCACCGGAACACGTCGCTGGTTCTGGTCCTCCAGCCAGATCATCAGCAATTTCTCCATTTCAACAATGCTCTGGCTACGTTGCTTCTCGTTATCACCGTTGACTTCATCGGTGCAGCATCCTTAACGTGCTTCAGAATACGTTCCTTATCCTTGACTATGGTTACAACCGTTGTCCTGCTAAGGCTCAAAGCATGACCTATTTTCGTGTTTGTTTCTCCCTTATCAGAACGCTTGATAAACACATATTTTACCTCCATGGTGATGACCTTCCTCTTCTTGGATGAACTATCATCGGAGGAAGTACTTTTGCCCGTTTAGGAGCCATAGTAAAGGCACGAAAAATGCAACAAAAATCAGGAACGTAGCAAGACACAACCTAGTGAAATGCAGGCAGGCACGCGATTGAAGTGGCGTCCTTTGGTATTGTTATGCTTAGCGTCCTCGACCGTTCGAGGTCGTTGTTCGGTCAATTTACCATACAGTTTAATAGCGTAAATGAATTTATGCGCCTCCGCTCAGAAAACTAGTTCTGCGTATTGAGGTATCGTTAAAAAGAAAAAAACAAAAAAAAACTTTGTAACTTTGGGATTTGCGTTGTAATCTAACCAGAAACTTAGTTTTGTTAATTATGTACTGGAAACAGCAATGATTTTTTCATTATTTGCGCTTTTGGACTGTTTTAAACTGCGCATCCCAAGCTAGTGTATTCATTCGCTCGGAAACTAGTTCCGCATATGAGGCGTCACTAAAAAAATTTAAAAAATACGACATAAAAAGTGTCGAAAATCATCATAACCTAAAAATTTTTGTTGTAATGTAACCAAAAACTTATTTTATTACTATACTGTGCTAAACTATAAAGGATTCTTATCATAGCATGCGTTTTTTTAAAGCGTCGTTAACTCGGAGCGTCGGAAGCGTCAGCGTCGTAACACCAGGGCGGATTTTTCAATGAATAAATTTTCAAGAAAAACGTCGTAACCTCGGAACGTCGTAAGCCGAACCGTCGTAACCTGGGGACCGCCTGTATTACCAGAGATTAAATTCCATAGCTATCTACTGCTTATAATTAGTTTTGAAATTTAATTTGATTTTATGCTTCACCATATTACGTAAATGTTTTTTGATGGAGTTTGTGGAGTGTTTCAAGAATAAGAGATACGATAGCTATAGGTTTAGATAACATCAACAGCAAACAGTTATACACGTGCTTATACAAAGTTTTAGTTTTTATTTCAGTGGAGGCTGGTGTATTAGGATTTTCATAATTTCCTGCCCCCACTCTCAGTTAGGTACACACACTATAAATTCACCTCTCATATTATGAAGTATTTCATAGTATATTTGATGATCTCCATATTAACCAATGTAAGGGCACTTTTTATGTACAGTGTACTTGCAAATTTTGTAAATATTTTAGCGATTTGCATTTGAAAGTTACTTTTCCGTACTGCATTTGAAAATTACTGTTATATACTGCATTTGAATGTTACTGTTCTACACTCCCTACCCCAAAAATAAAAAAAGAAAAAAGGAGGATTTTGTTTTCTAAGTATTGGTGCATAGAGTTGCCTGCATGCCCGCAGCATCAGGCAGCACACACAATTGATAAGTAAAGTTCACTTACTGAACTAACTATACACAATTCAAAAAATATCAATCTGAACAATTTGTACAATTGTATAAATCACTGCTATGAAACAATTCCCCCTTAAGACATTCATATCTCCTCCAAACAGCGTCAAATAAGTTTTGGGCTAGCCTAGCATTAAAGTTCTCATTACACATTGTAATTACGTACTGCACATCACTAGCTGAAGCCACTAGGAAAGTTAAAAACAAAAACAGTGCCAAGCACGTATGTGTATTTAACACATCTGTCTTTTCATTTTTAACTTTCCAAGTGGCTTCAGTTAATAAACAAAATCACGTGTTTACTTTTGTGATTTCTTAGTACTGTACATCACAGAAAAAACTTTTGGATATGGTGTACATGGTATACTAATTGTCATTGATAATTACTGTTTGACGTGAGAAAGAGAGAGAGAGAACTGGCAAAATAGAACAGTATTGTAAATAAACCAACTCGCTTAACTGTGAAGTTGCTGCCATGTATTTGCTCAATGTTTACATGGTAGCTCTTCATACTGACAGGAAGTTTGCAAAATATTTGTTCTTCATTATGGCACAATATTGGCCACCTGGTAAATTTTAGGATCACAGTATTTAAGAAAAACTGTTTTAAGCAAGCAGACTACATGATAACCGTTTTGAGTATGAACTAATTGGACTTTGACTATGTTTATAAATTACCATATTTGATGGTATTGTTGCCATGGGAACACTATGAATAGTAGGGCAAGTATTGAGAAGCCATTAAGAAAGAGTACTGGTAACCTGGATGAAGTAGAAAAAAGATTATTAGACCGTTGGTATACAAGGGTATTCATTAGTAAACTGAAGTTTCAAGTAGGGAAGTTTGTAGCTGAGGCAACAGCAGGAAATAAAGCTCAGATGACAAAGATCTGTTATGCATATAGTACTGGAAATGGTAGAGGAGCAGCTAGAAAAAGTAGTAGATATAGAATTACCAAGACAGAACCTTTAGGAAGGACCAGATAATCTTGGAGACAATTTGGTAATTGAGGCAGATAGTATACTTAATAGGAGTACAGTGGTCCCCCCCGTATTCGCATGGATACGTACCAGAGCCCCCCGTGAATAGTTTAGAACCCGCAAAGTTTGGAACCCTTATAAAAACGCTAATAACAGCCTATTTTGCTAGTTTAAAACTCAAGAAAAACCCACTACAAATTTCCATACTTGGTTTTTTGTATAGTTTATCACAAAAGTGCATTTTTATGATGAAACTGATAAAAAAAAAACAGGAATTTGTAGATATTTCTCATAGAAAAATACTGCGAATGTGCGAACTTTCCGTGAATAATGCGGGGAAATGTTCCCGAGAGAAATCCGCAAATGTGTGAGTCCGCGAATCCGGAGAACACGAATACGGGGGGTCCACTGTATTGAGAGAACTTGCATGTGGCTAAACCCTGTAGAGGGAAAATCTGACTAAAATGTTGAAGATGATGGTATTTATTATTAATGTTATATTTGTACTTAAATTGCATTTGTTCCGATACAAATACAAACCATTGGTCCTTTACAATAGGAATGTAACTTGCGGCAGCTGGAAACGGTCATAAGCTTCGAACAAGGGAGTTCGGTAGTTAACTGCTTGTCCGACAGTCCGCACACCGCGTGACTGGGAGGTGAAGATCCACTATGCTTTAGGCTGCGCTGGTTGACAGACTGTGTTCTCCACTCTTTCTGCCGCCTTTCGTCGTATGCTTTGTGTTTCTCCAAACTTGGTTTGCTTTGTGTAGTGTGATTGAAAATACTGTAAGTACATGTGCTTTTTGCATTTTTATTATTTACATTGGTGATTAATGGATTCCCGTGAGCTGGAGAGTTCGCCACGCCCCCCCATCAGCCGCAGAGTGTCCCTGTGTGGAGGGCCGTAAGTGTGGGGCCTTCCGCTCGTTTCCTGAAGTGAATCCTCATGATTTGTGTGCTCGTGCCGAAAGCGTGAATGCTCTCGCGCCGAGCCTTGTGATTTATGTGTATTTTGGTTGGAGGAGCAGTGGGTGCGTTATGAGGGTAGGAGGAAGCGACGTAAGCCTGCCAGGGAGTCCTCGGAAGGTTTCTCCGGCGACTCCCTTGGTCACAGACACGTGTCTTCTTTCCTGCCGCCATCTCAGCTCCCGCGTATGGCTCCTTTCCCTTTGGGGGGGGGGGGGGGGGGGGGGGGGGGTTTCTCGCTCCTTCTCTTCGCCCGATCCGTCGAGCGTGGAGGAGGGGCGAGGTACCCGACATCCAACTGTACTCCGGGTCTTTCCGTTCATTCGGGGTGGGTTATTATTATATGGGGTTAGTTTTTCAGACCTCTGAGGTCTCAAGTAGACTCTTCTTGGGCTGGTTCTCAGGGATCAATCCTGAGAGAAAAAAAAAAAAAAAAAAAAAAAAAAAAAATTAGACTATTTGAAAAACCCGTCATTATTTAAAAATTTTATGATTTTATTAATTGAAAAATCCCTGCTTTCAGCAAGAATATTTTTCATTTTTATTTTCCGAACTCCGCAGATAAATTAGATCTTTGCTGGGTCCAATTGGGCACTCAACAAGCAAATGCTGCACTGTCATGGGTGTTTGACATCTGTTACATTTCACTGGTCAGCATGTGGTGTTGACATCAAGTGACCATGTGAGAAGCTTGTGTGTCCTATACGTAGCCTTGCTAGGATCCTCTTTTGATCTTTCCTCCTGTGAGGATGTCCTCCATGCATAGACTTCAGTTTTTATGTTTTTAAGTTTATTTGTTGTTGGCACGGAGGCCCATTCTTCTTCCAATCCTGGTAAATCAATGTTTTAACAGATTTTACCCAGTCTGACACTGGGGCATATGAAGTTGTTGGAGGGATATTGCAGGCTAATTTGGCAGCAGAGTCTGCATATTCATTTCCTTTCTTATTCCCACGTGTGCTGGGATCCAACTATTTCCATTGATATTCCTGATTGGAGGAGCTGATGAATTTTTATTTGAATTTCCTGTCTATTTGGTTTCCTGGTTTATACTGTCTTATTGCATCTATAGCGCTACGTGAGTCACTGAAAATAACAGACACACTTGCTTTTGCCTCAGATATCATATCTAGAGCCATCTGTATGGCTGTGACTTCAGCAGTAAATACTGATGATATTGAAGGTACATTCGGGGTGGGGCTTGCCCCCCGGGCGAGGGGGAACCCCTCCTACTAACCCAACCTTTGCCTCCTCAGGTGCTCCTGCTGCGGGTGACGACCTCGGCCAGGTATGGTTCTCGCTGGGCCTCCAGGGGACAACCGAGCGGTTGGGTTGGGGGGGCTGTTTCATCACCTGGGAGTGCCGCTCCGGTCACCCATGGACCGGTGACCACCACCACTACCACCGTCTCGACCCCGAGGTATGCCACCCCTCCTCACCAGCATGTCACACGGGGGCCCCCTCGGCTGCGGTGAGGCCCCGATTTCTGGTTTCTCGAGGAGGGTCGTGACTCCGCCGCCCGGGTTCGCTGCTCTCACCTCAGCCCCCGACTTTCAGTGCCCCAAGAGCTTGCCCCTGGACCTTCCACCGTACCCAGGATGTCGCTGGCCGCTGTCCCGCCTCCTGCTGTACCTGCAGTAACTGCCGTGCCTGCCGCTCCTCCCGTGTCTGCTGTGCCTGGACAGCCCCTGCCAACGTTGTTCCTGCCCGTGGTGTTGCTGCCCCAGTCGCAGGTCCTTCCGGACAGGTGCAGCCGGGCCATGTTGCTTCGGCAATAGCCTCGGCTCCGTCCATGGATGGAGGACCTGACATCTGTCCTGAGGAAGCTGACGAAGAAGAAGAAGAAGAAGAGGAGGAGGGTGTCGTCATCATCTTCGTTGTCTTCGTCGTCTTCATCGTCGTCTTCCTTCGTCGTCGCCTGCTGCCGCTTCTTCCCCTTCGACTTCCAAGGCTTCACAGCTGAGGAAGAAGGAGGTTGCCTCCTCCCCCATCCCCCCCTAAGAAAGTCTCCTTCGGGATAACTTCTAAGGGCCCGTCTCACTCCGGTGGGACGGGGGGTTCTTCCGCTGGTCCTCGGCCCGTCTCTCCTTCCGCAAGGAAGAAGACGGGGACCAGAGGTACCGGCTCAACACCGGTACTTCCTCACCTGGTGCAGAGTTCTGCCACACACCCAGGTTCCGTCTCGGCCTCTCGTTCGTGAAAGGTACCGAGTGTACGGTCGCTGCGGGTGACCGTGCAGCCAAGGCCCAGGCTTCCGAGTTCGCTCGGCGCCATGACCGAGGCACGGAGCAGAAAGACTGGTGAGGGTCGCTCAGGTACTTCCCGCCAGACCAGCGATCACTCTCATGGTGATCCGCAGGTGACCAGGGTTGACGCGACAGTCCCAGACCCCGGCGCGGGCTGAGGCTAGGAAGAGGTCCCCTTGGTTGCTGGAACCAGCTTCGGCCAGCGGCTCGGAAGCTCCATGAGGACAGACACCGCTCCCACTGCTACAGTGGTCTCTGTAGGTCCCCTGACCTCCGCTCCCATCGGGACTGGGTGGGTAGGGGACCAGCAGCAGCTCCTCTGACGCACGGGACTGGAGCTGCTGTTCTCGGTCCCAGCCGCTCTCCCCAGGAGAGCTGCGCGAACCAGGCCTGCAGGTCGAGTTGGCGATCGCCTGCAGCCTCCCAAGCACGCAGGTTCTGCTGGTGGGGGAGGGGGAGCGTCAGGTCTTCCTCTCCAATCCCTTCAACTTCCTCGGGTTTACACCGGGAAGAGTGAGGCAATCCGGGAGTGATTGTGAGGAGCGCGCTCCTCACGGTCCCCCACCATGACACCCTAACGAGCCAGGCACGGTCCTTAGGACCGACCAGGTCGTATGCGCAAGTGGCAGGAGGAGACCGGGAGGGATCTGTCGCAGTTCCTCCTTCCAAAGAGGAAGGGTCTCGAGAGGCGTTCTTGTTGGAGGGACTTGACTGTCCTACCTCCTCAAGACGCATTACTCCCGAGATCCAGAGGTCGTTTGCAGAGGGTTAATTGCGTCTGATTCGTCAGCACAACGACCTCGGGGAAGGATCGCTGCTCCCACCTTCCGAGCCCACGTCCCGGCTCGAGTCGTTTTGGGGCCCTAAGAAGGAACCCAAGATGACGGTGTGTCTGCTGCGATCAGCTCTGGCTGACTCGGTGCTGGGCCAGGTGGACTCTCTTGCTCCGGACAGGAGGGTTTGCTACGGTCCGGCAGGTCTTCCAAGCTACTTCCTCCGCCTCTACTGCGACAGAGGAGATTCTATGTGCCATTGGAGGATCCTATGCTGCCCAAACAGGTTAACCCGGAGCTAGCTAGGCTAACTCCGGGGGTGTCTCTGCAGCAGCTCCTGTCGAAGAACTTATGGTTCTTGCAGCAAGAGGCACTTGCACTGGAATCCACCGCCATGTCGGCATTCCAGGCAGCTCATGTTAGACCTGTGGTCCTCACGGTGTCTAAGTTCGCGGCCACCTTGGGAAATCTCACTCCCTTAGGTGACCCGGCTTTCGGGAGACTGCCAGTCTGGAGGTAGAGCCATTTCCTACCTAGCCCACCAGACAGCAAATCTGTGGGCCAACCTGGTACTTTGGCGTAGGGACACAGTCCTCACCTGAGTGACCAGGGCGGCTGGGCGTGAGACGGCATTGGGTCTTCAGAACGGACTGGTGCGGAGTTCCTCCTCTCTCTTCCCAGGAGAGATGGTGGACGCTGCGGTGGAACAACGGCGCACTGACGACAGTAACCGTTTTGTCCACCAGGCAGTCTCAAAGGCGGCTGGGCAGCCTCGATCGACTGCGGCCAAACCCAAGAGTTTTGTTAGCGCTTCCTCTGCGGCCAAGACGATTGCATCGTCGAAGCCGAGAGGAAAGACTCTGCCTTCAACTTCTTCCAGGAGTGGTCGCCATCAACCCTCCTCCCAGCCCTCCTTCCCACGAGGTGGAGCTGGGAAGAAGTCGATGAGAGGCGGAAATGCTAGGGACGGCATTCCCCCTCACCTGCTGCTGGAAGTTGGGGGGTGTTCCTGGCGAGCCATTGGGCAACATGCAGCATTACAGAGCGGAGACCTGGATTAGTAGGAAACCTTCGGGAGGGTATCTACTACCCTTTGAGTGGTTGGCCACCCCTCACCTCCAACCCGGTCCACCTTCAGACCTACGTACCTTGAACATCAAAGGACGTAGCCCTTCGGCAGGAAGTCCAAGCCATGCTGAGGCAAGGGAGCTGTGGAGATCATCAGGGATCGTTCACTGGGCTTCTACAGCCGTCTTTCCTGGTGGAGAAGTCTTCAGGGGGCTGGTGCCCGGTGATAGATCTCTCTCCCCTGAACCGATTTGTTCGCCAGTCTCGGTTCACGATGGAGACGCCATGATCCGTGCTCGTCTCCCATCAGGGAGAACAACTTCATGCTTCCGGTGGACTTGAAGGACGCGTATTTCCAGATACCCGTCCATCAATCCTCCAGGAAGTACCTTCGCTTCATCCTCGACGGGACGGTGTACCAATTCAGGGCACTTTGCTTCGGTCTCTCAACCGCCCCACAGGTGTTCACACGAATGTTCACTCTGGTGGCTGCTTGGGCCCACTCGTCAGGGATTCGTCTTTTGAGGTATCTCGACGACTGGTTGGTCCTGGTGAGCTCCCGCTCGCAGTTGCTACAGGACAGGATCAACTTCTCGAGTTCTGCCGCAATCTGGGGATCGTGGTGAACTTCGAGAAGTCCGATCTCGAGCCCAAGCAGAGGATGAAGTACCTGGGTATGCTGATCGACGCGGCAGCAGGGCGAGTCTTCCCCGCAGACTCGCGGATCAGCAGATTCAGGGAGGCAGCCTACCAGTTCCTGTCTCGGCAAGAAACAGCCAGCTCAGCAGTGGTAAGTCGTGATCGGCCACTGTTTGTCACTCGAGAAGTTAGTCCCATCAACGGGCGTCTTCACCTGCGGTCTCTCCAGTGGAGACTAAAGCAAGAGACCCACTGTACTTCCCCGTGTCCCTCACGGAGGAAGGTGAGGCAGGACCTAGCCTGGTGGCTGAACGACAGGAACCTCTTAAAGAGGAGTGCCTCTCCGCACTCCCCCCCCCTGGAGATGTTGCTATTTTCAGATGCGTCAACCGAGGGATGAGGCACACATCTGGAGGAGTTGCTGGCTGCAACGTCCTGGAGCTCAAGGCAGCGTTCCTCGCTCTCCAAGAGTTCCAGGACCGCTTGGTGGGACACTCAGTGGTGTTGATGTTGCGACAAACACCACTAGTGGCATACGTCAACAAACGGGGGCCTAGTGTCCCAATTGACGTTGCAGGTGCACGAGTGGGCCGTGGCCCACTCGGTTAGAGCTGTCAGCCCGCTACATTCCAGGCAAGAGGAATGTAGTAGCAGACAAGCTCAGCCGTCGGGATCAGGTGATAGGGACCGAATGGTCCCTACACCCAGACGTGGCGGAAAGGCTCTTCAACCTGTGGGGCATCCGGTAGTGGATCTGTTTGCCACCCGGCACAACAGGAAACTTCCGGTTTTCTTCTCGGCTGTGCTGGACCATGGGCAGCTGCAGAGGACGCTCTTCAACACCTATGGGGCAACCTCTTCGCGTAAGCCTTTCTTTCCCCCGTTCTGTCTGATTCACAAGGTGATCAGCCGAGTGCTGGCCACCCGAATCTTAGGATGAGCCTGGTGGCTCCCAAATGGCCTCAGGCCATTTGGTACCCAGACCTGCTGGCTCTGCTTGCAGAAGCACCGAGAGAGAGATTCCCCCTTGGCACAACCTTCTCATCCAGCCACTAGTGGAAACGGTACCACCCCAGTCAGTCCATTCCCTACATCTTCACGGCTGGCTGTTATCCACCATCTCTTGCGAGCGAGAGGCTTTTCTCACCAAGCAGCAACAGAGATGGCTGGGTACAGCAGACAGTCCTCTGCAGCTATGTACCAGGGAAAGTGGGCCGTCTTCTGTGGTGGTTGTCGTAGATGGGGTCTATCTCCTCTCCGTCCCCACAGTCAAAGGATACAGAGCCGCCCTGGCCTTAGTCCTGAAACTGAGGGGAGTGGATATCTCAAATTCATTCGAGATCTCCCTGCTATGAGGAGCTTCGAGAGGTCTTGCCCACCCAGGGAACTCAGGCCCCCGGGGTGGGACGTGACTCTCATCCTTAGGAGTCTAACTCGAAGTCCCTTCGAGCCACTCCGAGAGTCATCAGACAGGGATCTGACCCTCAAGACCCTCTTCTTTCTGGCCTTGGCATCGATGAAGAGAGTAGGGGAACTGCATGGCCTTTACTTCGACATCAAGCATTCCAGGGATGGGGATCTGTGACGCTCGATTTCGTCCCGAACTTCGTAGCGAAGACCCAGAATCCTTCGGTCCTGACGACCGGTTCGAGTCTCACAATCCCCTCCCTAATGGACTTCACCGACAACGATGTGGATGAGACGCTGCTTTGTCCTGTGAGGGTGCTACAGCGCTATCTGAAGAGAACTCGGTGCCTCAGGCCTGAGTGTCGACGCCTCTTCGTTAGCACCGAGGTGACCAAAAAAGAGGTATCCAAGAACACACTTTCTTTCTGGCTGTGTGAGGTGATCAGGAGGGCATATGAAGCTGATGGTAGCAGCAACATCCGTACTCTTCATCCGAGAACCCATGAAGTCAGAGGTATTGGTCCTTCCCTTGGCTTTCCCAAGAACTTCTCCGTGGCGAGGTCCTGAAAGGCAGGGGTCTGGTCCAACTAGACCACCTTCACCTCCTTCTACCTTCGGGATATAGCCCACAGGTCCTTGGACACTTTTTTTTCTTGGGACCCGCCCGTGGTGGCTGCTCAACACGTTGTGTAGCTTACCCAGCACCCGAGCAGACGAACAGCGTCGCATCCTTGTATGACTGCATGAATGGATGAGTGAATGAGAGTGTGACTGGCCTTCTCTTCACCCCATCTTTTCTCTCCCCTCTACCTGTGGGCAGAGGGACGCCGGTCATCACTACGCGGGAACAGGAGGCGATGCAAGGGTAAAGATCCAACTCGACCGAATGCCCATCCTGTCCCTTTCATTAGGGATAGGAGCAATTATCCACCACTTCCCCCACGTGGGGGAAAGTGGAAGCCAACAAGAGACAAACCCATGACTTTATATTGCCTCTTGCAATAGGAACAAGTTCGTTGCTTGATAGTTTTAAGAGGTACACTTGCCTCCCTCTTATTACTCTCCCTCTTATTACTTGGGCCCAGAGGTCTGACCATTGATCCTTGCGGGGTACATACCCCAATCATTGGGTAGAGTCTAGGATCCCTCTCTCTGCTCTTACAACCAGGGAGGGAACCAAGGTTGGATGAACACCAGTCTGTTCATAATGCTCAGATTCCACCCACCAAAAGTGAGTCTTCCTATTGTGAAGGACAGATGGTTTGTATTCGTATCGGAACAAATAACAATTTGTCGAAAAATTGTATTTTTCCTAACTATACAAAACCTGAGGTTCTTACTCTTAGTCCCACCTCATGCCACCCCTCACTGGTTTTTCCTGGGCCTAAAGCAAAGTGGATCTTCACCTCCCAGTCGCGCGGTGCGCTGACTGTCGGACAAGCAGTTAACTACCAAATTCCCTTGTTCGAAGCTTATGACCGTTCCCAGCTGCCGCAAGTTATATTCCTATTGTAAAGGACCTCAGGTTTGTATAGTTAGGAAAAATACAAATTTCGACATTGTTATTTTTTTCGAACATTAATTGAAGATTTAATGTTTCAGGTATATGGTAAACTGTATGAATCGCCGCTCTTTGTTGATGTGTATCTTTCCCTATTATGAGTCACCACTATTTGCTCGTGTTCTACAAATAATTGAAATAGAGCGTAAAACAGATGAGTGGTACTGGCTAGTGAAAGCTCAGAAGTCACATCGACTGCTGAGTAAGAAGACTATTTTTCACGCTGGAGTTAGCAGCCAAGAGTTTCAGGAGTTTTCTTTCTAACTATCTTTTGAAAATGCTGAAGGTATGTTGATATACTGAGGGAGTAATTTATATTATTATTTTTGCATAACTGATTTTGTTAAGTTTGGTAATGATTGGTTATAACTTTTTATAGTACAAGCAGTCCCTGGTTATTGGCGAGGTTCCATTCCTGGGGGTGTGCCGATCAGCGAAAACTGCCATTAACCAAAACTGCGATTTGTTCATATGCGAACAAACCTTCGGTCTTAACAATAGGTTCATTTCTAGCGCGCCTAGCTGGATCCGGTTAAAAAGCAGATGAAAGCAAGGAATCTTGTGATATCTGGCAACACGTGCGTAGCTTGGGTGAGGATTGGTCAAGGACGATGCCGCTTCAAAAGTCTTTCTTTTGACTGCCTGGGCAAGAGTCGTGATAACCCTTAAACGCCAAGCGGCTATTTACCAAAGTGTGTCTTGTATGCCGGCGGCGTTTGGGAGTTAGCGCCAAAGCGGAAAAAAAGTTTTTTTCAAAAAATCACAGAACACTTAGTTTTTAAGATTAACCCTCTTATGCCGACTGGACGTATTTTACGTCGACATTTTTTGTTCCCTGCCCCGTGCCGACTGGACGTATTTTACATCGACTTACAAAAGTTTTTTTAAAATTCGCGGAAAAATACTTATAGGCCTGCCAGCCTAAAACTTTTGAATCACGAGCCTTTGGGGATGCTGGGAGTTCACGGATCAAGGTGTTGTTTGTTTACAATCGTTACGCAGGCGCGCAAGCGCGAATTTCTTTCTTGCCGCACTAAAAAGTATCTGTGCACATCTCGGAAATTATTTTGTCACTTTGACATAATTTTTGTATCATTGTAATTAGCCGTTACATGAAGTATTATATATGAAAATGTGCGCATTGTTATGTAGAATACAATAATAAAATACTCATGATTGTAGCTTTTATCAGTTTTGAGATATTTTCATATAAATAACGTAATTGCCAAAATTTCAACCTTCGGTCAACTTTGACTCTACCGAAATGGTTGAAAAACACAATTGTAAGCTAAAACGCTTATATTCTAGTAATATTCAAGCATTTACCTTCATTTTGTAACAAATTGGAAGTCTCTAGCACAATATTTTCGATTTATGGTGAATTTATGAAAAAAATAACATTTTCTTTACGTCCGCACGGTAACTCTTCCGAAAAAATCATACGTGCGATTGTGGTAATGTTTGCACCATTTTAATTAGCCGTTACATAAAGGTTGTTATTATGAAAAGTGCACAATTTCATGTAGAATACAACAAAAAAAAATAATTGAAGGTTGTAGCTTTTCTCATTTTTGAAAAATTTGCATATAAATCACGATAAATAGAAAAAAACCACGTTCGGGGTGTCAAATTTGACTCTACCGAAATGGTCAAAAAACGCAATTGTAAGCTAAAAATCTTACAGTCTCATAATATTTAGTCATTTATCTTCATCTTGAAACAAATTCAAAGTCTCTAGCAAAATATTTAGATTTATGGTGAATTTAAAAAGAAATCTTTCCTTCCATCCGCGCGCGGATTCTCCGCCACAAATCTCCGAAATGCGTACGTCCCATTCTCGGAATATTTGCTCCGTTTCATATTAGGCATTTCATAGAGTTTTATATATGAAAATGTGCGCAATTTCATGTAGTATAAAACGAAAAATATTTGAAGGTTGTAGATTTTCTTATTTCTGAAATAATTGCATATAAAAAAAAATATATAAAAAAATTCGACATTTGGTCAACTTTAACTCGTCAGATATGGTCGAAAATTGCAATTATAAGCTAATACTCTTACAGTATAGTAATATTCAATCATTTGTCTTCATTTTGAAAGAAATTGGAAGTCTCTAGGACAATATTTAGATTTTTTAGGGTGAACTTTTTGAAAAAAAATATTTGTTTACGTCCGCGCGTTACAAATTCATGCATTATTTTGTGATAATATTTTCTCTGTGTTGCTTTTATCGTTTTACAATGTGTTATATACCAAAATGATTGCAATTAAGTGTACATTACAACGATAAAAAAGTAACTTGTTACCTTTAACCGTTTTGTGCACAGCGCGATTTGAATACAATTATATATGAAATTTCGTTTTTGCGCTATCATATATCGCATTATTTATTATGATAATGATAATTTTTTTCATTTCTGATGGTTGCATACTAACTTCAGCCAATGGCAAAAAAAGGAGCCAAAAATGAACTCTTAATCTTGAAAACTAAGCGCGCTGTGATTTTTTGAAAAAAATATTTTTTCCGCTTCCGCGCTCACTCTGAAACACCTCCGGCACATGGGAGACAATTTTTTTTTTACCGTTTCGGCGTAAGAGGGTTAATAGTTCATTTTTGGCTCTTTTTGTCATTGCCTGAAGTTTAGTATGCAACCATCAGAAATGAAAAAAAATATTTTTATATATGTATATTGGAATATATGACAGCGCGAAAAAAAAATTTCATATATAATTGTATACAAATCGCGCTGTGAGCAAAACGGTTAAATCTAATGTGTTAATTTTTTTTCGTTGTATTGTATACTAAATTGCAACGATTTTGGTATATAACATTTTGTAAAATGATCAAAGCAACACGGGAGAAAATATTATTACAAAATGATGCATGAATTTCGTAACGAGCGGACGTAAAAAAAAGTTTTTTCAAAAAATTCACCATAATCGAAATATTGTGCTAGAGACTTTCCGTTTGTTGCCAAATGAAGGAAATTGATTGAATATTACTCGACTGTAAGTGTTTTAGCTTACATTTGCAGTTTTTTACCATTCCGGTCTAGTTGAATTTGACTGAAGGTCGAATTTTTTCTATTTATAGTGATTTATATGAAATATTTCAAAACTGATGATAGCTACAACCATGAGTTGTTTTTTTTTGTACTCTACATGAAATTGCTCACATTTTTCTCATATAAAACTTTATGTAACGGGTTATATAAAACGGTGCAAACATTACGACAAACTGACGAAAGAATTTCTGAGATTTTCGGCAGAGTTGCCGCGCGCAGATGTAAGGAAAAAGTTTTTTTCAAAAATTCACCATAAATCAAAATATTGTGCTAGAGTTTTCCAGTATGTTGCAAAATGAAGGTAAATGATTGAATATTACTAGAATGTAAGAGTTTTAGCTTACAATTGCATTTTTTTACCATTTCGGTCGAGTCAAAGTTGACCGAAGGTTGAAATTTTGGCCCTTATCGTTATTTATTTTATGAAAAAAATTATTTCCAAAACTGATAAAAGCTGCAACCATGGGTCATTTTTTTGTTGTATTCTGCATGAAATTGCACACATTTTCATATATAAAACTGTAACGGCTAATATAAAATGATACAAAAATTATGACAAAGTGACAAAAGAATTTCCGAGATGTGTCACTAATGCTTTTTAGTGTGAGAAGAAAGAAATTAGTGCATGCACGCGCCGGGGTAATGCTTGTAAACAAAACAACAGCTTGATCCGTGAATTCCCAGCATCCCTCAAGGTGCGAGATTTCAAATTTTTTGCCTAGTAGCCTATAACTATTTTTCCGCAAATATTTAAAAAAACTTTTTGTAGCCAACGTACCGTACGTCCGATTAGCACCCGACAGACAATTTTAGTCGACGTATAATATGGCCAGTGTATTCTACATGAAATTGCGCACATTTTCATATAAAAATCTTTATATAACGGCTGATATAAAACGGTGCAAACTTTACAACAAACTGACGAAAGAATTTCTGAGATTTTCGGCAGTTACTGCGCGCAGACATAAGGAAAAAGTTTTTTTCAAAATCCCCCATAAATCAAAATATTGTGCTAGAGACTTACAATTTGTTGCAAAATGAAGGTAAATGATTGAACATTACTAGAATGTAAGAGTTTTAGCTTACAATTGCGTTTTTTTTACCATTTTGGTCGAGTCAAAGTTGACCAAAGGTTGAAATTTTGGCACTTATTGTGATTTATATGAAAATATTTCAAAACTGATAAAAGCTACAACCATGGGTAGTTTTTTGTTGTATTCTACATGAAATTGTGCACATTTTCATATATAAAACTTTATGTAATGGCTAATATAAAACGGTGCAAACATTACGACAAACTGATGAAAGAATTTCTGAGATTTTCGGCATAGTTACTGCGCGCACATGTAAGGAAAAAGTTTTTTTCAAAAATCCACCATAAATCGAAATATTGTGCTTGAGACTTCCAATTTGTTACAAAATGAAGGTAAATAATTGAATACAGTATTACTAGAATGTAAGAGTTTTAGCTTGCAATTGCGTTTTTCTACCATTTCGGTCGAGTCAAAGTTGACCGAAGGTTGAAATTTTGGCTTTTATCGTTTTTGATATGAAATTATTTCCAGACTGATAAAAGCTACAACCATGAGTTTTTTATTTGTATTCTGCATGAAATTGTGCACATTTTCATATATAATACTCCATGTAATGGCCAATATAAAGTGGTGCAAAAATTATGTCAAAGTGACGAAATAATTTCTGAGATGTGTCGCTGATACTTTTTAGTGCAAGAAGAAAGAAATTCGCGCTTGCACACCTGGGTAACGATTGTAAACAAAACAACAGCTTGATCCGTGAACTCTCAGCATCCCCCAAGGCGCATGATTCAAAAGTTTTTACCTAGTAGGCCTATAACTATTTTTCCTCGAATTTTTAAAAAAACTATATTGACGTACCTACAGACAATTTATATCAACGTTTAATACATCCAATCGGCGTTAAAGGGTTAAGTAAGTTCAAAAATGGCAAAAGAGAATGATGAAAGTATTGTTTTAACGTTATACTTATTGCATAAATGTGTGCAGCCATGAACAAGAGCAATCCCTGGGTATATTTATGAGCAAATAAGAATAAAGACATCATAGGACAGCCAGCAGTGAAACATTCTCCCTCATGTCTAAAGTCATACTGAGAGCTACCTCTGACTCCTGACTCCCTGAGCTGAGAAACCACAGTTGCCACAAGTCATTTACTATAGACAATTGAAGTGCTCTGAACTTGTTTTGTGCTATTTTCATTCAAATGGTATTGCACATAATATTGATTCTCACTTTTGAGTTATCCTGTGTATCAACCTAAACCTGTTTTCGATACTCATGCTGATGCCCATCCATTAAGGGTTAATAATGTCCTTCATCTGTATAGCCTGTAGTGTTACTGACAAGTGACAAGGCACTAACCCATCTCATGACAAAATTGCTACACAAGCATGAATAAAGTGCTGGGTTCATAGTGCCAAAACAAGTTCTATTTTCTAAAAAGCTTAATTGATTATTTAGTTCCAAACTTATCAGATTAATAGGTAATTTGCCCTCTTGACCCCACTGAGCTTGCAACTTGCAAACTGGACAGGCAACAGTTGATATGACAACCATTTTTGATGGTATAAAAGACTTCTTTTCCAAAACAATGTCTTGAAATGTACACCATGCTTTTATATATACAGTTTAGGTGTCTGGTGGGCTAGTGTTTACGCAGATGCTGTAGACTATTAGTACTGGTACTGAGCCGAATTCCATAATTCTGTAATATGACGAGTGTGTACTCAAATATAATTAGTATATTTACTACTCATAATTGGCATCTTGGGGCGAAGGGTTGCCAATTTGAATTCTAAAATTCTGTTTGTGTATTGTTAGTAGTCTTTTTTCATTCATTATACAAAATACCTAATTTTAAAGTTTTTTTTTTTTTTCTTTATTAATCCTTAATGGATGGTAGGGCTCTTTTGATTCCCAATACAGGAAGTCCCCAGTTATCGGCGGGGGTTCTGTTCTCAGCGGGGTGCTGATAAGCGAAAACTGCCATTAACCGAAACACTGCGATTTATGGCGCCAAATTTAGGTTAATGGTGCAGATAACCAGTTAATGGCGCAGATAACCAGTTAATGGTGCAGATAACCAGTTAATGGCGCAGATAACCAGTTAACCCTTAAACGCCGACTGGGACGTATTTTACGTCGACATTTTTTGTCTCTTGGGTGCCGACTGGACGTATTTTACGTCGACATGCAAAAGTTTTTTTAAAAATTCGCGGAAAAATACTTTTAGGCCTACCAGCCGAAAACTCTTGAATCCACGCGCCTTGGGGATGCTGGGAGTTCACGGATCAAGGTGTTGTTTTTGTTTACAATCGTTACGCAGGCGCGCAAGCGCGAATTTCTTTCTTGCCGCACTAAAAAAGTATCTGTGACACATCTTGGAAATTATTTCGTCACTTTGACATAATTTTTTTACCATTTTAAATTAGCCGTTACATGGAGTATTATATATGAAAATGTGTGCATTTTTATGTAAAATACAACAAAAAAATACTCATGATTGTAGCTTTTACCAGTTTTGAGATATCTTCATATAAATAACGATAAGTGCCAAAATTTCAACCTTCGGTATTAACTTTGACTCTACCGAAATGGTCGAAAAACGCATTGTAAGCTAAAACTCTTATATTTTAGTGATATTCAATCATTTACCTTAATTTTGCAACTAATTGGAAGTCTCTAGCACAATATTTCAATTTATGGTGAATTTATGAAAAAACTTTTTCCTTACATCCGCGCGGTAACTCTTCCGAAAAAAATCATACGTACATGCGATTGTGGTAATGTTTGCACCATTTTAAATTAGCCGTTACATAAGTTTTATATATGAAAATGTGCGAAATTTCATGCACAATACAACTAAAAACAACCCATGGTTGTAGCTTTTATCAATTTTGAAATATTTTCATATAAAAAATGATAAGTGACAAATTTTCAACCTTCGGTCAACTTTGACTCTACCGAAATGGTCGAAAAACGCAATTGTAAGCTAAAACGCTTATATTCTAGTAATATTCAAGCATTTACCTTCATTTTGCAACAAATTGTAAGTCTCTAGCACAATATTTTGATTTATGGTGAATTTATGAAAAAAATAACATTTTCTTTACGTCCGCGCGGTAACTCTTCCAAAAAATCATACGTGCGATTGTGGTAATGTTTGCACCATTTTAAATTAGCCGTTACATAAAGTTTTATATATGAAAATGTGCGCAATTTCATGTATAATACAACAAAAAATAATTGAAGGTTGTAGCTTTTCTCATTTTTTGAAATATTTGCATATAAATCACGATAAATAGAAAAAACCCACGTTCGGTCAAATTTGACTCTTACCGAAATGGTCGAAAAATGCAATTGTAAGCTAAAACTCTTACAGTCTAGTAATATTCAGTCTTTATCTTCATCGTGAAATAAATTTGAAGTCTCTAGCACAATATTTAAATTTATGGTGAATTTAAAAAAAAAACTTTCCTTCCCTCCGCGCGCGGATTCTCCGCCACAAATCTCCGAAATGTGTAAGTCCCATTCTCGGAATATTTGCTCCATTTCATATTAGGCATTTCATAGAGTTTTATATATGAAAATGTGCGCAATTTCATGTAGAATAAAACAAAAAATATTTGAAAGTTGTAGCTTTTCTTATTTCCGAAATAATTGCATATAAAAAAAATATATATAAAAAAAATTCGACATTCGATCAACTTTAACTCGTCAGATATGGTCAAAAACTGCATTTGTAAGCTAATATTCTTGCAGTATAGTAATATTCAATTATTTGTCTTCATTTTGAAAGAAATTGGAAGTCTCTAGGACAATATGTAGATTTATGGTGAATTTTTTTTTTGAAAAAAATATTTGTTTACGTCCGCGCGTTACGAATTCTTGCATTATTTTGTGATAATATTTTCTCTGTGTTTGCTTTTATCGTTTTACAATGTGTTATATACCAAATGATTGCAATTTAGTGTACATTACAACGAAAAAAAAAATAACTTGTTACCTTAACCGTTTTACGCACAGCGCGATTGAATACAA
This sequence comes from Macrobrachium nipponense, assembly GCF_015104395.2. NCBI lineage: Eukaryota > Metazoa > Arthropoda > Malacostraca > Decapoda > Palaemonidae > Macrobrachium > Macrobrachium nipponense. The sequence continues at coordinate 49,359,351 of NC_087207.1, forward strand.
TTATATATGAAATTTCGTTTTTGCGCTATCATATATCGCATTATTTATATATGATAATGATAATTCTTTTTATCTCTGATGGTTGCATACTAAACTTCAGGCAATGACAAAAAAAGGAGCCAAAAGTGAACTCTTAATCTTGAAAACTAAGCGCGCTGTGATTTTTTTGAAAAAAAATATTTTTTTTCCGCGTTCCGCGCTCACTCTGAAACGTCTCCGGCACACGGGAGACATTTTTTTTTTACCACTTCGGCGTTTAAGGGTTAATGGCGCCTCTTTAGGTATGTTATGGCGCCATAACTCTATTATCGGCACCATGTGGCGCCATTAACTGAAACTTGCCCTGTTTATGGCATCAATTTGTTCATGAAGCTTACCTGTCAGATATATATATAGCTGTATTCTCTGAAGTCCGACAGAATTTCAAAACTTACGACACACGCAGTGGTCGGCCAGGTGGTTAGTACCCATTCCCGCCGCTGGGAGGCAGGTATTAGGAACCATTCCCATTTACTATTCAGATTTTCTCTGTCACCGGTACTGTCAACAACTGTTTTTCAGTAGTCCTTCGTCTTAGGATTCTGTAAACTTCATTGCCGCTTAACCCTTAAACGCCGACTGGACGTATTTTACGTCGACATTTTTGTCTCTCGGGTGCCGACTGGATGTATTTTACGTCGACATACAAAAGTTTTTTAAAAATTCGCGGAAAAATACTTTTAGGCCTACCAGCCGAAAACTCTTGAATCACGCCGCTTGGGGGATGCTGGGAGTTCACGGATCAAGGTGTTGTTTTGTTTACAATCGTTACGCAGGCGCGAATTTCTTTCTTGCCGCACCTAAAAAGTATCTGTGACATCTCGGAAATTATTTTGTCACTGACATGATTTTTTGTACCATTTAAATTAGCCGTTACATGGAGTATTATATATGAAAATGTGCGCATTTTTATGTAAAATACAACAAAAAAATACTCATGGATTGTAGCTTTTATCAGTTTTGAGATATTTTCATATAAATAACAATAAGTGCCGAAATTTTAACCTTCGGTCAAATTTGACTCTACCGAAATGGTCAAAAAACGCAATTGTAAGCTAAAACTCTTATATTTTAGTAATATTCAATTATTTACCTTAATTTTGCAACTAATTGGAAGTCTCTAGCACAATATTTCAATTTATGGTGAATTTATGAAAAACCTTTTTCCTTACGTCCGCGCGGTAACTCTTCCGAAAAAAATCATACATACGATTGTGGTAATGTTTGCACCATTTTAAATTAGCCGTTACATAAAGTTTTATATATGAAAATGTGCGCAATTTCATGCACAATACAACTAAAAACAACCCATGGTTGTAGCTTTTATCAATTTTGAAATACTTTCTATATAAAAAATGATAAGTGACAAATTTTCAACCTTCGGTCAACTTTTTGACTTTACCGAAATGGTCGAAAAACGTAATTGTAAGCTAAAACGCTTATATTCTAGTAATATTCAAGCATTTACCTTCATTTTGCAACAAATTGTAAGTCTCTAGCACAATATTTCGATTTATGGTGAATTTATGAAATAACATTTCTTTACGTCTGCGCGGTAACTCTTCCGAAAAAATCATACGTGCGATTGTGGTAATGTTTGCACCATTTTAAATTAGCGTTACATACAAAGTTTTATATATAAAAATGTGCGCAATTTCATGTAGAATACAGCTAAAAATAATTGAAGGTTGTAGCTTCTCATTTTGAAATATTTGCATATAAATAACGATAAATAGAAAAAAAACTCCACGTTCGGTCAACTTTGTCTCTACCGAAATGGTCGAAAAACGCAATTGTAAGGTAAAACTCTAACAGTCTAGTAATATTCAGTCATTTATCTTCATCTTGAAACAAATTGTAAGTCTCTAGCACAAATTTAGATTTATGGTGGAATTAAAAAAAAAAAAAATCTTTCCTTCCCTCCGCGCGCGGGATTCTCCGCCACAAATCGCCGAAATGCGTACATACCATTCTCGGAATATTTTCTCCATTTCATATTAGGCATTTCATAGAGTTTTATATATGAAAATGTGCGCAATTTCATGTACAATAAAACGAAAAATATTTGAAGGTTGTAGCTTTTCTTATTTCCGAAATAATTGCATATAAAAAATATATACGTATATATAAAAAATTCGACATTCGGTCAACTTTAACTCGTCAGATATGGTCGAAAACTGCAATTGTAAGCTAATACTCTTACAGTATAGTAATATTCAATCATTTGTCTTCATTTTGAAAGAAATTGGAAGTCTGTAGGACAATATTTAGATTTTGGTGAATTTTGAAAAAAAATATTTGTTTACGTCCATGCGTTACAAATTCATGCATTATTTTGTGATAATATTTTCTCTGTGTTGCTTTTATCGTTTTACAATGTGTTATATACCAAAATGATCGCAATTTAAAGTACATTACAACGAAAAAAAAAAGTAACTTGTTACCTTTAACCGTTTTGTGCACAGCGCGATTGAATACAATTATATATGAAATTTCGTTTTTGCGCTATCATATATCGCATTATTTATATATGATAATGATAACTTTTTTCATTTCTGATGGTTGCATACTAAACTTTAGGCAATGAAAAAAAGGAGCCAAAAATGAACTCTTAATCTTGAAAACTAAGCGCGCTGTGATTTTTGAAAAAAATATTTTTCCGCTTCCCCGCTCACTCTGAAACACCTCCGGCACATGGGAGACAATTTTTTTTACCGCCTTCGAGCGTAAGAGGGTTAAGTATCCTAATTGTCTTTTGGTTTATTGACTTGGATTTGTGGCTAGGCATACGCTATCATAGATTGATTTCAATTTGGGTTTGATTGACCTTTGCATAAATGTCTGAATCTAGTTTGGCTAGTTTCAGACTGTGTTGTCTGCATTAGTAAGGTGAGGCTACTGAAAGCTTCGGTAGATCCTCACTTGGTATGCACGATGTGTACAGGGCATGTTTCTTTATTGAAAGATCGATGTAAGGAGTGTGAGAGTTTGACTGATTCCGAAGGGAAGACGTATGATTCGTATGTACGCAAATTAGAGCGTGATTGAATCAGGCGGTCTTCCTCAAAGACTGTATCAGTAAACAGAAGTCAGGGTAGTGAACCTGCTAACCTTCCTGTAGACTTTGTTTTGCCTAACCCTGTAGTATGGCCTACGGGCTATGAGGTTATGTCTGCGAGAGGTAATGCCTTTTCTGTTATTGTGGATTCCATCCGTATCTTGGAATCTAAAGTGCTCGTTGTGAAGTGTAGTGCCCCTAGTGTTGTGGAGGGGCCGTCAGATCGGCCCTATAATGCCTCTAGGCCTGGACCTCTGTCGAACTCCCAGGACAACAGGGAGTGGGCATGTCGAAAGCCGAAGGAGGGTTACGGGGAACCCCCACCAATCTGGCGTCCCTTCGGCAGTTACTGTTGACGCTTCCCAGGCTGCCAAGGAGCGTGCGCGTGCACGCCTCCTTAAGGATTGCTTCTCGTCCTCCGAAGCGTCCTCCCCGTACGGGGGTTGGAACTTTCGGAAGGACTCGCGCCCTCTAAAGAGAAGCTTTATAGAAGAGGACGCTTCACGTCCTCTCTCTCGTCATGCGTTGCAAACGTCGCTTGAATATTTTTACGACTTTCCACCGCAGAAGAGAAACAGGACGTCATCGGAGCAGGACGCTTTTGAGCGCCAGACGCCCTAACTTTGTTACTGTGAGAAGGAAGAAGGCGTCCCCTCGCCCCCCGCTTCTCACAGGATCAGCAACAGTTAGCCTCGTTTTTTGCCAAGAGAGAGGCAGTACTGCGTCGCCGCTGGAAGGTTTCGAGGCTGTCTGTTAAGAGAATCAGGCAGTCTCCTTCTCTTCAAGGCAAGACGCTCGGCAATACCCTCGCGAGGACGTCTTTCAGGACGCTCGGCGTTCTATGCATCAAGACGCTCGGCAAGCCTCTCGCTAGGACACCTTTCGGGATTGTTTTCCTGCTCCCCAAGACGCTCCCCCCTCCTCTCCTCATGGCGCTCCGTATACGTTACGTGACGTTCGCTCTACTGCGAAACAGGATGTAGCAGCTTGACGCCCGGCAAGTAAGCGGATAAGCTCTCATTGACAGGCGTGACGCTTGGCTGGACGCTCGTCTGGACGCTCAGCGTGACGCTTCTCTGGACGCTCGTCAAGACGCCAGGCGTGACGCTTTGCTGGACGCTCGTGTGGACGCTCAGCTTGACGTTTTTCTGGACGCTTGGCATGACGCCCAGCATGACACTTCTCTGGACGCTCGGTAGGACGCTCAGCATGACACTTTCTGGACGCTCGTCACATTTGTGGACTCCCAGCAGGACGCCCAGAATGACGCTTTTGTGGAAACTCTTCAGAACGTTCCTTTACCGGAACTTCGCAAAGTTTAGGAGTTGGCTATTAAACATTTCCGACTTTCATCTTTGGACCCTACTTCAAGTAGAAAACCCCCTTTTACGAGAGGAGCCTCAGAGTTTGATTGCTTCGCGGTGTGTTAAGGACCCTTCTCCTGTTCCCGTAAAGGAGACAGAGTCCTCGAGCGACTTGCAACCTACGAATGAAGAAGAGACTACTTCGTCATCATCTTTATCTATCAAGGTGTCGACCTGCCTTCTATAAGACATGTTTGCTGACAAGTTTCGGCCCTCGGTCCCTTGCTCTCCTCTCTCGCTGTTGGCGTCGTTGAAGAAGAGGAAGGCGCCTGGTCTCATCAAGATGTCCTCTTCGCTTTTACGAAGAGTGCGTTCAATAGAATCCATGACTAGATGGACTCCAGGAAAGCACAAGGCAAGACTTCCTTTGCCCTACTTCTAGTGAGGTTAAGCGTAAGAGCAGGCATTTGATATGAGATGGGAGAGGAAGCTGGTTGGAGAATTCCTTCTTCTTCCCAGGATGATTTTACCAGCCAGATAGATGCCCCGAGGAGTTCTCTCCCATCATCTGCTTAAGTTTCCTAAACACTTTCAGATCTGCATTGCCATCTGAAAGGGCTGTTCAGGAAGATGGATATTTTTAACTCCTAGGTTGGTGTTTCGGAGCCCTGGACCTGCAGTCTCGGGGACCTGACTCTCTTTCTCTCGAATAACTATCCAACCTGCATGAGTAAGGTAGTCAGGTTGGTTCTGATGATATGGCATCTAGAAGGAGAGACTAGTAAATTTTAGCAGATTTCGGTGTCATAAAACGCCTCTTCTGCGATCAGGAAGGCGCTGCCTAAGGGGAACCTTCGGGTCCTACCTGCCGTAAGCCCAGTCTCTGAGCAGGAATCCTGCCCCTTCCTCGATTTCTACGGGAATCGGGAAGACTATATGCTCAAAATTCCTAGATTACCTTTTGTCATATCCGTGGGTTCCCCCCATTGACAAAATATTAAACTCTTTGTCACGTAAATGGGTTAGTTCTCATTGACAAAGATCCCAATAACATTCGATTGCGTAATCGGATAGCTCTTATTGACAATATTCAGAAGAACTCTCATTCATTGGTTACTACCTCGCTGAGGCTCGTCGGGGAAAAAGACTTGTAGACTATGTCCATGAAGCCTTCTGTCCGATAACATAGAAGCTTGAATTGTCCTCTTCGGTTCTCGGTTCTCACTTGAGGCTCTCCTGCGGCTAATACTAATTCATTCTCTTGGCTAATAGGACGAAGACAGTCGATCTTCACTCCCTCTCTTCCTCGTCGAAGAAATAATGTAGTAGGGAGATAGCTGTCCAAGTGGCCAAAATACTCTACGTATTTTACATTCGCATCATATTGCTATTAAGCGATTGTATGGTTCAAGTTATATACGCATACCGTAGTTACCACTACGGATGGCGACCGAGAGGACTTTTATTCTAATTACATTTAATTGGTACTCCCGGCAACCCTCCAGGAGTTTCCAGTTTCCCTTTTAGTTATTGTAGGTATTGTTACGACAACACCAGCTCAGCTTCTGTATTTAGCGAAATCTGTTTCGCCTAAATGTACCTGCTTGAGAGTTTCTTTCTGCTCGATGATGGTATCAAACATATCCCTTCGTAGAATGGAATAGCTGGCAACTCAGGCAGAATAGTGCGAGACGGCGAAAGTAGACTGCTGTCACTGTAGAGCAGCGTTGCCAAAATGCGGAATTCTTGAGGTTATGACGGAAAAATAAACCCACGGTGCGAGCACCATCATTTCATTTTCCGATTTCTGTCCTACTCTGTCCGGAACGGGAAAAATTTCCGCATAGTTATCAAGGCTAAACAAATATATTTTTGTTTTTTTTTATCCAGGACGGAATTTCATATGCGGATCCAGTGGCACCACTGCTGTAGAGCCAGCTCAGTTCCAGCTGGTTGTCTGCCATGCGCTGTCAGTTACATCTCTCTCTCCTGCGGGATTGACTGACTAACCATATCTCTGCCCTACAATCAATCACAGACTTTTGCCTCGGGTTGAAGGGAATTCTCGCATGCATGAATGAACATCGCCTTCGCTTTGCAAAATTTTTCAACAGAGATCTCTTAGACTTTTCGGTTCTGTTTACCGCACTGTAACAGAATTCTGTATGAGTCTACCGAGGCATAGCGCTATGATGATAATGCACACCAGCTTAGGCAAAGCACAGCCTTATTGGGGAAGGAAACAGGCTCGGTGAGGGAATGGATGAGTCTGCTGGGGACCATTTCCTCGCTGGAGAAGTTTGTTTCCCTGAAGAGACTGTAATTCAGACCTCTCCAGTGTTTTCCTACAGAAAACTGAAATAACATCGAAAATATGGAAGTGATTCTGAACATTTCTCAGTCAGTCAACGATCACCTAAGGTGATAGCAAGAAGGTGCCAGGCATCTGGAGAGGGAAACAGATGTCCTAGCACATAATCTCAAAGAATTGGAAGCAATGAGGTTGGCTCTCCAGTTCCTCTAAGAACGAGTTGTTGACCGAGTGGTCCAGATCAACTCTGACAATTCCACAACTCTCGCATATCGCAAGAAGTATCGAGAAACACTCTCTTGGTCCCTGTTCAAGTTAACGAGAGAGAGCCTGTGGTGAGAACAGGCACGGAACGTAACGATCCTCAAGTGGTTTGTTACAGGATTACAAAAGTCCGTGCGGATCTTCTCGATCGACGGTAGCAACTACTGACGTCCGAGTGGACTCTTCACTTAGAAGTATGTCGAGAGTTGTGGAGACTTTAGGGGCGTCCTTTGATAGATCTCTTCGCAATGTTGAAGACTAAGAGGCTTCCTCTAGACTGCTCCCCTTTTGACGAAGAGGCTTCCTCTAGACTGCTCCCCTTTTTTCACGATCCGGGAGCGGTAACAATAGACGCCATCCTATGGGTTTGGACGGGGATGGATGTTTAGTTTCTTTTCCCCTATTCAAACTCTTAGGAGTAAGTAATAAGAGAATTTGCGGTGTCAGAGGGAGCGAGGATGACGCTGATCGCCCCATGTTGGCCATCGAGCGACTGGGTCACAGAGGTCATGTCCTTCCTAGCGCACTTTCCAAGGACCCTTCCCGAGAAAGTCGATCTTCTCTTACAGCCCCACTTCGAGAGGTACTACAAAATCTCTCCGCTCTGAGTCTGACTGCGTTCAAACTATTGAGACGTTGACCAGAGCGGGAGGCTTTTCAAATCAGTGGCAAGTACAATTGCCAAGGCTAGAAGAGCTTCCTTTCTTGCAGTGTACCAAGCGGAGTGGGCTGTTTTCTGGAGATGGTGCAGGAAGAATGGCTGTTCCTCCACCTCGACCTCTGTGAATTAGATTGCCGTCTTCCTTTTCCGTCTGAGGAATGTGGATAAGCTGGCAGTCTCGACTATTAGAGGATTCGAAGTATATTGTCGACGGTCTTTGGACTCAGAGGTTTGGATCTGTCGAACAAAGCCCTTCACAATCTTTGAGGTCTTTTGAAATCTCGAAACTGTCTAAATCGAATCTTCCGACATGGAACTTAGACTTAGTCTGGAAGTTCCTGATGTCGAAGCCTTTCGAAACCTCTCCTTTCTGCAAACTTGAAGCACGTGACCAGGAAAGGCTAATCTTTCTAACCGCTCTAGCTACTGCAAAGAGGGTTAGTGAGGTTTAAGCCATCAGCAGACATATTGGCTTTAGAGACATAATGCGGTGCGTTCTCTAAGCCCTTCGTTCTTGGCTAAGAATGAAAACCCGTCTAACCCTTGGCCCTGAAACTTGGATATCAAGGGGATGGCACAAATTATTGGGCAAGAGCGGAGAGAGTCCTGTGCCCTGTCAGGGCTCTCAAGTTTTATCTAGATAAGACTAAAGGAATCGAGGTCCTTCGGACATTCTGCGGTGTTCCGTAAAAAGACCAGACTTGCCCATGTCAAAGAACGCCTGGTGTTCTTTTTAAAGAGCTCTTACAAAGAGGCTCATTCGTCATGTTTGGACAAGGATTTGAAATTTTTCAAACTGAATGCTCACGAGTTGAGGGCACAGCCTCGGAGGCATTTCAATAGAGCATGGCACTCAGTAACATCCTGAGTGCTGTGTTTTAGCGAAGCAACTCTGTGTTCGCTTCACACTACCTGCGAGATGTGAAGACGACATATGAGATCTGCTGCTCGCTAGGGCCATACTTGTCCGCTGACACAATCTTAGGGGCAAGAAGTACCACTCATCCTATCCCGTAGAAAATGGTTAGGAAGAGCTGTTAATTATAGTTATTGGGTCGGCCGCCAGTGGCGGACTTCTCAATTCTTAGCTTAGTTAAACATCCTTAACTTTGGCTAGGTTTGGTCAGGTGGTATATATTTTACTTCTTAGGCCTCATAGTATGGTCATATGGTCTAGTCACATTGTGGTCACACTCCCGTTGACAGATCTAGAACTCACAGCTATACAGGTCACTACCTTGCTGGAGACTCTAGTAAAGCAAAAGCCAACTGGGTGACAGTAATCACGAAGTCAGCTATGCTAACTTAGGTATGGAACCAAGATGTCAATCATCTGCATGTATATATTTCCTAAAGTCCTATTCTGTCTCTCCCTACCTCCAAAGGTGGGATTCAGCTATATATATATCTGACAGGTAAGCTTCATGAACAAAATGATATTGTTATGATACAATAAAGTTTGTTCATACTTTACCTGGCGAGATAATATAATCAAAGTGCCCACCCACCTCCTCTCAGGAGACAGTGGTAATAGAAAATGGGAATGGTTCCTGATACCCGCCTCCCAGCGGCAGGAATAGGTACTAACCACCTGGCCGACCACTGCGTGTGTCGTAAGTTTTGAAATTTCTGTCAGACTTCGGAGAATACAGCTATATATATATCTGCCAGGTAAGTATGAACAAACTTTATTGTATCATAACAATATCATTTTACAGCTGAGTACTATCACAGAAGATAGCAATCCCTTATATCTAAAATGGGTAAATATACGCAAGATGACTAGGACAGGGAGATGTAATACATCCCCCTACGAAATCTCAAGTCACACTCGCCTTGTCTTCTGAGCTGAGGTGTGGTGTAGCTATGTGTTGCCATATGTTCATTTAAGGACCATTCAAGTGTTGGAAAGTTTTCTTACGAAATTCATTCAATTACTAAACCATTCAAGTGTTGGAAAGTTTTCTTACGAAATTCATTCAATTACTAAAGTGCAAAATAAGTGATCCATGTGAAGCAAAACCAGTTCCATATGCAATTATGAACAGGGCAATCCCCAGTTATCAGTGCTCTCGGTTAATGGCGATCTCATTTTATGGCACTTGTTTAGTGCCATAAAAGTAATTTTGCAAAATACAGAAAATATGAGAAAGAACAGTTATAAACTTACTGAAAGGCACATCTCCCCATCCAGTACTAGCACACCTCGTAAATATTTTGTCATAAATTTACTCACTGATTATTGCTGAATTTGGTTTTTATGTTATGTAAGTTGTAATTGTAATTTAACAAAATGGAATATGTACAAAAAATGACTGGAAAAGACAGGTAAAACTTTGGTTGCAAAAATTAGTGAAATTTTACGAGTGTCTTGGAAAAGATGCCCCTCGCAAGGTTGGAAATACGTTATTCACATTCAGATACACATGGAAAATAGAGAACTTTCTTTTGAATTTTGTTTTTCGTATACCATGTGCAGTTTTAAACATATCATCCTCTTTCCATGGATGTGATTTTTTTTTCTCCAAATGGCTAACCTTACAGTTTGCCAGGTCTTGGGGGCTATTAATGTACTATTTAGCCTGGCCTGTAAGGGTTAAAAAATATAATTTTTATTGTAGTGTCTTACCGAACAATTATACAGCCGTGATTTCCACGAGCGGCAGGATACTAAATTCAAATTTAGAGCGTAGGCGTCAGCCAACACTGGTGGTGATGACGTCATCTCCCTCCACTCGCGGGAGAACCAGGTACAACTGCCCAGGTGAATCCAATTCTTTTCCTGCCGGCGTCCGGTGAACATCGGTGGTCGGTGCGGTTGGATGACTTTGCTTCGCTTTTTTTCTTGTGGTTTTGATCTTCGAAATCGTGAAGTACTCTTTTTTGGCGTTGTTGTTATTTTGCTTATTATTTAGGCGTTGCCATGTCGGATTCTAGTCCGTCGGGAGTTAGGTTTTGCATCTCAGGATGTAAAACTAGATTATCCAAGTTAGAGTATGATTCCTTCACATCACACTAAATGTGTTAAGTGTAGGGGAACGAAAGGTTTGTTCAGCAGATTGATCATGTAACGAGTGTAGTGATTGGACTGATTCTCAATGGAAGTTTTTTAGTTCATACTCGGAGAAATTAGCTAAAGACAGAATTAGGAAAGCAGCGCTTAGGGAAAGTAGACTTAGCTCTGCTTCGTCTTGCGATGCATCTGTTCCTTCTGTTTCTCCTCAAATTGTTATGTCTCCTTTAACTACACCTCTCCTATTCCTCCTACTAATCCCACTTCTCCGGCTTCCCGTGTAGTTTTCTTCCGACACCATTGCCAGTCTGGAATCGAGGTTAGATCAGAAATTTTCGGTACTAGCGAATACGGTTTTGCAACTTGGTAATTCAGTTAAGACGTTTTTGGAGAAAGCGGCTTCAGGTAAGAGTGTAGTGAGGGTGCGTCTGTCTGTCCTGACACGTCTTCTAGACAAAGGTCACTGTCCAGCTCCCCCGCACCGGGGAGAAGACAATACCGGAAGTCCAAGGGAGTCGATCGGGATTTGCCCACAGACAGGCGCCTCTCTGGTTGAGCCTGTTGCGCCTCAACAGGGCTCGGTTAAGCGTTGGAAAGGTGTTGCGGTCAGACGCCTTTCGAATGATTCAAGCGATTCGTCTCCGGTCGCGCGGCGCTCTTGGCGAGATTCGCCGTTTCGCATCCCTTAAAGAGGCGTTCAGGCGCCGATTCTTCGCCTCCTCCAGTCAAGCGGTATAAGGAGCCTGAGAGTAGGGTTGCGCCTCGGCCGTTAGCGGCTCGTTTCGTCGCCTCAATCTGTGCCTTTTTCGGCTCCATTTACTAGTAGAGATTGTGGTTTTAGCGCTGTAGCTAGCAGTTCTAAGAGTGTTTCTTTAGGCGCTTTCTCGTCTGTTACGCCTGATGCGCCTGTTTCGCCTCGAATTTCAGTGGCTCCGAGCGAGGCGCAAGTAGTCCGCCTCCTGCTGACATTTAGGCTCTTCCAAGCCTACGTTAACTGCTTTTTTGATTCGTCTCTGGCGCCTTTACGCAAGCAGTTAGAGATGTTAACCAACTGGATGATTGAGTCCAAGGGTGGTTCGAAACCTTCAGATCCGTTGTAGTTCCGTCTACTTCTTCGGCGGTATCGGAGAATGAAGAAGAAGTAGAGGAGGAGGATTCACATCACCTCTGTTATTCACGTCTCCTTAGATTTCTTCTGGTATCTTATCCAGATTATTTTGAGAAAGCGGCTCCGCGCTCCCCTACTTCGACTTTTTTGATGAGGAGGAAAACTTCAGACCCTCTCCTCCCAAAACTTGTTTCTATCTAAAGCGTTAGACATTCGTTGAAAGAGACGGAGAAATGGATGTCTATGAAAAGAGACTTAGGGAAGGCTCTTTTGCTTACCCTCCCTCTAAGTTGCTTCGTAAGAGGTATAGGTTTTATGTAACTGGGGAAGCTCCTTCTCTGGGAGTTTCTGCCTCCTCCCAGGGAGACTTCTCCAGTTTAATCGACTCCTCTAGAAGATCTGCTTTTGCCGCAGCGAAAGTTTTCTTTACAGCGCCTGAGTGGACCACGTTGTAAAGAATCATTTAAACTTTTGGAAGTCTTTAGCTTCCTTGATTGGACTATTGGCGCTTTAGCGGCCAAGATCGAAGACTGTCCTTCTCTTTCTCAGGAGTTAGCGGAAGATTGGATTGGTGTTCTGTCCTGTGCGGACAAATCCATTAGGGATGGATGTGATGAGTTAGCTTCGCTCATCGCCTTGGTACCCTTAAGAAAAGGCAAACTTGGTGCTCCTTTGCTTCTAAAAGGGTTACTTCCCAACAGAAGTCTGCTCTCTTGTTTGCTCCTTTTGTGAAAGATAACCTCTTTCCAGACGATGTAGTGTTGTCAATTTCGTCTGCGCTAGATAAGAAATCTACTTCGGATTTACTGGCACAGTCTACTAAGAGACCTAAAGCTTCTTTGGAGACTGTTCCTTCGGTTTCTCCTCTGGCCCAAGCGCCTTTTCGAGGGAGAAAACCCAAGCGCTTCTTTCGGCCGAAGTCGAATTTGCGACATCAGTCTAAGGCCTCGGCCAAGGTTAACAAACCTTCCAAATGAAAGCTCGGTTCTTCATGCACCAGTGGGAGCCAGGCTGGCTCTGTTTTGGGAGGAATGGGAAAACAGAGGAGCAGAAGCCTGGGTAGTGCAAGTACTCAAGTTCGGCTATCGTATTCCTCTCGTTTCACCTCCCTCGCTCTCACCTGTGCCATTCCATTCCAGGCATACTCTCCGGGCTCAGACAAATTTCTGGCGCTAGCCGCAGAAGTGGAAGCGCTTGTTCTCAAAGAAGCGATAGAACAGATAGAAGGGGATTTTCCTCCAGGCTTTTACAATCGCCTTTTTGTAGTTCCCAAGTCATCAGGGGGCTGGAGGCCGGTTTTGGATGTGAGCGCCCTGAACTTGCATGTCCAGAAAACAAAATTTCATATGGAGACCACTCGGTCGGTTCTGGAGTCCATCAGACAGGGGGATTGGATGGTCTCTCTGGACATGCAAGACGCTTATTTTCACATTCCGATACATCGCGAATCTCGGAAGTATGAGGTTCATGTTCGAAGGCAAGGTGTTTCAGTTCGGGCGCTTTGCTTCGGACTAGCGACCGCTCCTCAAGTTTTCACCAGGGTTCTATCCCCGATAGGAAGCTGGCTGCACATATTAGGAGTAACGAATCTCCCTCTATCTGGACGATTGGCTTCTCTGGTCGGAATCAGAGAGTCGGTGCATGAAGGACCTTGGAACAACTCTGGATCTTGCCAGAAAGTTAGGAATTCTGGTCAACAAACAGAAGTCCCAGTTGGTTCCATCTCAGAGCATCCTTTATTTGGGGATGATTCTGAATGCTCAAGTTTTTCGGGCTTTTCTGTCCCCGAAGAGGGTTCAAGGCTGTCTGGAGACAGTTTCAGGAGTTCTTGGACAAAAAGGTAAGTTCTGCCAATCAGTGGATGAGGCTCCTGGGCAAATTGACGTCGGTGGAGAAATTTGTGACGTTGGGAAACTGCACATGAGACCTCTGCAGTTTTTCCTGAGAGCCTCTTGGTGCAGGAAGACACAACCAGACTCGATTACCTTTCCTGTCACAGATCAAATAAAAGAGGACCTAAGGTGGTGGCTCTCTCGAGCAAGGTTGGAAGAAGGGTTAGATTTACGACCCATCCTCCCGAACCTACAGTTCTTTTCCGACGCATCGGACACAGGTTGGGGAGCCCTGCTGGGAAATCAACGGACTTCAGGAGCTTGGTCGGAGAAGGAGAAGTTCCACATAAATGTAAAGGAACTTTTAGCAATTTTCCTGGGCTCAGACAGTTTCGGAGCTTAGTAGAAGGTCCGTAGTGGCAGTGCATTCCGACAACTCCACGCTCTCTCGTACGTGCGGAAACAGGGGGGGACTCAGTCTTTCTCTCTATACGAAGTAGCCAAGGATCTCCTCCTGTGGTCAAACGAAGCGAAGGTTCAGCTAGTCCCGAGATTTGTTCCGGGAAAGATGAACGTCCTGGCGGACGAGTTAAGTCGTCAACAGCAAGTGTTACCTCTGGAGTGGACTTTGGACAACAAGGTTTGTCAGAAACTTTGGCGCCTTTGGGGACGACCGTCAATAGACCTGTTCGCGACATCAAGGAACAACCGTCTTCCTCTCTTTTGTTTCTCCAGTCCCAGATCCTCTAGCTTGGTCGGTGGACGCAATGCTGTTGGATTGGTCGGGTCTGGAAGCTTATGCATTCCCTCCGTTCGGTCTAATAGAGAGGTGCTGAACAAGTCATCGCACAGCAATGTAACACTAACGTTAATCGCTCCCTTTGGCCAGGAAAGAGTGGTTCCCGGACCTTCTCCAGTTGTTAGTAGACTTCCCCAGACTTCTTCCTCCAGAGAAGTGGCTTCTCAAACAACCTCACTTCAAGAGGTTCCACCAAAACTTGTCCGCTCTAGCTCTACAGGTTCAGCTGTCCGGAATCTTGTCAGAGCGAAAGGGTTTTCAAGAAGAGCTGCAGAAGCTATCGCTCATTGTAGGAGAGAGTCTTCTAACAAACTCTATCAAGGGAAGTGGAGAATCTTCAGAGAGTGGTGTAGAAGTGCTAAAGTCTCTACTTCTGCGACCTCTTTAACAGAAATAGCAGATTTTCTTCTATTTCTTAGGAACTCTAAGAAACTGGCTCCTTCGACGATCAGAGGATATAGAGCCATGCTCTCTTCGGTTTTTCGACATCGAGGTTTGGATATTTCCTCCAATTCAGATCTGTCGGACCTCATTAGGTCTTTCGAAACCACTAAGCTCCCGCAGGATACAGTGGCTTGGGAACTTAGATGTGGTGCTTAAGTTCCTCATGGGGCCACCATTTGAGCCTTTGAAGTTGGCTTCACTCAGGAACTTGACTAAGAAGGCACTTTTTCTTATTACACTAGCTTCTGCTAAGCGTGTCAGCGAAAAAATTGCTGCTATAGACAAAAGAGTCGGTTTCTCTCAAGGCAATGCTGTATTTTTGGTATCTTTGACCTTTCTAGCCAAAAATGAGAATCCTTCTAATCCTTGGCCGAGGAGTTTTGTGGTAAGGAACTTATCTGATTTGGTTGGACATGAGGAGGAAGAAAGGCTCTTATGTCCAGTCAGTGCTATTAAGCAGTATCTGTTTGCCACTAAGGGTATTAGAGGACAATCTTCTAAGCTCTGGACCTCGTTCAAATCCCTCTCGTCCTCTTTCTAAGAATGCTATATCGTCTTCTTTATTAGAGAGCTTATCAGGGAAGCTCACTCGCAGTCCCGCGAGAACGACAATCTTTCGTTGCTGAGAGTTAAAGCTCCACGAGGTTAGAGCAGTGGCAACTTCTTTAGCATTCAGAAAGAATTTATCTTTAGCTTCGATTCTTCAGAGCACGTTCTGGAGATCGAATTCGGTTTTTGCGAGTCATTATCTCAAAGAGATAGAAACGGTTTTTTCGAGAATTGTAAAATCCGTTAGGTCCGGTGGCGGTTTCTGGCATGGTGTTGGGAGAAACGGCACGGGGTCGTTCACCTCTATGCTAACTTTTCACCTTGAATAGGTTGTCGAGTTCAAGGGAAGCTGGGGGTACTGAGTACCTGGGATACTCACCAGTCTGTTAGGTCAGATTTTACAATGGTTGGGTATATATGTTTTTAAATCTGGTGTTTGGTGACAAATGTTTTGTATGATTGAATTTCTGGTCTTAGCCCAGGGCAAGGGCAATCTCTTTGTTGTTACTATCCTCCGTCAGTCAGCCTTGACTCGCTTGAACTACGGAAGGATTCCACTCCTGTAGAGGCTAACTTTGGTCAAATTCCATTCCTCTACAATAGTAAGAAGAGCACCGACCAGAGGCAGTAACAGTCTGCTGTAGCTCTCTTACAAGGTAAGGTTGGTACAACAGACACCTTGAGTGTTTACTGGTATTGTAATAAATGTACCATTTAGAAATACTAGTGGTCCACTTGAATCCCACCTTCCCATAAATGTGTAATCAGCTGTATAAATTGTTCGGTAAGACACTACAATAAAAATGAAATTTTCATTATTAAAATGAAGTTTTTATTGTATACTTACCGAACAATTATGATTATACCCACCCTCCTCCCCTTAGGTGGACGGACAGGCAGAAAGAATTGGATTCACCTGGGCAGTTGTACCTGGTTCTCCCGCGATTGGAGGGAGATAACGTCATCACCACCAGTGTTGGCGACGCCTACGCGCTAAATTTGAATTTAGTATCCTGCTGCTCGTGGAAATCACGGCTGTATAATTGTTCGGTAAGTATACAATAAAACTCATTTTAATAATGAAAATTTCATTCTTCACATCTTGAACTAAACATGATATTGTAATGATACAATAAAGTTTGTTCATACTTACCTGGCAGATATATATATAGCTGTATTTCCCGAAGTCCGACAGAAATTAAAAAACTTACGACACACGCAGTGGGAGTCAGTGGTTAGTACCCATTTCCCGCCGCTGGGAGTGGTATCAGGAACCATTCCCATTTTCTATTCATATTTTTATTTCTACTGTCTCCTGAGGGGAGGTGGGTGGGTACTTAATTATATATATCTGCCAGGTAAGTATGAACAAACTTTATTGTATCATTCCACAAATCATTTTGTTCATGAAACTTACCTGTCGATATATAGCTGAATCCCACCTTTGGTGGTGGGAAAGAGACAGAATAGAATTTTAGGAAACGTATACATGCAGATAATTGATATCTTGGTTCCTTACCTGTTAGCATAGCTGGCTTCATGGTTACTTTACTGCCACGTAAGTCTTGCTTGTGCTACTAGAGTTGCCAGCGAGGTAGAGACCTATAAGCTGGTGCACTCAAGATGATCTGTCAAACAGGGGCGTGACCACGATGTGACTAGACCATTGACCATACCATGAGGGCAACGAAGTAAAAAACCACCTGGCCTAGTCTACCAAAGGAATCCCACTAAACTAGACTAAAGAAGGGAGATCCGCCTCGGGCGGTCGACCCCACAACCAAAAACACACAATTAAAAGCTCACCTAACCACTAAATGGATAGGATGAGTGCTAACCTCCTGCCCCCAAAACAGTGGTCTGCAGGAACGTATGGTCCAAGCGACGAGCAATGTTCGTATGTCGCTTTCACCTCCCGCAGGTAGTGTGAAGCGAACACCGAGTTGCTCCGCCAATATGTGGCACTCAAAATGTCACTGAGTGCCATATTTCTGTGAAAGGCTATCGAGGTCGAAATAGCCCATCACCTCGTGGGCATTCACTTTTAAAAGCTTCATGTCACTATCACTGCATGTGGAATGAGCTTCCTTAATGGTGTCTCTCAAGAAGAAAGAAAGCGCGTTCTTCGACATGGGAAGATCAGGCTTCTTGACAGAGCACCACAAGTTGCCCGAAGGTCCTCTACAGTCCTTCGTTTTGTCTAAATAGAATTTGAGAGCCCTGACAGGGCACAGGACTCTCTCTGGCTCACTACCCACGATATCTGTCAAACCCTTGATTTCAAATGTCTTGGGCCAAGGGTTGGAAGGATTTTCGTTCTTTGCTAAGAACATAGGGCTTAAAGAACAAACTGCATCGGAGTTCTTAAACCCAACATGCTTGCTTATAGCCTGGATCTCACTAACTCTCTTCGCCATCGCCAAGAGCAGTTAGAAAAGTGTCTTCTTGTAAGGTTTCTAAGCGAAGCTAAGTTGAGCGGTTCAAATTTGCTGGACATCAGAAACTTAAGAACAATGTCTAAGTTCCAAGAAGGAACTCTTGGTTGAGATACCTTCGAAGTCTCGAAAGATTTCAGGAGATCATGAAGGTCTCT
This sequence comes from Macrobrachium nipponense, assembly GCF_015104395.2. Lineage (NCBI taxonomy): Eukaryota > Metazoa > Arthropoda > Malacostraca > Decapoda > Palaemonidae > Macrobrachium > Macrobrachium nipponense. The sequence continues at coordinate 49,377,326 of NC_087207.1, forward strand.
GTTATTGGCTAAGTCCAGCCCTCTATGCCTAGACTACAGAAAGCACACTTCTGTAGCCTTTTATCGTAGGCACCGCTAAGCGAACTTCATTCCTCAAGTAGAGAAGGAAGTCTGCGATCTGGCTCACAGAGGTAGAGTGGAGGAAATGCCTTTCTTCCTGCACCAGCCCCGAACAAAAACAGCCCACTTGGATTGGTATACGGCAATAGAGGAAGGTCTCCTTGCCGTTGCGATTGCTTTAGCCACAGGTCTTGAAAAACCCCTCGCTCTGGCCAACTTCTGGATAGTCTGAACGCAGTCAGACTCAGAGCGGGGAGGTTTTTGTGATACCTCTCGAAGTGGGGCTGTTTGAGTAGATCTATCCTTGGAGGCAGAGTCCTCGGAAAGTCTACTAGGAAAGACATGACCTCTGTGAACCAGTCGGTTCGCTGGCCAGAAGGGGGCGATGAAGAGTCATCCTCGCTCCCTCTGATGCCGCGAATTTCCTTATTACCTCCCCTAGGATCTTGAACGGGGGAAAGGCGTATACGTCTAGTCCCTTCCAGTCCCAAAGAAGAGCGTCTACTGCTACTGCTCCTGGGTCTAGAACTGGTGAGCAGTACAGCGGAAGTCTCGTTGTCCTGGAAGTTGCGAAGATGTCTACGAGCGGACATCCCCATAACTTCCACAACCTCTGGCATACTTCCTGATGAAGGGTCCACTCCGTCGGCAGCAGTTGACCTTGCCGACTGAGGAGATCTGCACGGACGTTTTTCTACCCGATACGAATCTCGTCAGGATAGAGACGTTGTGGTGCCTTCGCCCATAACATGATTACTTTTGCAAGGAAGAACAGGGATCGAGAGTGGGTTCCTCCCTGTTTCTTGAGGGTATGCCAGGGCTGTGGTGTTGTCCGAGTTGATCTGCACCACCTTGCCGGAGACTTCGTCCTGAAAGAATTGGAGTGCCAGATGACTGCTGCCAGCTCTTTGAGGTTTATGTGCCAGGACACCTGTTCCCCTCTCCAGGTGCCTGACACTTCTCCCCCCCCAGTGTTGCTCCCCACCCCGTGGAAGACGCGTCGGAGAACAACACTAGGTCGGGGCTCTGAAGCTTGAGGGAAAGACCCTCTGCGAGCTTCAAAGGGTCGGTCCACCATCTTAGGTGTTCCTTCACCTCTTCCGATAACACCAGAATTGATTCCAAGTCGTTTTGGTGCTTCCAATTGTCTGCCAGGAAGAATTGAAGAGGTCTGAGGTGCAACCTCCCTAGGGAAACAAACTTCTCCAGTGAGGAAAATGGTCCCCAGCAGACTCATCCATTCCCTCACCGAGCATGATTCTTTCCCCAGAAAGGCTGACACTTTGCTTAGGCAATCTAGTTGTCGCCCCTGGGACGGAAAAGCCAGAAAAGCCACTGAGTCCATCTGAATCCCCAGATAGACTAAGGACTGAGAAGGGGTCAGATGTGACTTTTTCAAGTTTACAAGAAGTCCCTGGGACTTCGTTAAAGACAAGGTCGTGTGAAGGTCCTCCAGACACCGGTCATTCGAGGGAGGCTCGTATGAGCCAAAAGTCGTCCAGGTAGAGAGAGATCCTGACTTTGGGAAAGATGAAGCCACCTCGCAATGTTCTTCATCAGTAGGGTGAATACCATCGGAGCAGTGCTGAGTCCGAAGCAGAGAGCCCTGAATTGAAACACTTTTCCTTTTCTTTTCAGGACAAACCGCAGGTATTTCCTTGACTGGGGTGGATGGGGACGTGAAAATACGCGTCCTGGAGATCTAGTGAAGCCATCCAATCCCCCGGTCTTAAGGCTCCCATCACTGACTGAGGTGTCTCCATCTTGAACCTCTGCTTGATGACAAAGAGGTTCAGGCTGCTGACATCGAGTACCGGTCGCCATTCCCCCGACTGCTTTGGCACCAGGAAACAGTCCGGTGTAAAATCCGGGGGAGTTTCAGGTCGGAGACCGTTATACGGCATGTTTCACGATCATCTGATCTAGCAGATCGTATAGCACTTGTTGCTTTTCTCCCCGATAAGAAGGTGAACATATCCCTGGGTGTCCGTAGACAGCGGGGGTGGTTTCAGGAACGGGATCCGGTAACCCTTCTTTATGATGTCTAAGGACCATTTGTCCGCACCTCTCTCTTCCCAGGCTTGCGCAAACAGCTGAAGCCTGGCTCCAACCGGTGACTGAAGGACTTCTGTCTCACTTCTTGTTCTTGGCAAGCGCAGTGGCTCTGCCTCTGGAAGTGCCTCTTCCTCGAGGGGCTGGTCTCGAGGAAGAACTACCTCGAAAGGGCTTCGATTTCTTGAGAATCGAAACTCCCGACGACGAAGGTACCGCAGGTCTCCTTGAAGATTGTGCGAGAAGATCTTGCGTGGCCTTCTCCTGGAGACTGGTAGCAATGTCTTTAACCATAGCCTGGGGGAAGAGATGATCCGAAAAAGGAGCAAAGAGCAAATCTGCCTTTTGTGACGGAGAGACGGATTAGCTGTGAAATTGCAAAACAGGGATCTCTTCTTCAGAGCCCTGTGCAAAAGTGAGCTGTTAGCTCCTCCGAACCATCTCTGACGGCCTTGTCCATACACGCATTACGCTGGACAGCTCCCCCAGACTAATCGAGTCGGAACTCCTAGACTTGGCATCCAGAACTCCCAGACACCAATCTAGAAAGTTAAAAACCTCTAACGTTCGAAAGAGGCCTTTAAGGTGGTGGTCCATTTCCGTAGTAGACCAGGAAACTTTCGAAGAGGACAGGTGAGACCTCCTCGAGGCATCCACAATGCTTGCGAAGTCTCCTTGGGCTGACGAGGGAAGTCTAATACAGGCGGTCCCCGGGTTACGACGGTTCCGCTTACGACGTTCCGAGGTTACGGCGCTTTTTCTTAAATATTCAATGGAAAAATCCGTCCTGGGTTACGACGCTTGTTCCGAGGTTACGACGCTTGTTCCGAGGTTACAACGCTTGTTCCGAGGTTACGACGCTTGTTCCGAGGTTACAACGCTTGTTCGAGGTTACGCGCGGGACGCTTCCGACGCTCTTGAGTTAACGACGCTTTTAAAAAACGCATACTATGATAAAAATCCTTTATAGTTTAGCACAGTATATTAATAAAAATAAGTTCTGGTTAGATTACAAACAAGAATTTTGAGGTTATGATGATTTTCGACACTTTTTATGTCGTATTTTTCTATGTTTTTTAGTGACGCCTCATATGCGGAACTAGTTTCGAGCGAATGAATACATACTAGCTTGCGGTGCACAAAGTTTACATATAACAGTCCAAAAACGCAAATAATGAAAAAATAATTGCTTGTTTCCAGTAATAATAACAAAACGAAGTTTCTGGTTAGATTACAACGCAAATTCCAAGTATCCAAGAGAGACATTATCCAGTAATTTGATCAGAGAGAGAGAGAGAGAGGAGAGAGAGAGAGAGAGAGAGAGAGAGAGAGAGAGAGAGGCGTCTTCCGACGCTCCGAGTTAAGGACAGAGAAGTGTTCGTTCCGTTAAACGGCCTCTGACTCATGCCAGTAAATGTTTTGTTGATACTAATAATATAAGCCTATTTAAAGATACGTTTACTTTAATTAGTCTATATGATACGTAAATAGTAATCAACTGTTTTTGTAGTCCTCAAGATTTGGCAAAATCGAAGTATCCAAAGAGAGACATTATCCAGTACACTGGAACCTTGACATACGAATTTAATTTGTTCCGTTACCATCGTCGTATATCAAAACAGTTGTATCTCAAAGCATTTTTTTCCCATTTAAAATAATGTAATATGTATTAATCCGTTCTAGCGCTATGAAACCACACCTAAACACAGCTAAATTACATATAATATACACAATTTATACACAAATAAACGAGTAATAACACACATAATGATAAAATAACATAGCAATGTGATAATGATAATAAATGTTAATAAAATCAATTAAAAAAAAAGAAAGGAGGGTTTTACTTACCCCAACGAAAGATGACGTGAGGCCAGCAGGGGGAGGAGGTAGGGAAGGGTGGCAGGGAACGATTTGTTCTCTTTTTATTTACGTATGTACACTAATAACTACGTAATAAACACAAATGAAATAACATTGCTAAACTAATTTTTATTTATTTTTTTTTAATCAGTTCGTAGTTTAGAAATGATGGTGTGATGCCTTTGGAAGTTTTTATAGCTTCCTTCTGCTTGATGATCGTGGATATTGCAGAAGGATTTTGACCATACTTGTTTTGCCAAATCGCGATACGAACGCCCCACGTTCATGCTTTGCTATAATTTCATGTTTTTGCTTCCATTGAAATAATTCTCTTGGGTTTTTTTCTTATCACCTGCTTTGTCCTTATCTTTGGGACCCATGGTTAATAATAAAATAGACAAAATACACGAAAAATAGGCATCGAACTACAACGAACTAAACAACGACGTATTAACGATGCAGCACCAACAAACAGACTGAACGCCATTTATCGGTCGCCTATACAACTATCACATCGTAAAATCGCATCTCAAATATTTTGTTGTATATCAAAGCATATATTTTCGCAAATTTTCTGTTGTATCTCAAAACATTCGTATATTAGGGCAATCGTATGTCAAGGTTCCAGCGTACGTAATTTGATCAGAGAGAGAGAGAGAGAGAGAGAGAGAGAGAGAGAGAGAGAGAGAGAGAGAGAGAGAGAGAGAGAGAGAGAGAGAGAGAGAGAGAGAGAGAGAGAGAGACGTCTTTGCAACAATGGTCTCGAGGATTGACGTAACGTTTATTTTCTGAACAGATATTACAGAGAAGTGTTCGTTTCATTAAACAGCCTCTGACTCATGCCAGGAAATGTTTTGTTGATACTAAATATATAAGCCTATTTCAAAGATATGTTTAATTAGTCTATATGATACATAAATAGTTAAATCAACTGTTATTTGTAGGCCCTCCAAGATTTGGCAAAATCACTCCAGGTTGTACATAAAACTTCAAGAATGTAGTGTCACCAGAGGATTACAATAGTTTTTACCTTCAAGAACCAGCTTTTTTTTTATGAAAATAACTCCAGGTTGTACATAAAACCACAGGAAACAACATGTAGTGTAACCAAAGGATTACAAGTAAGGTTTTTATAACTTTTTATTATTTGTTTAAGACATATTTCCAAACGTCGTTCCGGCTTACGAACGAATTTTCGGGTTACGACGCGTCTCAAGAACGGAACCCCCGTCGTACCCGGGACTGCCGTACCTACGTTCTTCTCCCGTCTCGTACCATATGCCTGCTTTCCCACTAAGTCTTGAAGGTGGAAGAGCAAATGAGGTCTTTCCTGAGACTTCCTTTTCTCCATCCAGTCATGGACTTTACGAAGAGCCTCTTTGTCGAAAGGGACTTCTTCATTCTGACAAAAGCCGAGACTTTATTGATCTTGGAAGAAGAAAGTTGAGAGGGAGGAGAGCAAGGAGCTTCAGGATGAAAAGTATCTCCAAACTCCGAATTGAAGAAGGCGGGTCAAAAACCTGGTAGTCAGAAGAGACCGCAGCCAACGGTTTCTCATCATCAACTTCAACTAACTGAAGCGTCGCTAACCTCTGCTTCGAGACAGGTGAAGTCGGAGGAAGTAAGGCGGAACCAAGACTATCCGGTCTAAGTTTCAAAGAGGAGCGTTGCTGTGAAGTGGAAGGCAAAGCTGACTCCTTAATAGTAACTTGCAAAGGATCCTCAAAAACAAAAACAGGTGGGTGACGAACGAAAATTCCACAACCGCGTCCACCCGAGCGTCCGCGGGCGCACACCTGGCGTCCACTGGCGCACACCTGGCGTCCACTGGCGTGCGCCTGGCTGCTACTGGCGGGCGGGATTGGCGTCCACTCGCGCGCTGCTACTTGGCGCGGGAGGGGCGTCCACTGCGCGTGTGGTGCACGCTTGGCGTCCATGGGCGTGTGTATGACGTTCACTAAAGCGCGCTTAACATCTCGCGCGCGCTTCCGCTTCCGCTGGTGCACCTCTTGAGTTGTCACTGGCGCTCGCTTGGGCGTCCGACCGAGCGTCAAGATCCTGTACTTGCACCGAAGCGTCCACGCAAATATCGAGATCTCGCACAGCAAGCTTACGAGCGGGTAATACCGCTTCATGCGAAGAGCGTGAAACTTCCTCTTCGCGTCCTCTAGAGAGCCGCTGGGGAGCCGCACAAACTCTAGCAGGGGACGAAAGTGGAGAGAGAGACGAGCGAGGAGAAGGAGAGGGAGAGACCTTCTAGATCTCTTCATTGGTAGACTGTTATCCTTTCTCCGAGGACGTGGTTGCGTCCCTCCCTTCCTTAGGACAGAAGCATCTAGCCAAGTTGTTGCTGCAACGAGCGCAGGATCTTCTCAGTAGGAGAAGATTCCCTGTCAGGAGACGGGCTGATCCTGTGAAGGCGAGGGCGAGGGGCGACCTTCTTCCTTCTCCCAGGAACTGCCGCAGAACGCGCATCGGGAGCGACTGGGGCACTCGAAAAAGTCATCATCAGATGACTCTTTACGTTTCTTCTGTGGCGGGAGAAGGCTGCGAACACACACTCAGGCGAAGATCGCCGCTCGAGGAGCAAAAACTGGACGTGAAGCGTCACGATCACCAACGCTCCTTTTCAGAGGGCGTGAAAAACTGACTGAGAGCTCCACCCACCCCTTGTGCGGGGAGGAAGCTCTGAGAAGAGAAAACACTCTTTGAGGAGACGTGCACGCGCACGCTCCTTGGCAGTCTGGGTAGCGTCAACAGATACTGCCGAAGGCACGTCAAATCGGTGGGCGTTCCCCGTAACCCTACCTGCGGCTTTCGACATGCCCTCTCCCTGAAACCTGGGAGTCCGGCAGTGGTCTAGGCCTAGAGGCGAAATGGGGCCGATCTGACGCACCCTCCACAAACGAAGGAGCACTGTCACTGCACTTTGCACCTTCACTTTTGCCTTCTAAGGCGAGCACTTTAGATTCTAAATTACGAATCGACTCTAAGATTAGCGTAAGGGTATTACCCTCCACAGACACTGTTTCAGGGCCCGAAGGCAACACTACAGGGTTAGGAGTAGTGATTAAAGGAGGGTTAGTAGGAGAAACATGAACTTCCTGACGTTTACCTGAAACGCTCCTGGAGGAAGACCTCCTTAACCTATCCCGTTCAAGCTTGCGAAGATAGGACTCATACACTCTCCATCCAGAATCTGAAAGACACTCACATTCCTTGCAGCGACTTCATACATACAATCATGCTCCCTGCAACTCTTACACAAAGTATGAGGGTCTACTGATGCTTTCAGTAGCCTACCTCGACATTCACTCTTGGTGCAAAACCTGGCGCTAGCCGAACTAGAACCAGACATCTTATTTAAAGAGAAATCAAGCCAATATCAATCAAATCCACCCAATTAACGTGTGCCTAGCCACCGATCCAAAAGTCAAGATACCAAAAAATTAAAAAGGGGTACTTATAGTAGCCAAGTTTCCTAAATTCAAGACGGAGGTGCTGAAAACTGTTGTTTACAACACCGGCGACAGAAAAATTATGAATAGAAAATGGGAATGGTTCCTGATACCCGCCTCCCAGCGGCGGGAATAGGTACTAACCACCTGACTCCCACTATAGTGTCGTAAGTTTTTTTATTTCTGTCGGACTTCGGGAAATACAGCTATATATATCTGACAGGTAAGTTTCATGAACAAAAATTACCCTGTACGTATTCATGTAACTCTGACGGTAGTATATGAAGTGTTTAAACCTGTTCAGTGATATATGTAAGAGACTTGACACAATGTGTAAGAGACAGTGGACACAAACACTGAAACTACACACAACAATGCGCTTACTACCATATGGTTGCTCTCTCTCTCTCTCTCTCTCTCTTCCTCTCTCTCTCTTCTCTCTCTCTCTCTCTCTCTCTCTCTCTCGAACTTGGCATTTCCCTGTCAGAAGTCTTTCAGAAGTCTTTTCCTTATAAAAATTAACCTAGAGAGAGAAAGGCAAGCAAAGACACATTGTGCATATTCAATCTTAGTGTGATACACATACACTGACTAAATAATTTATGTATTTAACTGCAGTTGCTGTTTTAGGAGGAGATGGATATATAAAGTGTTTTCTGCTATACCTGGTTGGGTTTGCTTTCTCTTATGAATTACAGTAGTAGCATTCTTATTATAAAAGGCTTTTCTGTTGTGTTATTTACTTGCTTAGTCCAAAATTTCTTTGTTTTTACTGTAATATTTCATTAAATGTACTACTATATTATATAATATGTATAAAGTTTGCATGTAAGAAAAAAAAAATTTTCTTTTTTCTTTTTAATATTCCTTTCTGAAATTGGTGTGGGGGTTCTTTTATGCCATCAAATACCATACTTTGCAGTGAGAGAAGGGTTTACGTTTAGCACACTTGAAGGCAGTCATTCAATGATGGTTTGTACCAAAAAAAATCTATTTTATTTTTAAAAACTATTGTCATTAATTGATTGGCAGCCAGATACTGTATATGAAATTTAAATTATTAGTTGTTTATTGAAATGTTAACAAGGTGAATTTTTTTTTTTTTTTTTCTACAGGTACACAAGACGGAGACCAGTGTGAAAATTGCCATTTCTCTTTATGTATCAACAATTATTGGTGGTCTTTGTTTACTACATCAAGTAAGTGTTTGGAAAGTTATAAGAATCTTTCCCAGGTTCTTTCTTTTCCAAGATATGTTTATACTTAAATACAAATCTTCATTTTTTTTTCATAAAGATATACCTTAAATGAAAGATGGTTTGGTCCTTTAGCTGTTGTGCTTGTATTGATCATGGCTGTTGTTACAACTGAGATTCAAAATATTTTCTGGTTTGAATGTTAGCTGACCATGGCTGTTTGTTGACTTATTAATAACTCGTAAAAACAACGATGTCTAGTGCTTCTGCTTGTAAGAATGGCCATAGTAAGTGGCAAATACATGGGTTGTGTGAGTTTCATGTCCCTATCTGTTGACCTTTATTTTTACTGTGGTTTTAGCAAGAGGTCCATGAAGTTTCTTTTGTGGCTGTCCTACTTCTGCTGAGATTGTTGGCAATTCCAACACCTGTTTGTTGGGGAGTTGATGTAGAGGTGAATGAAAACTGATTGCTGCTACATATGTCTGCTCATGCTCATTCCCTGTTGCACAATCCAAGTGGTTCCTAGCCCTTGTTTATTGAAGGAGATAAGATTCGATTGTACCAGATGTACATTTGTAGCCCATTGAAGTAGTAGAGTCAACCGCCCATATTTGCTTTCTTGAGATTCTTGGGCTCAACTATTTGAGAATTTTTCTAGGACCATGTCTACCCATCATTATTCCTGGGAAATACACCTATTTGCAGGTTCTCCCGACGATAAATATTCACTAATCAGTGTATTTTGATGGTATTTTTGTGACTAAATACATTTTTATGGTACAAAAATTATTTACTAAACTTTTACTATATATTATTTTTTTCTCTCTCTCTCTCTCTCTCTCCTCTCTCTCTCTCTCTCTCTCTCTTTCAAATATTAATATTAATCTAAACAGCAGTAATATCAATTCATTAAAGAAAATACTGTTGTGAATTATTAAGATTTTAGTTAATAAATTAAAAGTTTTTTAAGAATGAGGGAATATCCATTGTACCTCACATCATTCTTTTTAGATCCAGGTACTAAGATGAGGTCCAGAGCTGTCAAATATGTGTATGTATAGGTCTGTCCATATTTGCTCTTGGGTGTAGTTGCTTTGTGTATAAGTTTTCTGGTCTGTGCTGCGGAGTTTGCCTTTTTTTCCATTTCACTACTCCTGTGCTGTATCTGATTGCTAGTGCTGCCCATGTGCTTACAGCTTTTATCAGATTTGCAGCGTTGAGTTTTGACTTGAGTGTCGCCTTAAGTCTCTGCATATATTCTTTCCTGGATCATGTCCTTCATCTTTTGGTGTTTTATATCTATTATTCCCAGGTATTTGTATCCTGTCTCATCTATGTGCTTGATGCTATTCCCATCTGGTAGCTTTATCCCTTCTGTCCTTGTCATTTTGCCTTTTTGTATGTCGACCAGGGCACATTTTTCTATTCCAAACTCCATCATGATGTCCCCTAGATACAATCCATATTAGTCTGGATTAAGGTATCTGTTTCCTTGATGCTCTTACCATACAGCTCGATCGTCCATGAACATCAGATGGTTAATTCTGTTGCGAGCCTTTCTTGAGTTGGTACCCAGCATCCATCTTCTGCAGTACTTTTTTTCATGGGAATCATGGCTACTACAAAAAAGTAGTGGCGACAGTGAATCGCCTGGAAGATCCCTCTCCTGATGTTTTAACCTTTGCTAGTATTATTCCAGAGCTTGTTAATTTTGTATTCCAGTTGCACATTATTTTTTTAATGAAGCTGTTGGTGTTTTCCTTTGCCCCATATATTTTCAGGCATTTATTGACACTTGTAAGGTATCATGTCGAAGGCTTTCTTGTCATTCCATGCTATGCTTAGGTTGGTTTTCCCTTCTCTTACTGTTCTTCATTACCATTTTGTCTATCAGGAGCTGGTCTTTTGTGTCCCTACACTTTCCTCTGTGGACTTTCTGTTATTATTATTACAGGCAGTCCCCGGTTATCGGCGGGTTTCCGTTCCCAGGAGTCTGCCGATAAGCGAAAAACCGCCATTAACCAAAGCTTGGACGATTAATGGAGCTTATGGCACCTTTGTCAGGTATGTTATGGTGCCATAAACTCTTATTATTGGCACCTTATGGCGTCAATAACCAGAACTCGGTCCGTTATGGCGCCATAAATTGCCAATTTTATGACGCTAGACAAGCACCATAAAACCAGATCACGGATAACCAAGTCTGCCAATAACCAGGACTGCCTGTATTTAGTTTTATATTAGTATTATTAGTATCATTACCAAAGTAACAACCTTAGTTGGATAAGCAAATTTTTGTTTGTATATATATATATATATATAGATATATATCTATATATATATATATATATATATATATATATATTTATATATATATATATATATATAATTATTTTAGAAATATTCTTAACAGCAATTTTATTAGCATGTGTTAATGACTGTTTTGCAATGTTTTTGCCAGGTGAAGGAGGAGCACCTCATGTACATAGTCCAAGAATGCTTCCCCACATGCTTACTTTCTGACCCACCAGGAGCTAATTGCTTGGGGCTTACTTGATTCTGTCTCATTTAGCCATAAATGCAAAGCTATCTGATTGACTTGTTACAAAGTGTTGTGAAATTGATAGGGGAGGTGAGTGAGTATAAATAACGAAATTATTAGAAATTTTCCATTTAAGATACATAATAGTAGTTAATTTATGAGGTTGCTTCCTCTACAGTTAAGATTAATGAAATCCAGCATAAGATAAATATTGATAGTTGGTGTGAAAGAATACTACATAGAACTGTTCACAAACCTATCAGTTATATAGAGCTGTTATTCATGGTCTAAATGTCCTGTACATGTGCCTTTTGATGTTTTACAGAGAGAAAATAGAGAGTAGTTTGAGCATCATTGAAAAGCAGTTGATGTAAAGGATCCTATACCTGGGTAACATTAAAAAGATTAGTGAAACTTTGCTTTCAGTTACCGTAACACCATAGGATATTGAGTCCCACTGATGTTTATGGGAAAAAGGAAAACCAAAGATAGTGGTGCAGGTATATACATGATAATGTGCAAGGAATGTGATACAGCCTGACCTCTTAAATCTGGCATATCTTGGATCTGGCAACACCCATGATCTGGCATTTTTATTTTTTAATGAACCATCATTAGTTCTTGAGTGGCTACAACAGCAGCGCCATGTGTTTTGTAGTTTTTTTGGAGTGTTTTCAAATTTTGGAAATGAAGCTTGATCTGTAAATATACAAGCACAGTTTATTTCCAATGTGAAAACTTTCTGTGAATCTAAAAAAATATATGTAGTCCACTGGTATAGTGGTTGGTGTCGTGGTATACCACTCAGATGTTTTCAGTTCGCGTCTCCCCCAGGTTGATGAAAAATCACTGACTGTATCAAGATCTGTTACTGTTGCAGTGTGGGGTCTGCGGTGGTAGGTTGAAACGAACATTCTTTGGAAGTTTGAATTTGAAGTCAATGGCCCTTGCATGCTTGTTCCATGTGAATAAGTGTTATCTAATGAAATAGAATACGATACTAATAATAATGCAAACGAACTGTAATTTGCATGTACACTCTCATATCATCCGATCTTGTTTCATGTGATCAGTAAAATTTTGTCTAAAAAATGATTTCATCAGATACATCGTTTATAGTTTGTGATGTATTTTGGTAGATTACATTAGATAATATTCTTAGTTAACGTTTAAATGATAGATAGGCCTGGAAGCAAAGTTCGTTAGGTTAAATAGAAATCCTCATACATTAAATCAAGCTTACCAACCTTGTGACTTTTCTAAAGAGTTCACCAGTTATTATTAAACAACTATTTATTACTGCACGCAAGACACTGGCATAAACAACAGCAAGTACTGGCATAAACAATCAAATCAAGAAACAGCCATTTCCTGATGCCGGTTATAGTAACTAACATATGATTTATTAAGGGTTGCATTACAGTTGTCAACTTATTAAAAATGTGCTAATTTTCAGTGGTGACTTCCATTGATAAAAATGGAAAAAAATGCCTAACTTGGCCTAATAGTCTCTCTCTCTCTCTCTCTCTCTCTCTCTCTCTCTCTCTCTCTCTCTCTCTCTCTCTCTCTCTCTCTCTCTTCTCTCTCTCTCTCTCTCTCTCTCTCTCTCAAACATGCAGATAGAAAGAAACAAAACAGTAGATAGATTTTTAGGGTTTTTGCTGAAATTATTCTGAAAAAGAACCCTATTCACATGGAACAAAGGCCATTGGAGCCATTGACTCAAAATTCAACCTTCCAAAGAGTATGGTGCTCTTTAAGAAGTAAGAAAAGGTAAAAGGAAATAATGAGAGAAGAAATTGCACTTATTATAAAGAGAAAGTTGATTAACACCCAAGAAGAGCCGTTGTTAGGCTCAGAGGTCTGGATAAACTAATCCTTTATAATAATAATAATTAACAAATTAATGGATATAAATATATTAACCCTTAAGAGCCAGGCTAAAAAATCAATATACATCACCCCTGGCTGCATAAACTTTGAGGTCAGCCAGTTTAAGAAAAAAACACATCAATGGAAAGAGGAGATATGCAAGTACACAAGGTGTAGGAATTTTTTTTTTTTTTTTTTGAATTTTCCTTGCTTTTACGATACACAGAAAATGACTATTTACAAACCTCTTGTGGGACCTCTTTTACAAGAAAATCATAAATTTTACCAAGTTATACATATTTTTTCTAATAAATAAATTGATTTTGTAAAATTATGATTACAGCTCATACAATATCATAAAAGTCAAGAACTAAAATCGGTAACAAATTCTTAGAATATTTTTTGTAAAATATTAACATAAATTTACTGAGATCAAAGATTCAGTAAGTTTTGTGGATTATACATGCTTTTTCTAATATCTCTTTGCACTTATCTTTGCAAAATTACAATTGTAACTGACATACTATCATAAAAGATACGAACTAGAACCAACAGCAACCCCTGGGTATATATATGAGCAAATATATAAAAAGTTGTCATTTGAAAAAGAGGCAGCATTACTCCCTTCAAGTCAGGATCACAACTAACTCTCTCATAACCCGCCCACTTAATTTTAGCCAGTCTAAAAGTTGCCATTAGCAATTTATTGGCTATAGAAGTAATGGAAACTTTCCCTACTGATTCCTTCAAATCGATAATGCATAATAATGATGCTCAATGTTCTTGGATCCGTCCACCACCCAAAATCTGTTATTACTACTCATATAGGGGATCTGTCCATTGAGGGTTACTATGCAAGGAGAATAGCATTAGGGCAGTAAATGCATCTTCACTTGAACTTTTGAAGTTTTGATTGGATGGCATCTTTAGGGAGACTTCCACAATCCAACAGTGTGAGGAATAAAGGACCTCTGGAACTGAGAAGTTTGACAGCAATGCACATAACTGTATATTGTTTGCTTGCTAGCTCCAACGAATCTGGTTGCTCCTGGCAGGGAAATGGGGATCAGGGATCAAGTGTGAATGTGAAAGATCTCTATTAAATACAGCTTACACAAAAAAGTGACAATCAAGAGACCATCCATCAATGGTCCCAAGTCTTAACCATCAGTATTAGGAAAACAGAAACCTACCACCACAAACCACTCTATTTAAAAGAGATAAATCTCTGGTAGGAGCAGACATCCACATCCAGAGGATTCTAGTAAAGGAAACAAATTACCTAAAACAGATTGCATTTTACAAACAATATGGACGGCCCTCGGTTCCGTTCCTGGCTGCCGACACTAAGCGATTTTCTTTTGGAATACTAGACTAGTTAACAGCGCCCTAGACCAGTCAAACGGCACCGTAATCTCACAATGGCGCAATAAGTAAAATTATGTTTATGCAGTATAGTACTATAGAATTTACTGTACAGTAGCACTGTATGTTATAGTATTATAAATACTGTAAAGTGATAAAAAGCCTAGCTTTAATCCTTTGGGTGGTCTAGAGTTTATAAAGATATAATAAGGTTTTATACAGTGTACAGGAAATTACAATAGCCTAACTTTATCCCATCTTCTAGTTACATAAGTTCAAAAAACAGCAAAAGAGAATGATGAAAGTATGGTTTTAACGTTACACTCGTTGTGTAAATGTGTACAGCCATGAACAACCAAACGAGAAACTACTTTTTTCGAAGTACAGCCGAATTGATAACAACATCTGTTTGGCTTGTATTTCATTCATTGTACTATAGTACACTATTACCGTAGTTGTTATAAATGACGTTATGTAGAGTAGAATGAGATATCTTAATGTAGTAACTTTGTTCACTTTGATCAAATATCTACTATATAGATCAAAGATCATGGGGAAATATACTGTTAAATTTAAACCATAGTTATAGCTGAAGCTGTAAAAAACTGTTCAAGCTGCTAATGACCATTATCATGTAACAGCAACAAGCATAAAACTCCAGTAAACATATGCCATCAAACACAACCGTAGATAGAATTGAGATAAAATCATTTTAATCAAAACTACTGTGCTTGAAAGAACACATTTTACTGTTGGTTTCACGCCGATGAGATGAAAGGTAAATAACGTAAAGTTCAATATTACGATTAAATATAAAGGAAAATTGCGAACGGAATCACTTATTCACTTATTGTTTACTCGATAAACATGCCGCCAACGTATTCTGTTAACGAAAAAAAAATAGTTCACAATCACAATGAGACATATTCAAGTAATATTTCCTCCTAAAAACACGTCATATAAGGAAAAATAACCTGTCTCATATATAAGTAGATATTCGTTTGTTAACTAGAAGCTAGAAAATTAGCTCAGAATTGCATTAAATATGGGGAAACAAACTCGTATTCACCATCAGCAGATTTCCAAACCAAAACATGGCCGCTCTGCGGAATACTGGCTTAGTATTTTTGTACATGAACTTCCCTGCCAGATATATACTTAGCTTAGGTCTCTGACGTCACGACAGAAAATTCAAAACTCGCGGCACACGCTACAGGTAGGTCAGGTGATCTACCTTACCCGCCGCTGGGTGGCGGGTGTAAGAACCAGTCCCCCTTTCTTGTCAGATTATTTTCTGTCGCCGGCTGGACAACACCTGTTGTTCAGTCCTTACGATAGTTAAATTCTTTCTCGTTGCCGACGAATTGGATTTTGGTGAAGTACCCTTTGTTTGTTGGCTTGGCATAAAACGCTTTTTGGATTGTTATTTGGATTTTTCTTTTGGCTTTTTCTTAGAATTAATAATCATGGATGATTCTGAAGTTAAGAAACCTAGTTTATTTAGGGTTTGTTCAGTGAAGGAATGTAAAGTTAGACTTCCTCAAAAGCTGCATTAGATCCTCACTCTGTATGTACGTCTTGTAGAGGGAATGAATGCTCTTTTATTAACCCTTGTGGCAAAGAGTGTGAGAATTTTGGATGAGGATGGTTGGAAGGCTCTTTCTTCTTATGTGAGAAAGTTAGAGAAGGATAGGGCACGCAAGGCTTCTTCAAGGAGCTCTAGTAGATCGAGGGTGAGTGAGATTGACGCTGAGAACCCTGTAGTAGAAGTAGTCCTTCCTCCAGTTTCAGCCCCTGCGCCCAGCTTTGAACCCGAAGATTTGTTTTCGGAAGTTCCTTCGGGAGAGCCTTGATCAGGAGTAAGGAGAGCCTCGCTCGCTCTCGACAAGGTAAGAGTGATAGTGCAAGTGATCAGTGCAGTGCCCCTAGTGATGTGGAGGGTGCGTCTGACCGGCTCACTAACGCTTCCAGGCCTAGACCTCTTCCAGACTCCCAGACCCAGTGGAGGAGGAAGTCGAAAGCCGCAGGAAGGTTAGGGAGAACCCCCACCGGTCAGGCGTCCCCTCGGCAGATCCTGTTGCTTGTTCCCCCCCAGGCTGCCTTGGATCGAACCAAGAAGGAGTTATTGCGCAAGTGCTTCTCGTCATCTTCGTCGCCTTCTCCTAAGCGTAGATGGAGCGCCTCGGAGTCGTCTCGCCCTCTCAAGAGGCCCTGGAAAGCTCCTTGCGCCCTTCCTTCCAGCCCCGAATCCTTCGCGGAAGAGCCAGAAGTGGAACGCAA
This sequence comes from Macrobrachium nipponense, assembly GCF_015104395.2. NCBI lineage: Eukaryota > Metazoa > Arthropoda > Malacostraca > Decapoda > Palaemonidae > Macrobrachium > Macrobrachium nipponense. The sequence continues at coordinate 49,394,017 of NC_087207.1, forward strand.
GAGAGCCAAGAATTCTTCTGTTTACGCTTCTCTTGTTCGGTCTCGGACTTCGTCTCCTGTAGAGGAATTTAAGAGATCTCCTGCGCGCATCCTGGCGGGTCTGCAAGCGCAGATTGCGGCTTTAGCTGATTCTATTGCCGGGACTTCTCATCGTTGGAAGGACGCCTCGCTTCCGGTGAAGAAGTCTAAGAACGTCCCTTCTGCTAGCTCTCCTCCGGCTAGAGAAGTTTTTGAGCCTCGTAGCAGGAAGTCTGAAGTGCAGACTGAAGTTCGGGATCAATCTCCGAGTAGGCTCTCCTCTCATTCCCAGCAAGAGTTTTGAGCATGTCAGGTGTAAGGAGCCGGACAGGCTCTCTCCTCAGGATTTCCGCTCCTCTTCAGTTAGGCGTCAAGAGCTTGACAGACGTCAAGAGCCTCGTTATCGTCAGGAGCGAAGGAAGAGTTCTTCGCCTGGTTGTTCCGCTCTCCTTTTGACGGACGCTCGGAGCCTAGTAGGCGCCAAGAGCCTTGTAGGCGCCAGTGGAAGCATTCATCTCCGTTGGTTCACTCCCGATTGGATAGGCGCTCAGAGCCTTGTAAGCGCAGAGCTTTCGGACAGGGACTCCTCGTGGATGTTTTCTCTCCCCATGGCAGGCGTCAAGAGCCTGGTAGGGGTTTGGAGTCTGATAGGCACTAAGAGCCTGGCAGGCATTTTGAGGAGGCAGGTGCCAAGAGCCTAGCAGGCGCAGAGAGCCTGATAGGCTCTCTCCCTTGTCCAGGCGCTTCTTCTGTGGAATTAGACTTTGTTTCCGACAGGCGAGCTTCCACTAGTAGGCGCTCTCCTAGCAGGCGCTCCCCTAGTAGGCGCTCTCCTGATAGGCGCTCCCCAAGTAGGCACTCCTCCTAGTAGGCGCTCTCCTTAGTAGGCGCTCTCCTTAGTAGAGGCGCTCTCCAGGTAGGCGATCTCCTGGTAGGCCCGTTCTCCTAGTAGGCCAGCTCTTTCGGTAGGCCGCCTCTCCCTTTTTAAAGCGCTCTCCCAGTGGGAACATTTCTCCCAGTAAGTGCTCTCCGAACAGGCGCTCTCAAAGGAATAGCTCTCCTCCTGGTAGTAGAGCTTCTAAACGTCATTCTTCTGAGGAATACCTTGGGGATTCTGAGGAAGATTTGCCCAAGGATGCTTCAGTTTCTTCATACAAGAGACTGACCGACCTCCTCTTGCAAGATTTTTGGGTGTCTCTTTCGGCCGTTGCTCCTCCGTCACCTCCGTCCTTATTTTCAACGACCAGTACGTCTAAGAAGTCTTCAGTCGTTAAGATGAAACCGACAGTGTCGATGAAGAAGGCTCTTAAGAATTTTGACGACTGGTTGCTTTCGAAGGAAGAGAAAGGCAAGACCGTAATTTTCTTTTCCCCCGTCCAAACTTACGGGTAAGATGATGTTCTGGGTACGAGTCAGGAGAGCCCTTGGGTCTGACTCTTCCCTCTTCAGCAGACTCGGACTTCTCTTCGTTGGTGGATTCCGCACGTCGCTCGGCGCTTAATTCTGCGAAGACGACGTGGGGTATGAGCGAGTTGGATCACATTCTGAAGGGAAAGTTCCGAGTCTTAGAGGTTTTTAACTTTCTTGACTGGACCCTTGGAGTCATGGCTAAGAGGACTCAAGAACAAGACACTCTTTCACCTGAAGACCTTCACGCAGTGCTGTCTTGTATGGACAAGGCAGTGAGAGACGGATCCGGGGAGATTGCTTCCCTTTTTGGCGCAGGAGTAGTAAAGAAGAGGGCCGTTTTCTGCTCCTTTCTTACCAAGGCTGCTCTCATGCACAGAGAGCTTCCTTGCTGTATTCCCAACTTTCTCCACAACTCTTCCCGAAGAAGATAATTAATGACATCTCCAGCTCGTTGTCAGCAAAAGCGACGCAGGATATGCTGGCTCGCTCAGCTAGAATACCGAAACCTTCGTTCCAACAGAAAACGAAGAAGGAATCTCAGACTAGGCAAGAGCCCTATCAAGGAGGTCCTTCGTCCCGCTCTTCTTCCTCCAGAGGTTCGAGACCGCCCAGAAGAGGAAAGACCTTCTCTCGGTCTATTAGGGCCAAGAAGTAGCTCGCCTGTCCTCCAGACAACTGTAGGTGCCAGACTTCTGAACTTTGCGGATGTCGGGCACGGAAGGGGGGCGGACAACTGGTCCCTCGCTACTCATCAGAGGGGATACCTCATTCCCTTTATCTCGAGACCACCTTTGACCACCACTCCAAGGGAACTGGTGGCCAAATACAAAGACCCTCTAATGAAATCAAGCCCTCGCTCTAGCAGTAGAGCTGATGTTGGAGAAAGAGGCAATAGAGATGGTACAGGACCCTCTTTCCGCGGGTTTCTACAACCGTCTGTTCTTAGTTCCCAAGAACTCAGGAGGATGGAAGGCCGGTTTCTGGACGTAAGCGCCCTGAACGTCTTTGTGAAGAAGAGGAAGTTCGCTATGGAGACGACTTCATCAGTCTTAGCAGCTCTTCGTCCCGGGGACTGGATGGTGTCACTGGACCTTCAGGACGCTTACTTCCACGTGCCGATCCATCCTTCTTCACGCAAATTTCTAAGATTCATGTGGGGAGGGAACGTTTTTCAGTTCAGGGCCTTATGCTTCGGCCTTTCCACAGCCCCCCAAGTCTTCACTGGGCTGATGAAGAACGTTGCTCAGTGGCTTCATCTCGAGGGAGTGAGGATTTCCCTCTACTTGGACGATTGGCTAATCAGGGCCAAAGTCAAAGGAGGAAATGTCTGGAGGACTTACGATTAACGCTGAATCTAGCAAGCTTCTCTGGGTTTGCTAGTGAATTTCGAGAAGTCACAGCTAATCCCCAGTCAAAGAGCGTATCTATCTGGGGATTCTGATGGCTTCTAGGTTTTTCGGGCGTATCCTTCCCCAGAAAGGATAACCCGAAGCTCGGAGAAGGTAGCAATCTTTCTAGAGAAAGATGTATGCACAGCGAGGGAGTGGATGGAGTCTGTTGGGGGGACTCTCCTCGCTGGAGCAATTTTGTTTGTTTCTCTAGGGAGGTTGCACCTCAGACCCCTACAGTTTCTTCCTGACGAGGAACTGGAACCAAAAGATCTCAAGGTCTAGACTTTGCGTTCAAAGATCTCGCAAGAGATAAAGGAGGATCTACGTGGGTGGCTAGACCCTCTCCTGTTCAAGGAAGGCCTTTCATTGCAGGTTCGAAACCCCAGCCTAGTGTTATATGCGGACGCATCGGACATAGGTTGGGGAGCTACTCTCGGGTCGAGAGAAGTGTCAGGCACCTGGATGGGGGATCAGGTGTCCTGGCACATCAACAAGAAAGAGCTAACAGCGATTTGGTTCGCTCTCAAAACCTTCGAACCCCTCGTAAAGGGAAAGTCAGTTCAGATCAACTCGGACAACACCACAGCCCTGGCTTACATTCGGAAACAGGGGGGGACTCACTCTTTCTCCCTGTACGAGACAGCGAGATCGCTCCTCCTGTGGTCGGAGGAAAGGAAGATAAGTCTTCTCACCAGGTTCGTACAGGGAGAAAGAAATGTCAGAGCGGATCTGCTAAGCAGAAGGAATCAAGTCCTTCCCTCAGAGTGGACTCTGCACTCGGACGTATGCCAGGAGCTGTGGAGGACGTGGGGCAGGCCCCATCTCGATCTATTTGCGACCTCCAGAAATGCGAGGATAGATCTATACTGCTCCCCTATTGCGGACCCAAGAGCAGTGGCAATAGATGCATTCCTGATGGATTGGAAAAACCTGGATCTTTACGCGTTCCCGCCTTTCAAGATTCTAGGGGAAACGCTAAGGAAGTTCGCAGCTTCAGAGGGAGCAAGGATGACTTTGATAGCTCCGTTCTGGCCCGCCCACGACTGGTTCACAGAGGTACTGGAATGGTTGGTAGATGTTCCAAGATCCCTACCACTAAGAGTCGATCTGCTCAAACAGCCCCGCTTCGACAGGTTTCACAAAAACCTCCCCGCTCTCAGCCTGACTGGATTCAGACTATCAAGAGTCTCGTCAGAGCTAAGGGTTTTTTGGAAAAGTCTGCCAGGGCTATTGCCAATGCACGTAGACCTTCCCACATCTAGAGTCTACCAGTCGAAGTGGGACGTTTTTCGACGTTGGTGCAGGACTCATAAAGTTTCCTCCACCAGTACCTCTGTGAACTCGATAGCAGATTTCCTTATCTTCCTGAGGGAAAAATGCGGGTTAGTAGTCTCCACCATCAAGGGCTACAGGAGCATGCTTTCCTCAGTTTTTTGTCATAGAGGATTAAACATATCCAAAGACAAGGACCTCCATGACTTAATCAGATCGTTTGAGACGGTTAAAAGACCTCCTACTTAGTTCCTAGCTGGAATCTAGACGTCGTGCTGCTCTTTCTGAGGTCCTCAAGATTCGAACCTCCCCATACAGCTTCGTTCAGAGACCTTTCGATGAAGACACTTTTTCTCTGTGCGTTAGCTTCAGCGAAGGGAGTCAGCGAGGTACAGGCTCTAGAAGGTGAGGTAGGTTTTCAAGGAGGATCCGCGTTTTGCTCTTTTCTTCCGGCTTTCCTAGCCAAGAATGAAAACCCTTCTTCACCATGGCCCAGGAGCTTCGAAATTAAAAGCTTGTCCTCCTTAGTTGGGACAGAAGAGGAGAGATCTCTTTGCCCGGTGAGAAGCCTGAAAATTTTACATCTTCAAAGGAAGAGAAGACTTGCTGCTAATGAGAGCAATCTCTGGTGCTCTGTAAGGGACCCCAGTAGGCCCTTATCAAAAAATGCCCTCTCATTCTTTATCAGGAATGTTATTAGAGAAGCCCACACATCGTGCAGTCAGCAACAGTTTAGTCTTCTGAAAGTCAAGGCGCACGAAGTGAGGGCCATCGCGACGTCTTTGGCTTTCAAGAAGAATATGTCTTTACAAAACCTCATGAAGGCCACTTTTTGGAGGTGTGAATCAGTCTTCTCCAATCACTACCTAAAAGACGTATCGATTACGTATGAAAAGTGTTTTGGGCTAGGCCCTTACGTATTGGCGGATTCAGTGGCTGGGGCAGGGAGCTGAAACACATCCTTTTTAATCCTTTTCCCTGTTAGTTTTTAATTTGGAGTTTTTTGGTTGTACGAAGGAGGTTGCAGGAGGCAGCTCCTTCTTTCGTATACTAATATTAGTAATTGGTTAGGTGATCGGTTGTGCTTGAGGCTCCTTGCGGTTGGTAGTGATAGGCTCTGGCATGTAAGCGGGTTGATCCCCATTGACCAGACCCTGTTTGGATTCTGCCAAGTAAGTGGACTCAGTTCCCATTGGTAGACCCAAAGAGTTCTTCAGCTATAGGTCACACCCTCGCTGAGACTCTTTAGCAACGCAGACTAATAGACAGTAACTATGAAGTCTTCTGCCTAATTCAGGTAAGAACCAAGGGTTTATTTTTATTCCTTTAACATGTGTTGTCCCCACTTTCTAGGTGAGTATGTGTCTCTTTCCCTCCAACCAAGGGTGTCAATCAGCTAAGTATATATCTGGCAGGGAAGTTTCATGTACAAAAATGATATTGTTAGTATACATAAGTTTTGTACATACTTACCTGGCAGATATATACGATTGATGGCCCGCCCAGCCTCCCTCAGGAGACAGGTGGAAGAAAATAATCTGACAAGAAAGGGGGACTGGTTCTTACACCCGCCACCCAGCGGCAGGTAAGGTAGATCACCTGACCTACCTGTAGCGTGTGCCGCGAGTTTTGAATTTCTGTCGTGACGTCAGAGACCTAAGCTAAGTATATATCTGCCAGGTAAGTATGTACAAAACTTTATTGTATACTAACAATATCATTTTATAATACAATAATA